>NC_082710.1:68668601-69014841 GCF_030144855.1 Hypanus sabinus
GGAGGTGATAGGTGAGACCAGGTGAAGGAGAAGGTGAGTGACTGGAGGATGGGGGGATGATGTGAGCAGACGGGAGGTGATAGGTGAGACCAGGTGAAGAAGGTGAGTGAGTGGAGGATGGGGAGATGATGTGAGCAGTTGGGAGGTGATAGGTGAGACCAGGTGAAGGAGAAGGTGAGTGAGTGGAGGTTGGGGAGATAATGTGAGAAGACGGGAGGCGATAGGTGAGACCAGGTGAAGAAGGTGAGTGAGTGGGAGTCAGGGGTGATGATGTGAGCAGACGGGAGGTGATAGCTGAGACCAGGTGAAGGAGAAGGTGAGTGACTGTGAGTTGGGGGGATGATGTGAGCTGACAGGAGGTGATAGGTGAGACCAGGTGAAGGAGAAGGTGAGTGAGTGGGAGTTGGGGGGATGATGTGAGCTGACAGGAGGTGATAGGTGAGACCAGGTAAAAAAGTTGAGTGACTGGGAGTTGGGGGGATGATGTGAGCTTCAGGGATGTGATATGTGAGACCAGGTGAAGAAGGTGAGTGACGGGGATTTGGGGGGACCATATGAGCAGACGGGAGGTGATAGGTGAGACCAGGTGAAGGAGAAGGTGAGTGACTGGAGGATGGGGGTATGATGTGAGCAGACGGGAGGTGATGGGTGAGAACAGGTGAAGAAGGTGAGTGACTGGGAGCTGGGGGGGATGATGTGAGCAGATGGGAGGTGAAAGGAGAGACCAGGTGAAGAGGGTGAGTGAGTGGGATTTGGGGGGATGATGTGAGCAGACGTGAGTTGATAGGTGAGACCAGGTGAAGGAGAAGGTGAGTGACTGAGAGTTGGGGGGGATGATGTGAGCAGACGGGAGTCGGTAGGTGAGACCAGGTGAAGCTGGTGAGTGAGTGGGATTTGGGGGGATGATGTGAGCAGACGTGAGTTGATAGGTGAGACCAGGTGAAGGAGAAGGTGAGTGACTGAGAGTTGGGGGGGATGATGTGAGCAGACGGGAGTTGATAGGTGAGACCAGGTGAAGTAGAAGGTGAGGGAGTGGGAGTCAGGGGGGTGATGTGAGCATCTGGGAGGTGATAGGTGAGACCAGGTGAAGGAGAAGGTGAGTGACTGGGAGTTGTGGGGATGATGTGATCAGACGGGAGGTGATAGGTGAGACCAGGTGAAGATGGTGAGTTTGTTGAGGATGGGGAGATGATGTGAGCAGTTGGGAGATGTTAGGTGAGACCAGGTGAAGGAGAAGGTGAGTGAGTGGAGGATGGGGAGATGATGTGAGGAGACGGGAGGTGATAGTTGAGACCAGGTGAAGAAGGTGAGTGACTGGGATTGGGGGGATGATATGAGCATACGGGAGGTTATAGGTAAGACCAGGTGAAGGAGAAGGTGAGTGACTGGGAGATGGGGGGATGATGTGAGCAGACGGGAGGTGATAGGTGAGACCAGGTGAAGGAGAAGGTGAGTGACTGAGAGTTGGGGGGGATGATGTGAGCAGACGGGAGGTGATAGGTGAGACCAGGTGAAGAAGGTGAGTGAGTGGAGGATGGGGAGATGATGTGAGCAGTTGGGAGGTGATAGGTGAGACCAGGTGAAGGAGAAGGTGAGTGAGTGGAGGTTGGGGAGATAATGTGAGAAGACGGGAGGCGATAGGTGAGACCAGGTGAAGAAGGTGAGTGAGTGGGAGTCAGGGGTGATGATGTGAGCAGACGGGAGGTGATAGCTGAGACCAGGTGAAGGAGAAGGTGAGTGACTGTGAGTTGGGGGGATGATGTGAGCTGACAGGAGGTGATAGGTGAGACCAGGTGAAGGAGAAGGTGAGTGACTGGGAGTTGGGGGGGTGATGTGAGCTTCAGGGATGTGATATGTGAGACCAGGTGAAGAAGGTGAGTGACGGGGATTTGGGGGGACCATATGAGCAGACGGGAGGTGACAGGTGAGACCAGGTGAAGGAGAAGGTGAGTGACTGGAGGATGGGGGGATGATGTGAGCAGACGGGTGTTGATAGGTGAGATCAGGTGAAGGAGAAGGTGAGAGAGTGGAGGATGGAGGGATGAGGTGAGCAGACGAGAGGTGATAGGTGAGACCAGGTGAAGGAGAAGGTGAGTGAGTGGAGGTTGGGGAGATAATGTGAGAAGACGGGAGGCGATAGGTGAGACCAGGTGAAGAAGGTGAGTGACTTGGAGTCAGGGGCGATGATGTGAGCATCTGGGAGGTGATACGTGAGACCAGGTGAAGAAGGTGAGTGAGTGGGAGTCAGGGGTGATGATGTGAGCAGACGGGAGGTGAAAGGAGAGACCAGGTGAAGAGGGTGAGTGAGTGGGATTTGGGGGGATGATGTGAGCAGACGTGAGTTGATAGGTGAGACCAGGTGAAGGAGAAGGTGAGTGACTGAGAGTTGGGGGGGATGATGTGAGCAGACGGGAGTTGATAGGTGAGACCAGGTGAAGGAGAAGGTGAGGGAGTGGGAGTCAGGGGGGTGATGTGAGCAGACGGGAGGTGATAGGTGAGACCAGGTGAAGGAGAAGGTGAGTGACTGGGAATTGGGGGGATGATGTGAGCAGACGGGAGGTGATAGATGAGACCAGGTGAAGAAGGTGAGTGTGTGGAGGATGGGGAGATGATGTGAGCAGTTGGGAGTTGATAGGTGAGACCAGGTGAAGGAGAAGGTGAGTGAGTGGAGGATGGGGAGATGATGTGAGCAGACGGGAGGTGATAGTTGAGACCAGGTGAAGAAGGTGAGTGACTGGGATTGGGGGGATGATATGAGCATACGGGAGGTTATAGGTAAGACCAGGTGAAGGAGAAGGTGAGTGACTGGGAGATGGGGGGATGATGTGAGCAGACGGGAGGTCATAGGTGAGACCAGGTGAAGGAGAAGGTGAGTGACTGAGAGTTGGGGGGGGATGATGTGAGCAGACGGGAGGTGATAGGTGAGACCAGGTGAAGAAGGTGAGTGAGTGGAGGATGGGGAGATGATGTGCGCAGTTGGGAGGTGATAGGTGAGACCAGGTGAAGGAGAAGGTGAGTGAGTGGAGGTTGGGGAGATAATGTGAGAAGACGGGAGGCGATAGGTGAGACCAGGTGAAGAAGGTGAGTGAGTGGGAGTCAGGGGGGATGATGTGAGCTGACAGGAGGTGATAGGTGAGACCAGGTGAAGGAGAAGGTGAGTGAGTGGGAGTTGGGGGGATGATGTGAGTTGACAGGAGGTGATAGGTGAGACCAGGTGAAAAAGTTGAGTGACTGGGAGTTGGGGGGATGATGTGAGCTTCAGGGATGTGATATGTGAGACCAGGTGAAGAAGGTGAGTGACGGGGATTTGGGGGGACCATATGAGCAGACGGGAGGTGATAGGTGAGACCAGGTGAAGGAGAAGGTGAGTGACTGGAGGATGGGGGTGATGATGTGAGCAGATGGGAGGTGAAAGGAGAGACCAGGTGAAGAGGGTGAGTGAGTGGGATTTGGGGGGATGATGTGAGCAGACGTGAGTTGATAGGTGAGACCAGGTGAAGGAGAAGGTGAGTGACTGAGAGTTGGGGGGGATGATGTGAGCAGACGGGAGTTGGTAGGTGAAAGCCAGGTGAAGCTGGTGAGTGAGTGGGATTTGGGGGGATGATGTGAGCAGACGTGAGTTGATAGGTGAGACCAGGTGAAGGAGAAGGTGAGTGACTGAGAGTTGGGGGGGATGATGTGAGCAGACGGGAGTTGATAGGTGAGACCAGGTGAAGGAGAAGGTGAGGGAGTGGGAGTCAGGGGGGTGATGTGAGCATCTGGGAGGTGATAGGTGAGACCAGGTGAAGGAGAAGGTGAGTGACTGGGAGTTGTGGGGATGATGTGATCAGACGGGAGGTGATAGGTGAGACCAGGTGAAGATGGTGAGTGAGTGGGAGTCAGCGGGGATGATGTGAGCATCTGGGAGGTGATAGGTGAGACCAGGTGAAGGAGAAGGTGAGTGACTGGGAATTGGGGGGATGATGTGAGCAGTTGGGAGATGATAGGTGAGACCAGGTGAAGGAGAAGGTGAGTGAGTGGAGGATGGGGAGATGATGTGAGCAGACGGGAGGTGATAGTTGAGACCAGGTGAAGAAGGTGAGTGACTGGGATTGGGGGGATGATATGAGCATACGGGAGGTTATAGGTAAGAGCAGGTGAAGGAGAAGGTGAGTGACTGGGAGATGGGGGGATGATGTGAGCAGACGGGAGGTGATAGGTGAGACCTGGTGAAGAAGGTGAGTGAGTGGAGGATGGGGAGATGATGTGAGCAGCCGGGAGGTGATAGGTGAGCCCAGGTGAAGGAGAAGGTGAGTGGATGGGAGTTGGGGGATGATGTGAGCATCTGGCAGTTGATAGGTGAGACCAGGTGAAGAAGGTGAGTGAGTGGGAGTCAGTGGGGATGATGTGAGCAGACGGGAGGTGAAAGGTGAGACCAGGTGAAGATGGTGAGTGAGTGGGAGTCAGCGGGGATGATTTGAGCATCTGGGAGGTGATAGGTGAGACGAGGTGAAGGAGAAGGTGAGTGACTGGGAGTTGGGGGGATGATGTGAGCAGACGGGAGTTGGTAGGTGAGACCAGGTAAATAAGGTGAGTGAGTGGAGGATGGGGAGTTGATGGGAGCAGTTGGGAGTTGATAGGTGAGACCAGGTGAAGAAGGAGAGTGAGTGGAGGATGGGGAGATGATGTGAGCAGTTGGGAGATGATAGGTGAGACCAGGTGAAGAAGGTGAGTGACTGGGAGTCAGGGGCGATGATGTGAGCATCTGAAAGGTGATAGGTGAGACCAGGTGAAGAAGGTGAGTGACTGGGAGTCAGGGGTGATGATGTGAGCAGACGGGAAGTGATAGGTGAGACCATCTGAAGGAGAAGGTGAGTGACTGGGAGTTGGGGGATGATGTGAGCATCTGGCAGGTGATAGGTGAGACCAGGTGAAGGAGAAGCTGAGTGAGTGGGGGATGAGGAGATGATGTGAGCAGACGGGAGGTGATAGGTGAGACCAGGTGAAGGAGAAGGTGAATGAGTGGGGGATGTGGAGATGATGTGAGCAGACGGGAGGTGATAGGTGAGACCAGGTGAAGGAGAAAATGAGTGCCTGGGAGTTGGTGGGATGATGTGAGCAAACGGGAGGTGATAGGTGAGACCAGGTGAAGATGGTGAATGAGTGGGAGTTGGGGGGATGATGTGAGCAGACGGGAGGTGATAGGTGAGAGCAGGTGAAGAAGATGAGTGACTGGGAATTGGGGGGGATGATATGAGCATACGGGAGGTTATAGGTGAGATCTGGTGAAGAAGGTGAGTGAGTGGAGGATGGGGAGATGATGTGAGCAGACGGGAGGTGATAGGTGAGACATGGTGAAGGAGAAAGTGAGTGACTGGGTGTTGCGGGGATGATGTGAGCATCTGGGAGGTGATTGGTGAGACCAGGTGAAGAAGGTGAGTGAGTGGGAGTCAGGGGGGATGATGTTAGCAGACGGGAGGTGATAGGTGAGACCAGGTGAAGAAGGTGAGTGAGTGGAGGATGGGGAGATGATGTGAGCAGTGGGAGGTGATAGGTGAGACCAGGTGAATGAGAATGTGAGTGAGTGGAGGATGGGGAGATGATGTGAGCAGTCGGGAGGTGATAGGTGAGACCAGGTGAAGGAGAAGGATCAGTCACTGGGAGTTGGGGGGATGATGTGAGCAGATGGGATGTGATAGGTGAGACCAGGTGAAGGAAAAGGTGAGTGAGTGGAGGATGGGGAGTTGATGTGAGCGGACGGGAGGTGATAGGTGAGACCAGGTGAAGAAGGTGAGTGAGTGGGATTTGGGGGGATGATGTGAGCAGATGGGAGGTGATAGGTGAGACCAGGTGAAGGAGAAGGTGAGTCACTGGGAGTTGGGGGGATGATGTGAGCAGATGGGATGTGATAGGTGAGACCAGGTGAAGGAGAAGGTGAGTCACTGGGATTTGGGGAGATGATGTGAGCAGACAGGAGCTGATAGGTGAGACCAGGTGAAGAACGTGAGTGACTGGGAGTTGGGGGGATGATGTGAGCAGATGGGATGGGATAGGTGAGACCAGGTGAAGGAGAAGCAGGATGAGCGGAGGGCAGGGTGGGATGATGGGTGCAGAAGACTGAAGGAGGAGGACTCTGAAAGCAAAGTACAGTGGACTTGAAATGAAGGAAAGGACGTGGAGAAGCAGAAGGAGATGATGGGCAGATCGTAAAGGTGGCGCAAGAGAAGAGAAGGGGTGAAAACATGTGTTTCCACTCAAAATAAATAGTGCTTCTGGGGGTAAATCAGGCAACTTTGAAAGTTTTGTCAATTCAAATAAGTAGATACTATAATTCCTTGGCTAACTTTAGCAACTGGCTATTGTAAATATGGGTTTGCAATGTGGTACACACTGCATTATGGAAACATTAAAAGATTTATTTTGAGATTTGCACAGCATTTCTCAAATATTCTTCGATGAAAGTCCAATCAGAAATTAGAAGGCAATTACGGCTGACCATTTTCTCTCAAATTGGAGAAATCATTTATTTAAATATTTTGTTTTTCACACTTTGAAAATAGCACAAGTATTTTTTGCAGTAAAATGCTGGTATTCACCACATCAGGTTGAAACATTACATGTTACTTCCATATATAATATACTGTACATCTGGACTTTAAATAGCACCTGTTTGTATATACCAAGATCCCAGGTGGATTTAGGTAATCAAATCCTATATTGTCAGTGAAGGGTGGGTAGGCGGCTTAATGGATGACAGTGAAATGTTGTCAAGACACCAAGAGAATTCCTTCCCCCTCTTCCTGGAATCTTTAATAACCAGAGGAAACAGAAGTAAAATTCCTGTTTATGGACTTCATTTGAAAGAGTGCAGTACAAACAATGAAGTATTCTTTAATGTTTGAAGCACAGCCTAAACCACATGAGAGGTCCCATGGTGGTCATGAGCCCATAACTATTAATTTAATAGTCAGGATGTGACTAATCAAGCTAAGACATACTTATGAAACCTTTGAAAAAAACATAGAATAGTAGGACTTTGTAGCTTGCTGATCATCTTGCATCCTCCTTACAACAAATGAAAAGTATGGTATGAGGGAAAATTCATGAGTACAGGTCTCTCACAGTTAATTGCAGTTTATTTATTCTGAATACCTTCAGTATCATGTTGTTCAAGTCAATACCAATGCAGTTTCTAGAACCATTTCCAAAGCAGCATAGCAGTGTTTCTTGGCCAGCATTTCTGCAAAATATAATTACAATTATTAGCATTGAGTTTTAGTATAACTTAATTTCACATTCAGATTTAGATTACCATTAGGAAAGTTTGGGAGTATTCAAGAATAAAAAATAATCTTCTGTTCCAAGTAGTTGTGGGAAGGATCACAGGAAATTGAAAATGGGAATTAGGGTGGATAATCAAATATAATGCAAGTATGAAACCATGGTTGCCTACGTCATGTGACCTGGCACGTAATGGTAACGATGAATGGAAGTACGAGATTCATGCTGATGAATGCAGCACATGAAATGATAGAACATTGCACAGTACCCACAGTTAAACATAGAACAACTATTTTTGCATTGCGAATGACCCAACTCTGAGTGGATCACATATGATAATAATACATTAAAAATCCTGGCGATAATCTGACTGGGAATATCATTGACATATCCAAAATTTGGATAACTAATCTCAATTACCTATATCCACCAGTGATGATGGGTGGTTGGCAAAGCTCTTGATCAGTACCAAATTGTGAAATTTAACTCATTACATTGGTCTTTATAACAATATTTTAATTATTAGTACTTGTAAGAACACTGCACATGCAAATGTACAAGTAGGAGTGGGAGCAGCTCACTTGGACATTCAAACCTGGAGAGAAGGTAAAGATCAGCTTTTTTTGTCACATGTACATTGAAACACACAGTAAAATGCGTGGCTTGAATCAAATCAAATTGGCAAGTGTCGTTATGTTTCCAATGCCCATATCTCACCAACACTAACCGTACACCTTTGGAATGTGGGAGGAAACCAGAGAACGCACGCACAGTCATGGGGAGAGCATATAAACTTCTTACAGGCAGTAGTGGGAATCAAACTCTGATCTTACATGGCTAAGGATTTGGTGTAGGATGGAGAGCATAAGATTCTAGGATCTTTGGGCTCTCTTCCAGGGGAGGTGAGGACAATTTGCATCTGAACTGGAGGGGGACTAGTATCCTAATGGGAAGGGTTGTTAGTACTGCATGGGTGGGTGGGGTTTAAACTAGACTTGCAGGGAGATGGGAACCAAAGTGCCAGAACAGTTAGTGAAGAGGTTGTGGAGGCAGATTTTGGCAAGACTTCAGACAAAGTTAAGAATCAAAAAGGTTGAGCGTGGAGCAACTAGTGTTCTGAGCTGCCTGTATTTCAATGCAAGTAGTATTGTAGGAAAAGCAGATCCTGGCACTTATCCTTGTAAGTGCTACACCTGCCCTTACACTTACTCCATCACCACCATTCAGGGCCCCAGACAGTCCTTCCAGGTGAGGCGACACTTCACCTATGAGTCGGCTGGTGTGATATACTGTGTCCGGTGCTCCCAGTGTGGCCTTTTATATATTGGTGAGACCCAAAGCAGACTGGGAGACCGTTTCGCTGAACACCTACGCTCTGTCCACCAGAGAAAGCAGGATCTCGCAGTGGCCACACATTTTAATTTCATGTCCCATTCCCATTCTGATATGTCCATCCATAGCCTCTACTGTGAAGATGAAGCCACACTCAGGTTGGAGGAACAACACCTTATATACTGGCTGGGTAGCCTCCAACCTGATGGCATGAACATTGATTTCTCTAACTTCCGTTAATGTCCCTCCTCCCCTTCTTACCCCATCCTTTATTTATTTATTCCCCCCCTTTTTTCCTCTCTCTGCTCCTCTCACTATCACTCCTTGCCTGTTCTCCATCTCCCTCTGGTGCTCCCCTCCCACTTTCTTTCTCCCGAGGCCTCCTGTCCCATGATCCTTTCCCTTCTCCAGTTCTGTATCACTTTTGCCAATCAACTTACATTCATCCCACCCTCTCTGGTCTTCTCCTATCATTTCAGATTTCCCCCTCCCCCTTCCACTTTCAAATCTCTTACTATCTTTTCTTTTAGTTAGTCCTGACGAAGGGTCTCCGCCCGAAACGTCAACTGTACTTCTTCCTATAGATGCTGCCTGGCCTGCTACATTCCACCAGCATTTTGTGTGTGTTGCCTGAAGAGGAGGCAGCTGGTTTACAAACAGAGGCAATGTGTAGTGAGGAGAGGCTGTTGATGGGGCAAAATTGCAGTTAACAGGATGAATTGTAACGTAAAAGATGGACAAAATCTAAAAGGGTGAACACAGGACTGAAGATGTTGTATTTGAATGCATGCAGTATACAGTATAAGGTAGATGAACTTGCAGCAGAGTTGCAGATTAGCAGGTATGATGTTGTAGCCATCACTGAATCATGGCTGAAAGATTATAGCTGGGAACTTAGTGTCCAAGGATATGCACTGTATCAAAAGGACAGGCAGGATGGAAGAGGGGGCCGCATTCCTCTGTTGGTAAAAAATGAAATGAAATCATTAGAAAGAGGTGACATGGAGTCAACAGGTGTTGAATCATCGTGGATAGAGCTGAGGAACTTTAAGTGTAAAAAGACCCTGATGGGAGTTGTATACAGATCTCTAAACAGTGGTAAGGATGCTGCCTGCAAATTAAATTGGAGATAGAAAATGAATGCCAAAAGGGCATTGTTGCAATAGTCATGGTGGATTTCAAAATGCAGATCGATTCGGAGAATCAGGTTAGTGCTGGATTCCAAGACGGTGAAGTTCTAGAATGCCTACGAGCTTTTTAGAGCAACTCGTGTCTGAGCCCACTAGAGATCAGTTATTCTGGATTGGGTGTTGTGCAATGAACTAGAATTGATGAGGGAGCTTAAGGTGAAAGAACCCTTAGGGCCACTTGATCATAATATAATTGAATTTGCTCGAGGGGAGTTGGCCAGAATTCATTGGAAAAGAACACTGGCAAGGGATGACGGCCGAGCAGCAATGTCTGGAACTTCAGGAAGCAATTCGGAAGGCACAGGATATATACATTCCAAAGACAAAGAGGTATTCTAAAGGAAAGATGACACAACCCTGGCTAACAAGATGAGTCAAAGCCAACAGAAAAGCCAAAATGAGGGGATATAATAGAGAAAAAATTAGTGGGAAGTTAGAAGATTGGGAAGCTTTTAAAAACCAACAGAAGGCAAATATAAAAATCATTTAGAATGTATAGATGGAATACGAAAGTAAGCTAGTCAATAATATTAAAAAGGTACTAAAAGTTTCTTCAGACACATAAAGTGTAAAAGAGATGTTAGAGTGGATATTGGACCGCTGGAAAATGATGATGGGGAGGTAGTAATGGGGGAACAAGGAAATGGCAGACAAACTGAATAAATATTTTGCATCAGTCTTCACTGTGGAAGACTAACGCAGTATTGTGGAAGTTCCAGATGTCAGTGGTCACGAAGTGTGTGAAGTTACCATAACTAGAGAGAAGGTTCTTGGGAAACTAAAAGATCGGAAAGTAGATAAGTCACCTGGACCAGATGGTGTACACCCCAGGCTTCTGAAACAGGTGGCTGAAGTGATAAAAGAGGCATTAGAAATGATCTTTCAAGAATCACTAGATTCCAGAGCACTGGAAGATTGCAAATATCTCTCCACTCTTCAAGAAGGGAGAAAGGCAGAAGAAAGGAAACAATAGGCCAGTCAGTCTGACCTCAGTGGTTGGGAAGACGTTAGAGTCAATTATTAAGGGTACTTGAAGGGACATGATGAAATAGGCCGTAGTCAGCATGGTTTCCTCAAGGGGAAATCTTATATGACAAATCTGTTAGAATTACTTGAAGAAATAACAAGCAGGATAGACAAAGGAGAATTGGTTGATATTGTGTACTTGGATTTTCAGAAGGCCTTTGACAAGGTGCCACTGGTCATCAAGTTACAAGCCCATGGTATTACAGGATAGATTCTAGCATGGATAAAGCAGTGGCAGATTGACAGGAGGCAAACAGTCAGAATAAGCGGAGCCTTTTCTGATTGGCTGCTGGTGACTAGTGGTGTCCCACAGGGGTCTGTGTTGGGACTGATACTTTTTATGTTATACATTAATGACTTGGATGATAGAATTGATGGCTATGTTGCAAAGTTTGCAGATGATAAGAAAGGTGGAGGAGCAGGTAGTTCTGAGAAAGTAAAGAGTCTACAGAAGTGTATGGTCATGCACTTTGGTGGAAGAAATTAAAGGGATGACTGTTTTCTAAATGGAGAGAAAATACAAAAATCTGAGGTGCAAAGGGACCTTGTGCAGGATTCCCTAAAGGTTAATTTGCAGGTTGAGTCTGTGGTGAGGAAGGCAGATGTGAAGTTAGCATTCATTTCAAGAGGACTAGAATATAAAAGCAAGGATGTAATGCTGAAAACTGATAAAGCGCTGCTGAGACCTTACTTGGAGTATTGTGAGCAGGTTTGGGCCCCTTACCTTAGAAAGGATGTGCTGAAACTGGAGAGGATTCAAAGGGAGGTTCATGAAAATGATTCCAGGGTTGAATAGCTTGTCATATGAAGAGCATCTGATGGCTCTGGGCCTGCATTCACTAGAATTCAGAAGAATGAGGGGTGATCTCATTGAAACCTATCAGATGGTGAAAGGCCTTGATAGTGTGTATGTGGAGAGGATGCTTCCTACAGTGGGAGAGTTTAAGACCAGAGGACACAGCCTCAGAATAAAGGGGTATCCTTTTAGAATGGAGATGAGGACATTCTTTAGCCAGAGAGTGGTGAAAATCTGTGGAATTCGTTGCCAAAGGCAGCTGTGGAGACCAAGTCCACCTGTATATTTAAGGCAGAGGTTGATAGATTCTTGATTGGTCAGGGCATGAAAGGTTACAAGGGAAAGCTGGAGATTTGGATGGAAGGCGGGAGATTGAGGCTGAGGGGAAAATTTATCAGCCATGATGAATTGGCAGAGCAGACTTGATGGGCCAAGTGGCCTAATTCTGCTCCTATATATATAAAAAAATCAATAAGCTGGAATTTGATAATGCCAATTAATAAGTGCTAATTGTAAGCAACAGCAAAACGCCTGCAATTGCTGGGAATCTGAAATAAAAAGAGGAAATGAAATGTTCAGCAGGTAGGATGGGGAAACAGAATTGTTTCATTAAAACAAGCATCTCAGTTGTATCCTGCTATCTGCAGAAAGTGAATGATTAACCAACAATTTACTCCAGTACAGCTGGACAAAGCTCCGAAACTATCCAGTTTAGTCTCCTTAGAAAATTTAATGATAGGTAGTAGGGTTTGATACTGCTTTGTATCACTTACAAGTCAAAGATCAGTCATTCTCAGCTATTTGTATTTCCAATTACCATTTGTTTGTAGTAAACATAAATATTCAACAAACCTCCTCACGACATGCCTATAAGGGAGCATTTGTCAAACCTAGAGGAAATTTTGTTCACAATTCTGGCAATAGCTTCTTTGCAATTAACCAAAAACAACTTTTACAACCCTCACTTCCAAACAATGCTCTAATTACCAGTATTTCCAAGACTGAGCGTGCAATAAAATGAACATTCAGGCTTTGAAATTCTACAGACCACACAAATTACAGCACATTACCCAGAATAGGGGTTGCTGCATTGACAGTCTCTGGAAATAAGTTTCACACTCTTGGATTTGAACCATCAAACACACATCTACTAGAGAAGGGAAAAAAAATACAGGAGAAAGCTGAAGCAGCCATCAAGAACAAGAGAGGTTTTGTTGTGGTACGGAAACACCCACATAACAAAGGTGAAAATGTTATTTTTGTTCATGAATTCATGGCATTTGCACACAATGTTAAATAAAACATCTCTTATTTGGCACAACTTACACTTTTCAAGTGTATAGTGGATCACAACAAATGACAACACAACACTGGAAGGAGAAGCCTCAACGTCCTCCCCCAGGCCATCATCTCCCACACTGAGGCTCCAGTTACTCTTTTGGCTAAGATGGGCAGACGACATCATTTGTAAGCCTAACTCCAGGCTCCCAATAGGCCATCTATTCCGAGAGCAGTTGTTTGGAACAGATTATTGCATAGACAGTGAAACTGATTCAGGTTATGCACAGAGATTAAAAAAAGAGCAATTTCCCCACCTATTCTTGGAAACTAGACCCACACCTACACAAAATGGACACCTCTTTCTTTGGACGAGTCCGTAGCTTCTTCATGAGCCTGCATAACAGCAATTAGTTTATACATTGCCATCAAAGGTCAATCACCACCAATGCATGAGAGTTCTGAAGGAAATTGAAATTGCAGCAGAGTTGTGCCAAGTAAGGACCTCACTGACATACAGAATTGAGGGCCAAGCTAATAGGAATTGGGGGTGTGAGAGGGGTGGGAAGCAGGTGAGAAAAGCCATAGGGACAGAAATATAACTGAATTGTACCACCAAAAGATCTTTTCCTGAAATATTTAAAATCTTTCAGTCTTCTTCCAATTATTAATTCATTTCTCTGAATGGCTTATTCAGTGGTTGATGATCTATTGATCTCTTACATGTATCGTAAAATTCCAAGACTCATTAGTATGCTGCAAGGACAAAAAGTTCTACGTGACTGAACTACAGTGACTCCTGTTTCACACTAATGCAGAAGATTCTTAACTGTTCTCGTAAGTGTGCTATCAAGCCAGTCATCTGTGTCAACCACCACAAGGAGTTTACAACATCTGAAGAATGGCTTTACCATCATTCACTTAGGGTAACAAGGAATGGGCAAGAAATGCCAGTTTTACCTCAACACCATTATATAGCTCAGACTTTAACCAAAACTCTATCTGCCCATCCACCAGACATCAATGATCTCCTGCTACAAGTGGAAGGAGTGGCGCTTCTCCATATTGATCCTGGCCAATGTTCATCCTTCAACCGACACAATGAATGTGGATTAATTGGTCAGCATTTGCCATTTGTAGGACCTTATTATACATACATTGGCTCTCAACCTTTTCTATGTTATACAAGTGACTACAAACTCAGGATCAATAAAAAGTCCTCTTTCATTCATCAAGATCAATTATGGATCTTTGATGGATCAAGATTAGCTTTGTCCTAAATCATCAGATTCACCCTTTTCAGTACTTGAATAAGCTCTCCATATAGTAGTACAATGTCTTAAGACCCGGTACAGTCCCCTATCAATATTAAAAAGTCTGTAAATCAAATGACTTCCATATTACCCAAACTATTCTATCATCATTAAAATGCTTTTGAAGTGGAGCCACCCTTATCAAGTGTACAACAGTTAAATAGGGAAGAATGATCAGTGTGTGGTTGGGAAATGGGTGAAGACTGTTGATTGAAAACAGAAAAGCAGATAAATATTTAATTCATCAATTGAGAGTTAAATATTGACTAGGTGATGCACCATCAATAACTCTCTGAGACGTGAGGCCAGATATCAGCTTTTATTGACTGGAAGAAAGAACAAACAGCAATTGACCACCATGCTACATCCTGGAGACTGAGAGGCAGGGCTCAGGCCCCAATCACCTTTATATAGGGGTCTGGGGGAGGAGCCACAGGAGCAGTCAGCAGGGGGCGTGTCCAGACAGGTATATGTAGTTCACCACACTAGGACACTAGGAAAACAGCACCTCTGCTCTTCAACAGGTCAGAAATACTGAATGCTCTGCTTCATTGCTGTCCAAAGTAACAGAGTTCAAATGCATAAGAATATAGGATCCCATAGAGAGTAGCAGACTCACCCCAATACAGGCACAACTAGCACTGGGCAGGAGGTACAGAAGCCTGAAGTCACACACCATCGGGTTCAAGAACGGCTAATTTCCTTCAAACATTTGGTTCTCCATTTCAGCAAAATTATGACCACTTTAATAACTTTGCTTTGTTTTTGTTTAATTCTAGTTGTATCCTTCCTTGTTAAAATTGTGTATAATTAGTTTTTTCTTGTGAGTGCTGCTTATATGATACAGTACTGTGTAAAAGTCTTCCAGGCACCCTGGAGTTTTAATATGGCTTTAGATGGTATGGCCTTTCCAGAGCTCTGATTAGAGCATCAAGGTTGGCTGGGATTTCCTGGAGAGATAGAAGCAAATGAGACAGCCAACGTCTGCAGAAGAACTGAAGCAGGTTCTCCAAGATGCAGTTTTAAAGGCAAAGGGTGGTCACACCGAATATTGAGTTGATCTACTGTTTACTGCTCTTTATAGTATTATTTTGATATTTAGCAACTTTTCATTTCATTATTTTTGAAAGCATCTTCACTTTATAGAATTTGCTTTTACAAGTGCCGTACATGGGATGCTGCTGCAAGTATTTTTTTTCATTGCACATACACAATAAACTTAACTTTGATCTTGAAATAACATTTCTTATCCTGCAACTTCCATACTTCTCCAACAGAGTTAAATCATTATTTGCTGCAAGATGCTGGATCCTGTGTTACACTGGAGTAAGTACTCCAACTCTCAGTACATCCAGGCCTCTCCTCCATATCTTTTTCCTCCTATCAAAACCAGGAAGGAACCTAAAAAACTTCCATCCTCATCACAGTCTCCACAATAGCAATCTGCTGTTAAGCCACCAATATTCAAGCAATAGAATATGGTTTCATTTCATTGCAGAATTCCTAGCTAAATCTATGCCATTGAATCAGAAAGGATTTCTCCTCATGAATTAACTAATGATGGAAGCTTTATCAGCATAGCACACTGCTCTATCCTCCCAGGAAGCTATGACTCACATCTGAGTCATACTAAGTCAAGCTGCAACCTTCAACAACTTCCTGTGCAAAGCATCTGTTTGACCTAACCAAAAGATTAGAGAAGCTTTACTGTAGATCAGGGATGAGCAGAATTAATTGATGTTATGCACTTACAGAGTAGAATGCCTCTTGAGCCTGATTATTCACCAATACAATGATCAAATACAATCTTTCATCTTTGAGGATAAAAGGTAGCTTTCCTCAAATCTGGCACATAAAATTATGTTGTAAATTAATAAGCATTATTTTCTTTAAAAAATGATAACTTATCTTGCAAGACCAAAAATGGTTTTGAAGCCATTACTAACTCAAATAAAAGAATGGTACAAATCGCTTCTTTTGAATAAAAACATTAGGAATACAAGTCAAGGAGAATCTGTTAAGAGAGAGAAAAAGTGTTAACATTTCATGTTAACCACCTAACCTGTAAGTAGATAACTTGTCACAAGTTTCAATTACTCAATGGCAGAAAAGTATAAAGGGGGAGATCTGCAATAGCTTCACAGGTTGGAGATGAATAACACAACTACTAATGTGCAAACCAGATGGCAAGAATGGAGAAAAATTTTTAAAATACTAAATGGGAGCAGAAGAAATATAAACAACATCACCAGAAAGACCTCTGGGTGTAGACATACAATTCCTAGAAACTGGGACACACGTAGACAGGGTAGCGAAGCTGGCATTTGACATATTAGTCAGAACATTGAGCATTGGAGTTGGGATATCACATTACAGCTACACAAGACGTTGGTAAGGCCATATTTCAAGTACTGCATACAGTTTTGATTGTTCTGCTGTAAGGAACATGTAATTAAAGTGTAAAGGATACAAAACCAGCACTAGAGGGCTTGAGTTAAAAGCAGAGGCTGGATAGGCTGGGACTTTTATCCTGGGAGTGTAAGAAAATGAGGGGTGAACTTAAAAGGTTTATAAAATCATAAACGGCACAAATAAGATGAATAGCCAAAGTCTTTTCCTCAGGGTAAGGAACTCCAGAACTAGAGAAGTTAAATTGAGACGGAAAGGACTTGAGGGCAATTTTTTCAGAAGATGGTGAGTACATGTAAACAGCAAGCAAGCAGTAAAATGAAAAGTGAATCCAATTAGAGAGAGAACAAGGGAATACCTATGTATAGAGAAGGTAGGCACTGCGGGAATAATTGAATATTTTATATTAGCTATTATCACTGAAGAGGAAGATGTCAGTATCTCAGTTAAACAGGTAGCAGGAGAGATAATGGATGAAAAGGGAACAATGAGTCTGTCTATGGTTAAAATAATCAAATCTCCTGGTTGAAAAGGGTTGTATCCTACTTTGCTCAGAGAAATCAGGATGGAGATTGCAACAGTTCTTGGTAAAAACTTGTCTGGATACAGGGAGAAATCAAAGGACCAGAGAATGGCAAATGTGACATCATCGTGGTTTTCCTTAGAGCAGCAAGATAGCGTAGTGGTTAGAGCAACACTATTACAGCTCGGGGCTTTGGAGTTCAATTCCTGTAAGGAGTTTGTACATGATCCCTATGACTCCGGGTGCTCTGGTTTCCTGGGACATTCCAAATATATACTGGGTAGGAGGTTAATTGGTCATTGTAAATTGCTCTGTGATTAGGCTAGGGTTAAATAAAGTGGGTTGCTGGACCCATTTCCGTTGCATCTCCAAATAAAATATAAATAAATGTATGCAAGGACATCCCTGTCAATTACAAGTTTGTCAAGGCAACTACTATGTGGAGTTCAGAGACAAAACTAACTTTGGGTATTTGGAGAAGTCTGAGTTAACAAAAGAGAGCCTGCACAGATTTATGAAAAGCAAATCCTATTCAATTAATTTGATTAAACTCCGATGAAATAACAGAGAATACAGTTGAGGGTGAACATCAGCAAGGTGTAATAAATTACAAGAGGCAAAAATGAGATAAACAGTGACAAACGCCCCTACCCCTCACTTTGTCATACTCAGAGTATGAGGTAGGGGGGGTTAAAAGTTTTTTCCTTATAACCAGAGAATGATTAAAATCTGGAACACATTGCATTGAGGTCGCACTCAATATTTGAAAAGCATCTAGATGAGCACTTGATTCCTCATGGTATAGAAGGTCAACAAAATACAAATTTCAAAACTTGTAGTTGACTAACATTGGAGACATGGTAAGCTATGACGGGATACCAATTAACTGGAAGAGTGTATACACTGGTAGACTAAATAAGCACAGGTCAGGTGAAACGTAACAAACAAGTGTGAAACAATGCACTTTGGCTAGAGGAATGAGAAGAGACAATACAAGCTAAAACTCTGTTTTGCAAGGGTACAGGAAGTGAATGATCGGGTATATATGCATATATTTTTGCAGGTGATGAAGTATGTTACTACCATCAAGTAAAATAGATTTCGAAAGAGGAAGCATTGAGTATAAGACCTGGGAAGTTATTTTGAATCGTCATACAAGTAGAGCATTGTTCCCAATGATAATAACCATGCTTTAGGAAAAAATGCGAAGTTTCAAGTGGATGCAAAGAGAAAAAAAAAATTCTGGTACAGTTGCGGAGATTAAGATTCTAGTTACAGGGTTAGACTGGGAATGAAGGAGGTTGACAGGAGATTGACAGTATAGTGATAGAGGAAACAGGGGGGAAGTGTGCTCATTACCTGTATGTTCAATGTGCACACATTTAAAGTGAAGGGTAAATGACAAAGAAATATAAAAATAATGAGCAGATGATGATCTGAAGCTCAATGTCTGTCTAATGTAAAATAATCCATCACGTTTTCAGAAAAAAAACAGATACATCAAGGAAAAGAACAGAGTAGAGTGCTCCACAGAGATGAATTGAATGGAGATCTGCTTGTGTGACATCACAATTCTGCACTTGTTTCCCCTTGGCACTGAAGACTAATTAACCAACCATTCACACAAAACTGACCATGCACACAGTTTCAAAAATACTCTGTACAGTTGTAGTTTAAGGATCTTCTGAGTCTGAAATTATGAGATCTAGTTTTCAATTCTCAGACCATCGAAACATAGAAAACCTGCAGCATAATACAGGCCCTTCAGCCCACAAAGCTATGCCGAACATGTCCTTACCTTAGAAATTACCAAGGGTTACCCATAGCTCTTTATTTTACCCCTGACATCCTCTCTGTACCTACTTCCAAGCACTTTAAACTTGTGTCCTCTTGTGCTAGCCATTTCAGCCCTAAGAAAAACACTCTGAATATCCACACGATCAATGTCTCTCATCATCTTATTCACCTCTATCAGGTCACCTCTCATCCTCCGTCGCTCCAAGGAGAAAAGGCCGAGTTCACTCAACCTATTCTCATAAGGCATCCTCCCCAATCCAGTCAACATCCTTGTAAATCTCCTCTGCACCCTTTCTATGATTTCCATATCCTTCCTATAGTGAGGCGACCAGAACTGAGCACAGTACTCCAAGTAGGGTCTGACCAGGGTCCTATATGGCTGCAACATTCCTCTCAGCTCCTAAACCCAATCCCACGATCGATGAAGGCCAATTCACCATGTGTCTTCTTAAACCACAAAGTCAACCTATGTAGCAGCTTTGAGTGTCCTATGGACTCGGATCCTAAGATCCCTCTGATCAAGAATCTTACCATTAATACTATATTCTGTTATCTTACTTGAGTTACCAAAATGCACAACTTCACACTTATCTGGATTGAACTCCATGGTGTTTTGCCTCCCAGGTGCTACGGTTGAGGATGTCTCAGAGACATTGCAGACTCTCTAGAGGTAGGGTGAGCAGCCAAAGGTTGTGGTGCAAATTGGCACCAGTGACATAGATAGAAAGGGGGCAGAGATTCTGCATAGTGAGGCTGAAGATCAGGACTTCGAAGATAGTAATTTCTGGATTACCCCCAGTGCCTCGAGCTAGTCAGGGCAAGAGTAGGATGATAGTACAGATGGAGTGGTGCGGGGGAAGTGTTTCAGATTTCTGGATCACAGGGAGCTCTCCTGGGGAAAGTATGACCTGAAAAGAAAGGAGAGGCTACAAGAAGGGTCAGAGCCATCTCTATTTCCTGAGGAGACTGAGGTCCTTTAACATCTGCCGGACGATGCTGAGGATGTTCTATGAAGCTGTGGTGGCCACTGCTACATTGTTTGCTGTTGTGTGCTGGGGCAGCAGGCTGAGGGTAGCAGACACCAACAGAATCAACAAACTCATTCGTAAGGCCAGTGATGTTGTGGGGGTGGAAATGGACTCACTGTTGGCGGTGTATGAAAAGAGGATGCTGTCCAAGTTGCATGCCATCTTGGACAATGTTTCCCATCCACTCCATAACGTACTGGTTAGGCACAGGAGTACATTCAGCCAGAGACTCATTCCACCGAGATGTAACACTGAGCGTTATAAGAAATCATTCCTGCCTGTAGCCATCAAACTTTACAACTCCTCCCTTGGAGTGTCAGACACCCTGAGCCAATAGGCTGATCCTGGACTTATTTCCACGTGGCATGATTAATGTATTATTTAATTATTTATGGTTTTATATTGCTATATTTCTTCACTATTCTTGGTTGGTGCATCTGTAACGAAACCCAATTTCCCTCGGGATCAATAAAGTATGTCTGTCTGTCTGTAAACCCGAGGGGGGACCAATATCCTTGCAGGCAGGTTTGGTGACGGTTTAAACTAATTTGGCAGGGGGATGGGAACTCAAATGGGCTGAGGATGGGGCAATTGGTACACAAGTCGATGCATTGTATAGTGAACTACGAGGAAGATGATGAGATATAATTGCAGTCGGGGACAATTTGAAGTGTAATATGGGGCAAAACCAAAAAAGGGTGATGATTGCAGGACTGAAGGTGTATTATTTGCATGCACACAGAACTCAAATAAGGTAAATGATCATGTAGTGCAGGTAAAAATTGGCAAGAATGACATTGTGTATATCATTGTGTCGTGGCTGAAAGAAGATCATAGTTTAGAGCTTAACGTCCAAGGATATACATTGTGTCCAAAGAACAGGCAGGTAAGTGGGGAGAGGGGATGGCTCTGATGGTTTAAAAAGGAAAATCAAATCCATAAAAAGAGATGACATAGGATCAGAAGATGCAGATTCCATGTGTGTAGACTTAAGAAACTGTAAGGATAAAAAGATCCTGATGAGAGCTATATACATAACCCAAATGGTAACCAGGATGTGGGATATAAATTACAACAGCAGATAGAAAAGGCATGTAAAAAGGGCAATGTTATGTCAGTCATAGGGGATTTCGATATGCAGGTAAATTGGGAAAATCAAGTTGGTATTTGATCCCAAGAGGGGGAATTTGTAGAATTCTTATAAAATGTTTTTTTTTAGAGCAGCTTGTGGTTGAGCCCACAAGGGGAAAGGCTATTCTGGATTGGATGTTGTGCAATGAACCAGAATTGATTAGGGAGCTTAAGGCAAAGGAACCCTGAGGAGAGGTGATCATAAAGTAATAGAATTCACCTTGCAGTCTAAGAGGGAGAAGATAAAGCCAGGTATATCAGTACTAAAGTAGAGAAAGGGAGTAAGAGGCTGATTGAGAGGAGAGGAGCTGATTGGAAGAGTGACAGCAGAATAGCAATAGCTGGAGTTTCTGGGGGCAACTTGGAAGGTGATGATATATACATCCCAAAGATGAAGGATGAGTCAACCGTGGCTGACAAGGGAAGTCAAAGACAGAAAAGCAAAAGGGAGGACATATACATAATAGCAGCAAAAAAAAAGGGAAATTAGAGGTTTGTGAGGATTTTCAAAACCAACAGAAGGCAACTAAAAAAAAATCCATAAGGATGGAAAAGTTAAATATGAGGGTAAGCTAGCTAATAATACAAAAGAGCATACCATAAGTTTTATTCAAATATATAAAGAGTAAATGAGAGATGGGAGTGGATATTGGATCACTGGAAAATAGAGGTAGTAATGGGGGATAAAGAAATTACAGTTGAACTTAAGTATTCTGCATCAGTCTTCACTGTGGAAGACACTAGAAGCATGCCAGAAATTCAAGAGTGTCAGGAGCAGAACTAAGAGTAGTTGCTATTACTAAGGAGAAGATGCTTGCAAAGCCGAAGGGTCTGATCGTTGATAAAGTCACCTGGGCCAGATGGACTACACCCATTGAAAGAGATGGCTGATGAGATTGTGGAGGCATTAGTAATGACCTCAGCAAAATCCATGATTTCTACATTCCACCTCTCAATCAAGTACAGTAACAACAATGTTCTAACATTACTTTCTCTGGAGGGAAATGAACCGATACCAACACACCTTGGAATTATTCTTCACAAATCGTATATTTTGCAGCCTCGACCTACTTTGAACAAAATATGGATTAACATTATAGACGAAGCTGTCAGCAGCAAGAGTTGCTAATGCAAGTGCACCTTAGACTTGCGTGATTTTCCAGTACTGCCCTCTGGGTGGGAAGCCTCCATTCAAAATTCATTGATACATACAGGTTTCAGGATTACCTGCACAAGATTATTAATACAGTATAGGTATATTGGAATTTTAAAGTCAATTCAAAGCAATGGCTGACCGTTTAGTTGAGTATCACCCCTTCTCAAGATATTGTGCTATGCAGAGAGATTGTACTGAATTGGGATTGGGACACTGGGATTTCTCTGTCACATTCCCCCATCTCACTATATAATTTCAAGGTACATCTTCATTGATCTCAACAGTGATAACAAACAGAGTAAGTCTTTGACCAAAATCATGATCTAATCTTGGAACAAACTGAAGATCTAAGAAAAAGGATCTTTATGGATTTTACCAGCCTTACATGGACATGGGTGGCTCTAAGCAGAATCTGAATGGAACTTGGATGATGGGACTCACCTAATGCACGAGTAGAAGATTAAATTCTTCTTCTACAACAACCCATTCAAACACGTCTTATCACCATATTCTGCCCTCAACAGAAGTTCAAGCATTTCTTTATTTATTTATTGAGATACAATACGGAATAGGCACTTCTGGCCCTTTGAGCTGAGCCACCCAGAAATCCCCTGATTTAACCCTAGCCTAATCACAGGACAATTTACACAGACCCACTAACCCACCGACTTTGGACTGTGGGAGGAAACCGGAGCACACAGAAGGAACCCATGCAGTTACAGGGAGAACGTACTAACCCTTTACAGGGAGCAGCGGGAATTGAAACCCGGGTCGCCTGCACTGTAATCACTACGCTACCATGTCAATAAACACACTCTCAGAATAAATTTACAGACCTTAAATGTTGCCCTGGGGGTCCTATGTAAGAGGAAGAATAATCTGATAATAGAATAAGAGATTTCATTCTATACTACTGATTTTATCAGATGCAATGGGAATCATTATAAACCCATGTTGTCAAACACAAGAAAGCCTTTTTCCAACAATGATACGGTATAATAAATGGGACAGAGTCACTGTACCACCGAGATAATATGCTCATCACACTGACCCCTCTGTACAATGAATATTTTCATCAAAAAGAGGAGAATTTACCAAATGAGCATATTTTAAATTGCAGAACGTGGAGGGGTGGTGAGAATCACTTCACTTCTAAATTAACCTAGTTCTGATGAAACATCAACATTCTGAAACATTAAATGTTTTCTCACAGATGTCGAGTATCTCCTGCATTTTCTGTTCACATTCCTTGAAAATAATTACGTTTGAATTAGGGTTTTCTCCTGCTCTTCCCCACCCCACCCCGATTCTCACAACACACCAACAGTTAACTTATAACTGATAGCTTTTTTTTTGCTTCAGAACGTTTGTATATAAATCTTGAAAGGAGATTTGGGTTTTTGACCATTTCAAAAAAAAAAATATGACTCACACAAAATTTTAGAAACATTTCTCAGGATGCTTGATTTGCTCATTTCACTGAGACCCAAGGCGGCAGTGGTGGGGTTCCTTCTCAACTAACATGTGGCAGCTTTAGAAGTAACTGTTTTGCTATGTCTGTTCAGAGTCAAAGTGTGCAACTGGAGAGAGGTAGGCTAGATGAGACAAGGACATCAGGGTACTATCTTGAGCAACAAAAGAATTCTGAATTTTTAAAACAATACTACAGCTTCAAGAGTGAATTTTAAGGAAAATTTATTTTTTTGTATTATATACTGGCATTTGATTCCTATTTTCTGTCTAGTCATCGGGATGGAAAGTTCAGTGACATAAATACTACATTATTGTACCTGGTAATGTCAATAATTTGCTCCCAAACCAATTAACCCATCCACTCCATTCCCAACACGCACACCAGCCCTTCACCATACAGCTACTCAATATATCAGTCATTGCTTATTTGAGATATTTTTACTGGAGAAGGAAGACATAAATCCAAGTGCCACTCTAGTCCACTGGGTTCAAAATCCCAGCTGAAAGTTACTGCTGTACTGTTGATAACACTGCACGATTGACATATTGCGATCTGGATTATAGTGCCAAATCAAGCCTTCTCAACTAACGTCATAGACTGGCATTTTTCAAAGAATTCAATGAAATTGAACCTGATGCCAATCCTACCACCAATTTGCATTTTTCTATTTCTTCTAGATAGATAGGGTTGTAAAGAGAGTTTTCGGTACATTGGCCTTTATAATGAATATAAGAGTTGGAATGTTATGGTGAGGTTGTACAAGGCATTGGGAGGCCAAATTTAGAGTATTGTGTGCAGTTTTGGTCACTAAATTATAGGAAGGATATTAATAAGATTGAAAAAGTGCAGAGAAGGTTTACAAGGATGTTGCCGGGACTTGAGAAACTGAGTTACAGAGAAAGATTGAATAGGTTAGGACTTTATTCCCTGGAGCGTAGAAGAATGAGGGGAGATTTGATAGAGGTATATAAAATAATGATGGGTATAGATAGAGAGAATGCAAGCAGGCTTTGTCCACTGAGGCTAGGGGAGAGAAAAAAAGAGGACATGGGTTAAGGGTGAAGGGGGAAAAGTTTAAAGGGAACATGGGGGGGGGGGCTTCACAGAGAGTGGTGAGATGTGGATGAGCTGCCAGATGAAGTGGTAAATGCGGGCTCACTTTTAACATTTAAGGAAATCTTGGACAGGTACATGGATGAGAGGTGTATGGAGGGATATGGCCCAGGTGCAGGTCAGTGGGACTAGGCAAAAAAATGGTTCGGCACAAACAAGCCAAAAGGCCTGTTTCTGTGCTGTAATGTTCTATGGTTCTATGATTCTAAAGCTGGAATATGTAGATTACAATATTCCAATTTAGCATGAAAATTCAAACTTCCTGATGGACTTTCTCTCTCATACTAAAAAGATTAATTTTTAAATGATTCTTTTTTTATAAAATTATAAAATTATAATTCTGTAAGTAAAAATCTGAAAGAGAAGATGTTTCCATTTTACAAAAGATTTTTGGAGGATTACATTTCATTTTACGAAGTCCTTCTTGATAAGCTTGTTCAAAATGAAGAATTTATTGAAACTGATCTCCTTATGTGCCTCATGAGGTCAAAAGAAAGTCCATTTAATGTCACTGGTTTTAGATACTGACGTTTGTAACTGTTTCCTCTGAAGAGACAGTAATTCAATCAACAGAACTGAAATACAATTACTGAAAGCTTTGCAGGGAGAACTACATCCTCCATTTATACTCTTACTGCACTTGCCAATCTAGAAGTCACTTTGCAACAACTTTAGAAAAGTAAGCAACAAATATGTGGCCCTGAATCTCTATGCAAGTTATGTATGTCTCTTAGTGCAACTTAACCCAAGCCTGTGGTACGTTGTTAAATACCTCTGCCCAGACTAAAGGGAAGATGATGCAAGGGAAGAATCCTTAGACGAAACTTGAGGTCTGCAATTATATACTTATAATAAACAGAGATAAAGTGTACTGAGATCCTGATTTCACAGGAAGTGAGCTGTAGAATGTAGCCAGCATTTAGCACTTAAACTGCAGAATGAAAGCCTGACACAGCATAATTCTAGATTTTGTTACTTTTGTAGGAAATCAAAATCTAGTTATCACTCAGTTCACCGCTCATCTAAAAGCAACCTATACAACCACAGTATGTCTTAAAGGGTTCTTTAGTCAACTAAGCATAGAAAGAGGAATCCCAAAAAAGAGAAGATCTGCAGATGCTGGAATCCAAGCAACACACACAAAATGCTGGAGGAACTCAACAGGCCAAGCAGCATCTATGGAAAAGAGTTTGGTCAACATTTCAGTTCGAGCACCTTCAGCAGGACCAGAAAAGAGAATAGTAAGTTTATAAAGGAGATCCCTACAGGGTCAGTCAGGAATAACTTGAATAGTCAAGTCCAAGTGTAGAATTTATTATGGAAACTGAAAGTGGCAGCTTTGCTCTTCCCAATATTCAGTTGGAGAAAACACTATAATTTGGAGAAGCAGTATTACAAATGAGATATAGTCAGAGGATCAAGAGAGGTTTAAGTGAAAATTGCCACTACACTTTTGATTGCTATTGCTAAAGGGAATCACATAAATAAGTAATAAGAAGGCTATGCATAAATCCTTGGACATCAACATGGGTACTGGATGTAAAGGCTTTGCAGGTTTCACTTGGATGAGAAAGAATGGAACCAAGTGGATATGATCTCACCTGGTTGGGTAATCACAGAGAACTATTTTAGGACAACTCTGTAGTCAATGTTTAAAAGCTAGATACAAATTAAAAGAGAAGAGGGCAAATTTATATTTGTCTTAATCATAAAGTTACTAAATGCACCCTATAAATGCTTCAGTGCTGCTTTCAGGTGAAAACCTATTTGGAAGAATTCAAACAAAGAGCTGCAGGAAAGATTAGTTTAGATTTAGGAATCTGCAATATGTTCAACATGGCAGCAATGAAAGTCAGGAAAGGGGTAGTATTCTGTAAAGTCAGACGATGAAAGAGAAGAGGAAGAGAATGTGATAAAAGAGAATGACTCATCTCAGCTAATATGTGGGTCAGGAAAGGAAATTAAACAGCTGTCAGAGAATGGAGATGAGGAAGCTGGAGATGAATCTTATAATAAAGATGAGTTCCAATAGGGCACAGGGAGAGATGGGAAAGAAACTAGAAAATTATATGAAATTGGACCACAAGATGGAAAACCTTATTAGTTAATCTAGTGGGGAAGGGGGAAGGAATAGCTGACCAGAAGATTGATCTCCACCTGTACAGAAAAGCGATCCAAGCACCCTTCACACCTGCTGTTAACGCTGAGAGTCAAATTGATAGAAGAGAGAGGTCAACGAGAGATAGTCTTAAGTTATTAGTTAGATCCAATGGTGAAGTGTCATAACAGCAGTTTGAGCAGAGAACAGAAAGGCAGTAGAGAATAACAATCCACAGAAATATGAGGATTTGTAGAACAGATCAGGAACTGTGAAGCTCAGATTCCATTTCTCTATCTAAATAACACATCTATAGATGAGTAGTGTCTGGGGTACTTCAACTCTGTGTCTTTGTTGATGCTTTGCTGCATGCTTGAGAGCTCGGTGGAGGGCACTGATGCTTTTTTTGCTGGTGGGGGGAGGGGGTCATTGGCTTGCTTCTGCTTGTGCATGGGAGGCTTTTAGCGTTCTCATGTTTAACTGTCCTTCATTCTTTGGGGCACTCCTCTGTTTTTGTGGATGTTTGCAAAGAAAAAAAATTCAGGATGAAATTGTATACATTTCTCTGACATGAAATGTACTTATTGAAACCTATAAATTGTTACTTACGCTACGGTTTATGACCCATCCTTGTTCTCTATTACAATGAGAAGACAACCTGTTTACTTTAAACTGGTTAATATTTCAATTTTTCTTTTATGATAAACCCCAACTAAGAGCAGATACTTCTGTTTCTCAGGAACAGAATAAAGGCTGACATACAGATGGAGTGTTTGGTTGGCAGTGATGTAACCTTTCAGATGAGATATTAAATCAAAGCAGGATCTCTTGGTTGATTATAATAGATTCCTAGCTCTATTCACTTGAAAGCTAGGCTAATGTTAAACTCTTACCAATCATTACAGCTAAACAATTGACCATTTTTATCACTTAGTGAGATCTTGCAGTGTACAATCTGGTTGCAGAATTTCTCTAACAATAGCAACTATACTACAAAATAATTTTAAAAATATAACAGTACCTTGCAGAATCGAGATAATGAAAGATATTTTCTCAATTCATGCTTTAACTGCTTCTTGCAGTTTCATTGACCTGGTGCTTATGCAAATGATCCTGACACTTCATTTAAGTTATTCAAATAAAAATAAATGTAACAATATTTTTGGAATCTTTCAGTTGTCCATATGAAAACAGTCAAAAACATATCTGAAAAGCTGCCACCCATGTGGGAAGAAGCTATCACTCAAATGGACTAAAAGTGGTACCAGTTTCAATAAAATATTTCCAAGTTGATGAGATAAACAAGCTATTCATGAGTTGTGTGCTTGAGTATAAACGCCAGCCACACTCATGATAGGAAGCAGCAGCCTTTGCCAGATATCCTAAGGACTTCATGGGACCTCATGTAATGTTTGCCTTATGCCTAGTGGCATCATATGACATTGTACAAGAGACAGATTCTAGTTTTGTCTCTTTCCAGATAAGGCAAACATTAAGCCCATTGAAAAACACCAAGAAATAAATTAATTTAATTAACTGTTTAATATTTTGGTATATTCTGAAAACAACAAGTTAGTTGAGACATAATGAAATATGCATGCTGCTGTGATTTTAGTACCCTTACCTACTCTACACTCCACTAACTAACTTATTCACATATTTTTTAGGAGGACAAAGGCTTCTCAGCATAACTGAATGTGTTTAATTTTGCCTCAAACCTCAATTTGGAAGTTGTTCACTCCATAATGAAGTATTTTGTTTCTGCCTTTAAAGCTTTTACCTCTCTTGGCATCTTAACAGTACCATGTTTTTCTTCCACATTTTAAAGTGATAAATAAATCTAGTGATAATATTGTTAGGCAACACGAGTGAATCTGCAGATGCTGGAAATAAATAAAAAACACAAAATGCTGACAGAACTCAGTAGGCCAGACAGTCACTACCTCCTCCCATAGATGCTGTCTGGCCTGCTGAGTTCTGCCAGCATTTTGTGTTTTTTATTTGATAATATTGTTAGCCTTGCTTTCACCTGGAAATCACTTCAAAGATACACTCCCCTCAGTTTAAAATCCCAAGTGAAGAAAATTATCTTCTGATCTACGTGGAGATAAATATGCATCACACTGATTCTGACATTTGGTTATATCATAATTGTATATGCATATTTACTATATTTCATGTTTAATTCATATAGTGAGCTTCTAATCGCTGCAGGCTTTCTTACAATTTAACTCTCTTACAGTTTCCTGATGAAGGGTCTTGCCCAAAATGTTGACTGTTCACTCTTTTCTATAGATGCTGCCTGGCCTGTTGAGTTCCTCCAACACGTTGTGTGTGTTGCTTTCGATTTCCAGCATCTGCAGATTTTCTCGTGTTTGTACCTTATATAAGACGGTCAGAGGATGAAAATCTCCTTCTGGGCTCCTTTTTGCTTTGTTCCAAGAGTTCAAGTGTCTGTTGCTTCTTAGCAACCAGAAATTGACTTGATATTCAAAGTGTATACTGATCAGAGTCCTGTTGTCTGATTATTCATTCTGATCATGACTTGAACCCTTGGCCAGAATACTGCAAAATTCAATTGCATTTGCTGATTGCCATTCAGTATTCATTCACACACATTCTGTGTAAAAGGTGGAAAATTCTTCAGTCCCTAGGTCAACATCAACTAACTGCGCTATTGGGATGAGAATGCCAGCTATTTTTCTTCTCATTTGCAGCATTTTACATCCATCCCCATTTCATTTAATGTGCCATTGCTCTCATTCTAAAGTTCCTGAGTTGCCTTGACCAATTCCAGTACTCCTAAGCCTGACATCATTCACAAGTGTTACCATCCAGAATCCAGATAATTTATGCTAATTGTCATACATAGTTCAATCATCAAAACAGTCCTACAAACTTAAAATTAACATGAGTAGAAAAAGTACAAACCTTCCAGACCATCTCTCTGGTTGGAACTCATCAGGATCAGTAAAGACTTCAGGATCTCTGTGGACAGCAAAAGCTACGAACATTACTTGGGTCCCTTTTGGAACAGTGTAGCCACTAAGTGTGGTGTCCTGGAGAAAGTGGGAAATAAATGAAGCAAAATTTTTTTTAAAACTTGCAGAAGATCAAGTTCAAAGTCAGCTTGAGCAAAACCATATGCAATAGAATTTGGATTCATCACAACTAGAAGTGTTTGGAACTGCCATCCTTATTGTTCTGCAGGCAGCAGATAAAGCCAGTTAGCAAACAGTATCTCATAATCCAATACATACTGAAATGAACACCACTACAGTAAAATCTACCAAGGCAGTTCACAATCAGCCAAAGCTGCTAAAATGAATCAAAGGTGGTTGATTTTAGTTCAAATTACCTTTAAATTTGAACACAAGAAAGGAGAGAAGCAGAGATTAGGGGAGTAAATTTCAGAATTTATGTTCCAAACAATAAAACAAACATGGCAACCAATATGGGGTAAAGAAAGTGAAAACTACAGAGAACTGGAGGAATATTATTCTCAAAGACTGGAAGATTACGGAGGCTACAAAGACAGGGTTGAGTCTATGGTGGTTATAAGAGAATGGTACTTTAAAAGGGAAATTGCATACAAAGATGAATTCTGTAATTAAATAGATACCTACTTCAAAGAACCATCTGTACATATTTGGATGAATGCCCTTAAGATATAAGATGCCATGGAAATATTTGTAATGCCAGTTCTATTTAAATGCAGCTGTACCAAGAAAAATAGTACCTGCTTTGCAACTCTTCGTCCACCAATAAAGGATGGCCAAAGTCTTTCTACTTCTAGTAGTGCATGGTCCAAGAAAGTTTCATCTTCTTGTGCACATTTACGAACATGAGCCTGATTTAAAATGGCAATTAGCAATCAAAATACAAGGAAAAGTAAAAACTACATAGTGCCCATTTCATTAGTTCATTATGAATTGCCTAAAAATCTAGAGGTTAACTAGCACAAATAGGCCCCATGAAAAGGAATTAGATAAAAGACCTGCTTACACGATAACCTTACTTGATTCACAAGCTGGAACAAGTCTCACGTTACTGCATATACCAATTTGACAATCAGAATACATATGTAGTAGCTGTCCATCCAGGCGAAGAGCCTATCAATTTCTGTCAATTCTATAAGAAGTACTTGCATTCAATATTTGAGCTTCTGTAATATCCTGGGCAAAGCCAGAATCATGTATGCATATTACATTTTAATGTAATGCTTAACGTTGTCATATTTGCTACGAAGAAAGGCAGTGGAATCACAATAAAAGAATCACTCAGCTTGGTGGGTGCAAGTGATTTTGTCAGAGTAAAACAATATAAATTTTCAGAATCAGAATTATTATCACTGACATATGTCGTGAAATGTGTTATTCTGTGGCAGAACAGAGCAAGACGTAAGTAAATTATTCTAAGGTACTATAACATAGACAAACAACTTGTGCAAAAGAGGAATAGCAAAGTAGCACTGATGCAGCATTCAGAAATTTGCTGGCAGGTGGGTAGAAGCTCTTTTTAGAACATTTGAGTATGGGTGTTCAGGCTCCTGCATCTCCTCCCTGATGGTAGTAATGAGAAGTGGGGATATCCTGAGCAATAAGGGTTCTTAATGAAGAACCCGCTTTCTTTGTAGAAATTTAGGGAAAAAAATAGCACCGGATAGCAGCGATCTTTTGTGTGCAACTCCCAAATTTAGCCTGGCTATTGATGATAATCTATTCTGCTGTTACATCGTGTGACTTATTGGTCTGTCTAAGTGTACTAGATTGTGCTAGTGTTGGATTATCCCAAACATTGGCTAAGCTGCTTATATTAATTCTGGTACTTATATATCAAGCAAATAAAGCACTCATCTCTCTGTTGAGTAAAAACAAAACTGGGGCACTGTCATGACAGATCTTTTTGGTGTTTGATCATCGTACAACGTGTACACAGCAGAGCCCATCCCTCTCCAGGTTTTTTTTTACTCAACCCAGGTACAGATGGAGAGCGTGCAAGGGAGCCAGCCAGATTCAAACTTGGGACCTCTTGCCCTGAAGTCCAGCGCTGATGCCACTACACCAGCCAGCCTTAGTGGACTTACCTATGCTAACGATCATGGTTAACCTCATATTATAATTAAAACCTGCAATGTCACGTTGCCTAATCTTAACATTTTACATTTTAAAATCTAGTTAATTCAGGTAAATTTCAAAAGAATTTATAACCCTAGGATCTGATAGACCAACATGAAAAAAATAATTTGGTTACTCTGGTAACTATTGTCAGAGATTATGGGATGGCTTAGGAAAACAGCTGAATTGCCCTTGAGCTGCCCCAAGAAGTTATTATATCAGATGGATTGAAACAGTGATTTTCATTGGACAAGTGAACATGGGAATTAATATAAACACCAGCATCATCCCATAAACAGTAATCAGAACTATTAAAAAGGTTCTAATGTCAAAGTATGCATGTACAATACAACTCTGGTAATCATCTACTCCAGAGAGCCATGAAATACAGAAAGAGCAAGGCTTTTGATGAAAGGAAAAACATTAACACCCCACCAGCACAAGAAAGAAAACAAAACTCAGACCCCAAAAATCCTCGCTCACCCACAGCAAAAAAACAGCGACAGCAACAGTCTGTCAGGTATCAAAAAAGGTATAAAAAAGGTATCAATAACAATCCCCAGTCTCCTCACTCACAGAAAAGAACAGCGGCAGTAGCACATACCCCCTCTTACACAGAAAAAAATCAACAGGTTACCCCACCCACTGATCGTCCATAAGAAATACAGAAAACTGAAAAACTGAAGGAAACCAGTATACAGTCACATAAATCACAGAATATCAGAAACATCTTTGCGTCTGCATACAAGGACAGCAGCTGCACAAACTGAGTCCTTCTGTAAAGTGTGATCGCTGATCCCGTTCCGAACACACCGAGCTGGCTGCTGACCATCTCCAATGGAAGCAATCGCTGAACCCACCCCCCCCCCCCCCCCACACTCTGCATTCACCTGAAAACTTCAACCTTCCTTGCCTCTTCAAGATGGAGCTGTTCAAGACCCTGCACCTAGTCTCTGGCCTCTTCCATGAGTCAGTATGTCCTCAGCCCTTTTCAGCCTGCAGCACCCCCCCCCCCACCCCACCCATCTCTAATCTCCATCTCTCCAGACACAGCATTACACTGGATCTTTTGACTGAGTTCCTAACTGTACAAAACTGAAGTAACTGGAGACATTGGCTATTTGGAAGATGTTGCCTGAGGAATCATTGTTCATTGTTGCTATTTTGATCAGAAGATCAGAGATAGCCAAAGGTAGCCAAGGAGATTCTAAAACTCCCTCCTATTATATTTCAAATTTTCTGTAATTTGTTCAAACTTTCTCAGGCATATATTTGCAAATTAGTTCATACTGGCTAAATAATCTTCAATCTTACCTTATATTGAATTGTATACAGCAACTGAATGATTGATTTTTAAAATCATAGAATTTGATTCCAGAAAGCTCAGATAAAGATTCCAGTTAACTTTCTAGGATGTGGCTTCAGTAAATTACAAGCAGCCTTTACAGTTTCTCAAGAAATCCAAGAAATTTAGTAGTCTCAATATGGAATCAAATATGATGGCTATGCACAAACAGGTCAGGTTAGATTGAAATTTATGCAATAAGCTTAAGACTGTAGAGATAGCTTTTGGTTCTTTTTATATGCTGTTGTGACAGCCCACACACGCGGGACTTGAACTGCCATTGCGAGCCGCGGGCAGACACGCGGTAGCGTGTTTGGAACTACCCACTCGGGGCGAACCTTCCAGGGACAGTCTGACATCACGTCTGCCCTGCAGGGACCCATGGGGGGGGGGGGGAGATTTATGCGTGCGATTTTGAATCAGTAAAGTCATTCTGAGTTCAGCTCTCTCTGCCTCCATGTGTTTCTTTAGTAGCGCGTTGTGTGCAACTACATTGGTGACCCCGACATTCCAGACAGCATCTGGAGCCGGCGACTCAGTGACCAGCCCCGAGTTCGAGCAACTCACACAGCGCAGTCTCTCTGAAGCTCCCGACCTTCTGGGCCACTCAGCCCAACATTTGGTTCAAGCAGGCTGAGGCCCAGTTCAATATCAGTGACATTACAGCCGACGCTACGCGGTATTACTACATGGTCAGCACGCTCGACCAGGAGACGGCAGGCTGGATCATCGACTCCCTACGCCAGCCTCCAACAGAGGACAGGTACACTAAGCTTAATGCACTCCTGATCCATACCTTCGGACTCTCCCGCCATGAACGGGCCGTGCGGCTCCTCCACATGGACGGTCTGCACACCATCCAAGCTCATGAACGATATGCTGGTGCTCATGGACGGCCATAAGCCGTGCCTTTTATTTGAACAGTTGTTCCTCGAGCAAATGCCAGAGGACATTCGCCTCCTCCTCATGAGTGAGGATTTCAGTGACCCACGCAAGGTCGTGGCTAGAGCAGACATCCTGTGGGCAGAGCAAGCAACGTTTAGCAGCCTCCATTGGCCTAGCCATGATCTTTTCTTTTTCAATCTTTTTATTGAATTTCATATATAAAAAAAACATAACATAATAATGAATAGGTTATAAGTACAATAGACTTGAAATTGAATTAATAATAATACAACAATATCCTATTAAAATATCAACAGAAAAAATAGTACATTAATCAATCAAGCCTATAATAATTATATGAAAAAATAAGAATAATCATCAAAAGAAAAAAAAATTTAAAATACAAGAAAAAATATATTGAGAAAAAAAAACACTAAACTAAACTAACATGGGCAATAATAACAGTTTATATGTATATGATAGTGTCAAAAACTCCGGAACTCCATACCTGAACAAGAATAAACAGAGAGAAGGTCTGGAAGAGGCCAAATTAATTCATATGAAAATGTCGAATGAACGGTCCCCAAGTTTCTTCAAATTTAATTGATGAGTCAAAAATAGTGCTTCTAATTTTTTCCAAGCTCAGATAAGAAATAGTTTGAGAGAACCACTGAAACGTGGTAGGAGGATTTACTTCTTTCCAATTTTGTAATATAGACCTTCTGGCCATTAATGTTACAAAAGCAATCATTCGTCTAATTGAAGGGGAAAACTGATTATCATCCTCATTTGGTATACCAAAAATTGCGGTAATAAAATGAGGTTGTAAATCGATATTCCAAACTGAGGAAATGGTAGCAAATATGTCCTTCCAGTAGTTATATAAAGTGGGACATGACCAAAACATGTGGGTCAATGAAGCCACATCTGAATGACATCTGTCACATTGAGGGTTAATATGAGAATAGAATCGAGCAAGCTTATCTTTAGACATATGAGCTCTATGTACAATTTTAAATTGTATTAAAGCATGTTTAGCACATATAGAAGAAGAATTAACCATTTGTAAAATTTTTTCCCATTTTTCTGTTGATATATTATATTTAAGTTCTTTTTCCCATTCTTGTTTAATTCTACCTGATATTTCTGGTTGTATCTTCATAATCATATTATAAATAAAAGCCACTAATCCCTTCTGACAAGGATTTAAAGTAAAAATCAAATCTGAGAAATCCATTGAAGTTGAATTGGGGAAGGATGGTAGAACTTTATGTAAAAAATTTCTGATTTGTAAATACTTAAAAAAATCAGATTTAGGTAACTTAAATTTGTTGGAAAGTTGGTCGAAAGACATCAAACTACCTTCAAAAAAAAGATCACGAAAACATTTTATACCTTTCCTTTTCCATTTGCTAAAAGCTTGATCTGTCAAAGAAGGTTTGAAAAAAAAATTAAGTAAAATAGGGCTATCAAGAACAAAGTTTTTCAGAGTAAAAAACTTTCGAAATTGAAACCAAATTCGTAATGTATGTTTGACAACAGGGTTGGATATCTGTTTATTGAATTTAACTAATCAGCAGGAAGAGAAGAACCAAGAACGGAGACTAGAGAATATCCCTGTGCCTCATTGCATTCTAAATTTACCCACTGTGGGCACAATGGTGAATCCAAATCTAATTTCCAATAAATTAAGTTACGAATATTATTCGCCCAATAGTAAAATCTAAAGTTAGGTAAAGCTAAACCACCATCTTTTTTAGATTTTTGTAATTGCCTTTTACTTAACCTAGGATTTTTATTTTGCCACACAAATGAGGAAATTTTTGAATCAATGTTATCAAAAAAAGATTTAGGAATAAAAATTGGTAAAGCTTGAAATAAATATAAAAATTTCGGTAAAATCATCATTTTAATAGCATTAATCCAACCAACTAACAATAACGATAAGGGAGACCATCTTGTAGTAAGTTGTTGAATTTGATGGAGCATAGGTAAAAAATTCAGTCTAAATAAATCTTTATATTTCTTGGTAATTTTTATACCTAAATAGATAAAGTTATCAGTAACAACTTTAAATGGTATCCTGTCATTCAATAAAGTTTGCGCGTTTAAAGGGAATAAATCACTCTTATCCAAGTTTAGTTTATAACCAGAAAAACTACCAAATTGAGCCAACAAGGATAAAATAGCGGGAATAGACCTGTCAGGATCAGAAATATATAACAAGTCATCAGCATAAAGTGATAACTTATATAATTTCTCATTACGGGTAATACCAAAAATATTAGGAGATTCACGAATAGCAATGGCTAAAGGTTCTAATGCAATATTAAACAATAAAGGACTTAAGGGACAACCTTGTCTCGTACCACGAGATAATTGAAAAAAAGAGGATCTGTAATTATTTGTAAGAACAGAAGCAACAGGTTTATAATATATTAGTTTGATCCATGATATAAAATTAGGACTAAAATTAAAATATCTCAAAGCATTAAATAAGTATGTCCATTCAACTCTATCAAAAGCTTTTTCAGCATCTAATGAAATAACACATTCTGGGATTGTGGGTGATGAAGTATAAATTATATTAATCAATTTTCTAACATTAATAAAGGAATACTGATTCCTAATACAACCAGTTTGGTCTTCTGAAATAATCTGTGATTGTACCTTTTCTAACCTAATAGCTAAAATTTTTGTAAGAATCTTAGAGTCTACATTTAATAGTGATATAGGGCGATAAGATGCACATAAAGTAGGATCCTTATCTTTTTTAAGAATTAGAGAGATAGTAACTTCATAAAAAGATTGAGGTAATCTCTTCTTAGCAAATGCATCATTAAAGATTTCACATAACCAAGGGGAAAGCAAAGAAGAAAAAGTTTTAAAGAATTCTATAATATAACCATCAGGACCAGGAGCTTTCCCTGAATTCATTGATGAGATAGCCTCTCCTATTTCGGCCATAGAGATAGGAGCATCGAACAAGCTACGATCTTCATCTGTCAGTTTGGGAATATTCAAATTGTTAAAAAAATTATCCATCATGGACAGATCGCCATCAAATTGTGATTGATATAAAGATTTATAAAAATCTTGAAAAGTGTTATTGATTTCTTTATGATCAGTAGTTAGATTACCGTCTTGTTTACGAATTTTAATAATTTGTTGCTTAGTCAAAATAGCTTTTAATTGGTTGGCTATCAATTTACCAGTTCGATCACTATGGATATAAAATTGAGCCCTGGTCCTAATTAATTGATTCTCAATTGAAGAAGATAATAATAAGCTATGCTCCATTTGAAGCTCAACTCTCTTCTTATAAAGTTCTTTGGTAGGAGTCACGGAATAAATCTTATCAATTTCTTTAATTTTATCCACTAATAAAGCAATATCTAAATATCTTTGTTTTCTTTTACCGACGGAATATGAGATAATTTGTCCACGGATAAAAGCCTTAAAAGAGTCCCAAAGTATTCCTCTGTCAATCTCTTCAGTATAGTTTGTTGAGAAAAACAAGTCAATTTGCTGTTTTATGTAGGTGATAAATTCTGGATCTTGAAGCAAAGTAGCGTTAAGTCTCCAAGATCTAGTATTATTGGAAAAGTCCTAAATCTTGATAGATAACTTCAAAGGTGCATGATTCAAAATAGTAATAGAATCATATTTACAATCAGTAACATCCGTTAATAAACGATGATCAATAAGGAAATAATCAATTCTAGAATAACTGTGATATACATGTGAAAAAAATGAAAATTCTTTATCTTTAGGGTTCAAAAACTGCCATATTTCAGTAATTCCCGAATCAACCATAAAAGAATTAATAAGTAAGACTGATCTATTCGGAAGAATTCGGATAGGTTTAGATCTATCCATCGAAGGATTCAGACAACAATTGAAATCTCCACCCATTATCAACATATATTCATTTAGATTAGGAAGGGAAGTAAATAAATGTTTAAAAAATTCAGGGCAGTCAAAGTTTGGAGCATAAATATTAACTAGAACCACTTTTCGATTAAAAAGTGAACCAGTTATCAACAAAAATCTGCCCTGTGGATCTGAAATAATTTCATGATGTGTAAACGAAATTGAGAGGTCTATAAAAATAGACACGCCCTTAATTTTGGCGGTACAATTCGAGTGAAATTGTTGACTCTTCCAGAACCTAAAAAAACGTTGATTATCCTCCCTCCTAATATGGGTCTCCTGTGCAAAAATAATATTAGCATTTAGTCTATGGAATAATTTAAATATTTTTTTACGTTTAATCGGATGATTTAAACCATTAGTATTCCAAGAGATAAAATTAATAGACTTATCCATCATGCCAATATTAGTTGTATATATCATAAAAGGTTAAAAAGACACATAACCCATAATTCAGGAAGAAGGAAAAATGATTCAGGAGCAACCAGAGAGCATGACACCTCAACAATATTAATAATTTAAAGTCGGCCCATAAACTAAAAGCAAAAAAATAAAAAGCAAAAGCGTGAAAAAAAATCCCTACCCCCTCCCCCAACCCCTCGAAAAACAGCCAAGGTGGCAGGCGCACGAACTAATACTAATATTACCCCCATTTCAAGATGGCAGCTCCATGAAAAGAAAGAAAAGAGAAACTATATAACACCCAGATATAAATACAGGGTTGTAAAAAGAAAGAATATATATCAATCAAAATGAAAAAATAATATATAAAGCAAAAAATCATTAATAAAAAAAGGATAACCATTGAAGTTTAAAATAGTGTAATATGCCTTTAAAAAAAGATTCCATATTCAAATATAAGAAAATGACGTTTCAAAAACAGAGACTTATGGGAAGAAGAAATGACATTTTGAAAGGACCATATTACAGAATATAAATGTAAATTCGCCAATCTTTTTTTTTAAAAAAAGGTCATCAAAATAAGATTAAAAAAGGATTCAATAACCACTACAATATATATAAAAAAAAGGTCCAAAAATTCAAAACATTCGTCCCATTCTCAAATACAGGCAAATAAACGCTTACGGAAAACAAAGTCTTATGGGAAAAAGAAATGACATCTTAAAAAATAAATCATTATTACAAAGTCTTAACATGTATATCTAATCCAGAGGAAAAAAAACTTAATTAAGAAAAAAGACATTATAGTAAAATTAAAAGAGCATCTGTAAATCATGATAATAAAAAAAAATAGGTCTACAGACCAAAGTAAAAAGCTATACCGCAGCCTCATAAGTTAAAGCCTAAAAACGGAATGGCGTCTTCTCTCCAAAAATTCTTCAACATAACACATAGTTCAAGTTGTACTAGAAGACCGATATTCTTCAACGAATTTCTTCGCTTCTTCCGGAGTATTAAAGAAGCGCTGACTGTCATCACTCAACGTAATTCTGAGATTCGCTGGGTATCTTAAAGCTTGTTTAAGTCCAATCGAATGAATCTCTGCCATCACCGATTTAAAAGCGATTCTCGCCCTCATCACCTCGAATGAATAATCCTCAACAATATGAAACTTGTTGTTTCTGTGAGAAATCATACCTTTCTGATGAGCTAATCGAATTAAAAGCTCTTTCTCCCGAGGATAATGGAGATGGACAATCACAGCTCGTGGCTTGTCTCTCGCAGCCGAAAATCTCGAAACTCTGTGGGCACGATCAATAGTAGGTTTAGCCCGCAAAGCATCCTCGCCAAAAATTTCCCACAATAAGTTAGAGAAATATTCAGTTAAGTCACCAGACTCAACATTTTCGGGAAATCCAATAATACGCAAGTTCTGTTTGCGAGATCGGTTTTCAAGATCAGTGATTTTAAACTTATTCTGCTCCACTATTTTAGTGGTCAACTGTACCTTCTCCTCCAAAGTTTCGATTGTACGTATTTTTTCACAAATTATCTTGTCAAGAGCCGCAAATTTTTCTTCATGCCGTTCAATATCTGCTGCCAGCGATTGAAGCTTGGTATCAAATGATCTAACGACTTCTTCAAGCTCAGACATTTTTGCAGTAAGTTTATTTTCCAGACTTGCAAGTTTAGTATCCAGTTTAGTATCCAGAAGACTGGAGATTGCATCGAGAGATATAGGGTCTTTAGACGATTTCTTAGGTACAGACATTTTAAGTTTGAAAAAATTAAATCAAGTATTATTTTAAAAAAGAAATAAATCGTAAATATCAACCCATGTAATTAAGTATGAAAAGATTTGATTAAAGGGTGATTATAGCTTAAAAAATGAAGAGCGCCTAAAAGGCAGGTGTCTACGTCGCCATCTTGAAACTCCACCCCCTGGCCTAGCCATGATCGCACACCCCAAAGCCCAGGCCCCGCAATCGAAGCCGTTGATACCCACGGGGGCAGAAAGATGAAAGTTTGGAACAATGATGCTTCTATCACCAAAGATGGGGCTCAGGCGCGTGCCGCTGCCATCCACCATGAGCCAGGGCCAGCTGTCGCTAATGGCTACGACGGCTGGCCACCGAGACAGCCTCCTGTACCTTTGGGACCCAAACTCCAGGCGACGTTTCCTGGTAGACACTGGGGCCGAAGTCACTGTACTCCCCCCTCAAACATGGACCATCATAACGCAGTCCCAGGCCCCGAACTCACCGCTGCAAATGGCACCAGTATTCGGATGTACGGCCTGCAAACTATAACAGTGCATTTCGGGTCCAGCCATTTCACTTGGACTTTCACGTTGGCAGCGGTATCACAGCCACTACTAGGGGCAGATTTCCTATGAGCCAACTGCCTCCTGGTCGATCTAAAAGGCCGGTGTTTGGTCCACGCCGTGATGTTCCAGACTTTCCAGCTCGGAGAAGCCAAGCTACCGGCCCTCCACCTGGATTCCATGACCCTCTCGGGTAATGAATTCGCCAGGGTGTTGGCGGAATTCCCCTCCATAGTCACCCCACAGTTCTCCACGGCCGACCCCGAGCACGGCGTGCAGCACCACATCCCCACGCAAGGACCGCCGCTGCACGCCCGAGCTCTCAGGCTCCCACCCGACAAGCTCCACCTCGTCAAGGAGGAGTTCCGTAAGATGGAAGAGATGGGAGTCGTACGCTGCTCAGTCAGCCCGTGGGCATCCCCGCTGCACATGGTACCCAGGTCCGCAGGACGATGGAGGCCCTGCGGAGACTACAGAAAGCTTAACGGCATCACAACCGGCAACAGATACCCAGTACTCCACGTCCAGGACTTCTTGGCGAACCTGCACGGACAGACCATCTTCTCCAAAATCAGCCAGGTCAGGTCAGATCCCAGTGCACCTCGATAACGTGCCCAAGACAGCCCTCATCACCCCGTTCGGCTTGTTCGAATTCCTGAGGATGCCTTTCAGTCTCAAGAATGCAGCCCAAACTTTCCAAAGGCTCATGGACTCGGTGGGATGAGGCCTGGAGTTCGCTTTCATTTACTTGGACGATATCATGGTGGCCAGCAGTTCGTACCAAGAGCATGTGGCACATTTGCGCCAGCTCTGCCAATGCCTGAGTGACCACGATCTGGCAATCAATCTGGCAAAGTGCCAGTTTGGGCTGATGGAGATCAACTTCTTGGGCCACAGATTCAACCAACATGGCGCAGTCCCCTACCGGACAAGGTCCAGGCCATCCACCAGTCCCCAAGCCCTGCACCGTCAATGGCCTGCAGGAGTTCGTAGGGATGGTCAACATTTATCATTGGTTTATACCGGTGGCAGCCTGCATCGTGAGACCCTTGTTCAGCCTGATGGCCGGCAAGGCCAAAGCAGTGGCATGGGACGCGGAGTCCACGGAGGCATTTGAGCAGGCCAAGGAGGCGCTGGTGAAGGCGGCCCTCCTGGAGCACCCGAGAGTCGATGTACCCATGGCACTCACAGTCAACGTTTCCGACACGGCAGTCGGTGGAATCCTGGAGCAGCTCGTCGAGGACCAGTGGCGACCACTCGCTTTCTTCAGCCGGCACCTACGGCCACCAGAGGTGAAGTACAGCGCCTTCGACAGAGAGTTGCTGGCGCTCTACCTGGCAGTCCGGCATTTTCGGTACTTCCTCGAGGGAAGGGAGTTCACCATGTATACGGACCACAAGTCCCTCATCTTCGCAATGGCCAAGGTATCGGACCCATGGTCAGCTCGGCAGCAGAGGCACCTGTCCTTTATTTCAGAATTCACCACGGACGTCTGCCACATTGCAGGGAAGAACAAAGTCATCGCTGACACACTGTCTCGCCCCTCCCTCCACTCAGTAGGCATATCATCCTCAGGAATAGACTACGCAGCACTGGTGGAAGCACAACGGTCGGACCCCAAGATTCTGGCTTACCGCACCACCGTTTCGGGGCTCCGGTTGGAGGACGTCTCCACCAGCCGGCAGCGGATCGACTCCTGTGTGACGTGTCTACCGGCAAACCCCGACCCCTGGTACCAGCGGCATGGAGGCACCGGGTGTTCGACACCCTGCACGACCTGGCCCACCCGTCCATCCAGGCGTCCATCAAGCTGGTAGCGGACAGATTCATCTGGCACTGTTTACGCAAACAGATCGGACACTGGGCCAGGACCTGCGTACACTGCCAGACCGCCAAAGTCCAGCAACACGTGAATGCTCCCCTCCAGTAGTTCCAGCCGATGCAAAGGAAGTTCCAACACATCCACGTGGACATCGTCGGCCCCCTGCCAGTCTCCCGGGGCACCAGGTATACCTTTACCATGGTAGACAGGTTCACCAGGTGGCCTGAAGCCGTACCACTCACAGACACGTCCACTGAGTCCTGCGTCAGGACGTTCATTGCCAACTGGCCTCCCAATGGACATCACCCCCGACAGAGGGGCACAGTTCATGTCTGGTTTGTGGACAACACTGGTGCAGCTCCTGGGCACCCAGCTGCATCACAGCACAGCGTACCATCCCCAGTCCAATGGTTTGGTAGAGTGATTCCACCGGTATCTCAACTCGGCCATGATGGCACACCTCAGGGGCGCCAACTGGATAGACGAGCTTCCCTGGGTCCTATTGGGCATCCGCACAGCCCCCAAGGAGGACTTGGACACCTCCTCGGCGGAACTGGTCTACAGCGCCCCCCTGACCGTCGCAGGCGAGTCCATACCAGAGACCCGAGGTTCGGACGAAACTCCAGCAGTGGTGCGAATGAGGCTGCCCGACAAGGTAGGGACCCTGGCACCGGTCCCGACCGCCAGGCATGATCCCACGCCATCCTTCACCCCTAAAGACCTCCGAGACTGTGAGTATGCTTTTATTCACAGGGGCATGCACAGGTCACCTCTATAGCAGCTGTACGAGGGACCCTTCAGGGTGATCCGGCACAATGGAACCACGTGTGTCATGGATGTAGGTGGCCAGGAAGAGACTTTTACAGTGGACCGCCTCAAACCGGCGCACTTGGACATTGAGCAACCAGTGAGGGTACCTGCACCGTGTCAGCGAGGCAGGCCACCCAGGCAAGCCACACAGACTAGGGCTCCACTCCCCCGAAGGACGTTTCTGGGGTGGGGGGGTGTGGCAGCCTGCACACGTGGGACTCGGACCGCCATCAGGAGCCACGGGCAAAGACGCAGTAGCACGTTTGGAACTATCCACTCGGGGCAGACCTTCCGGGAACAGTCTGACATTATGTCTGCCCCACGGGTCACAGGGGCCCATGGGAGGGGAGATTTAAGCACGCAATTTTGAATCAGTAAAGTCATTCTGAGTTCAGCTCTCTCTGCCTCTGTGTGTTTCTTTAGTAGCACATTGCGCGCGACTACACTGTAGTGATTAAAGGGGAATTTAAGCCATCTGAATGGTGGAATAAATATTATTTCACACAGTAGATGATTCAGTTACATATTAAAATTATTCATAATCAGTATGCGCAAAGACTCTGACATCCCTTAATATAGGAGGTTTGTGTTTTTAGAAAACTACCTGTTTCAAATTTTCTGTAACGCAAAGCCACATTATCTGTTCATACATCAAGAAGGGTGAGTCTAAGCAAAGAACTTTGCTTTTTTTTTAGTTTTTCATAATTACATAAATTCCATAAGAGTGCATTTTATTTTATACTGTATCTCAAATTTGTGGGTAGTGATTTGTAAATTTTGTCAGAGTGAATTTCTGTTCTCCAAATGGCCATAAAGGGGAGATTTTCTGCATTAAGGAAAAGTTCAGCAATGCCGATGATTGCCGTCTCAGTCTTTATGGATGGTGTCACTTTAAATAGTTAGGGGGCTAATGGTAATTTTCTGCTTCTGACCAATAACAGGAGATAGGATTAAGGATTAAAGATCTTAGAAAGCTTCTCCGATCTGCTAACGGCCTTGAAACTACAAATTAATCCCAGTAGACAGTGTAAAACACACTGATGTAAAACTGGTTACATTTCCATATGTTACTTAAAAACACCAGTCACTGATTTTATTGAAAGAAATTGATCAATAGTTTCTATGATGCCACATGGTTTGGAAAAGGATTACCTGTCACAATGCAAGTGACTACACAATGGAAAACAGCTTTTTACTTGTTTAATATTAGCAACTACTCTTTGACAGCTCTGCAGATCACCACTGTTCAGAAATCCTTCCTTTGGCTTCAGAGATGCATAAAAGGTGTGCAACCCACATATGTCTATAAAGAAAGTGGACCAACAAAAAGGTTGGGGTAATGAGGTTATTGGAGCACGAAGGCGGGTGGAGTGGCAGAGTTCCGGGAAGACGGCACCATGAGGTGGCGACTGCTTGCCTGCAGCTCTGAAGGGAATGAAAGTTCAAAGTAAAGTTTATTATTCCAGTACGTATATGTCACCACATACAACCTGGAGATTCTTCTTCCTGCAGGCATACTCAGCAAATCTATAGAATAGTAACTATAATAAGATTCAATGAAGGAACAATCAGAGTGCAGAAGAGAACAAACTGCAAATGCAAATATAAATAAATAGCAATACATAATGAGAACACATACAAAATGAAGAGTCCTTAAAATGAAATCATTGGTTGTGGGAACATCACAGTAGATTGAAAGGTGATAGTAATTATCCCCTTTTGTTCAGGAGCCTGATGGTTGAGGGGTAGTAACTGTTCATGAACCTGTTGCTGGGATTCATGAGGCTCTTCCATCTGATGGAGCAACAAGAAAAGAGCACGGCCTGGGTGGTGTGGACCTGTTGCTTCGGTAGGCAAGTTGGAGCAGCTCCAAGTCACCTCTCAGGCATCACCAGCCTCTCAAAACACTTCATCACTGTGGATGAAGTGATCATCAATGAGGCAGATCACCAGGCTCTTCTTGGGCACTGGTATAATTGAAGCCTGCTTGAAAGAGACGGGTACCAACACTGCCAAAGTGAGAGGTTAAAAATATTGGTGAACACACTAGCCAGTTGGTCAGCACAAGCCTTTACTACATGGTCTGAATACTTTGCTTGGATTCACCCTCCTGGAGGCAGCCTGCATGTCAGCTTCAGATACCGAGACCAAAAGATTACCAGGAAGTGTGGGGGGGGGGCACGATGATTCTCCATGTTCTGGTAGTCAAAGCAAACATAGAGGCATTGAGCTAATCTGGAAATGAAGATCTGTCGTCCCCATGTCACATGATTTAACTTTTTAGGAGATTGTGGCATTCAAACCCTTCCACGGCTGTCGAGCATCCCTTGTTGATCTCAGTTCAGTCCAGGATCTCCACTTCATCCGAGAGATGGCTTTCCAGAGATCATACCTGCATCTCTTGTAGCATTCTTGGTCACCAGACTTGAGTGCCTCTGATCTGCCTCTCAGTAGATTTTGGATTTCATACTTCATCCAGAGCTTCTGATTGGGGAAGACACTGAATAATTTTGTGGGGACACATTCCTCTACAGCTGCTTGAATAAAGTCTGTTACAATCCTGGTGTAGTCATTCAGATCCTCAGACGAGTGCTTGAATACAGCCCTTGAATACACTGACTCCAAGCAATCCTGTAATCGTTCCTCTGCCTCCCCCAGCCATCTCTAATTTGTCCTAATCTCTAGAGCCTTGCTTCAAAGGCCCTTGTTTAGCACTACCACTACTGTAATCCAGAGAAACAGTCACAGGTACTTCAGTAAGTAGCATTCTTTAAAGATGTTTTTTAAAAAAACTATTGATACTCAAAATCAATGAACCTCGGACAGCAGCTTCAGGTCACAAGTGCAATTCCCCTCTCAGAAAACGGAAGTAGGGATGCTGCGTCTGTCTACAATTGAAGCACTGAGGCTCCAGACTTCCACTGCCACCTACCCTGCTGGCAGATGCACAGACCCTGGAAAATAAAACTGAAGACCTCAGAGCAAGATTGGTGGACGAGAGGGACTGCTGTGTACTTTGCTTCATGGACTACACCTGTGTGAATCCCTGCAGCATCTTTTGACCCTGTGACGTCAGAACATCTTTCAAGAGGGTGAACCCTCGCAAGGCGCCAGACCTTGATGGTGTACCTAGTAGGGCTCTGAAAACCTGAACCAACTTGAAGACTGTTCAAGGACATCTTTAATCTCTCACTGCTCCAGTCAATGGTTCCCACCTGCTTTAGAAGGACAACAATGATATCAGTGCCCAACATGAGCAGGGAGAGCTGCTTCAATGACCATCACCCAGTGGCATTCACATCCACTGTGATGAAGTGTTTTGAGAGGTTGGTAATGAGCACAATCAACTCCTGCCTCAGCAAGGACCCAGCCCCACTGTAATTTGCCTATCACCACAATAGATCTACAGCAAGATACAGTCTCACTGGCTCTCCACTTAGCCTTGGATAACCTGGACAATATTCATACTGACATCAGGCTACAGCTCCACATTCAACACAATCATACCCTCAGTTCTAATCAATAAGCTTCAAAACCTGGGCCTCCTATACCTCCCTCTGCAACTGGATCCTCGACTCCCTCACTGGAAATAACATCTCCTCCTCGCTGACAATCAACAATGAAACATCTCAAGGTTGCATCATGCTTAGCCCACTGCTCTACTCTCTTTAAACTTACGATTCTGTGCTAGGCACAGCTTAAATGCCATCTTTAAATTTGCCGACAACATAACTATTGTTGGCAGAATTTCAGATCGTCAGGAGGTGGTGCTTAGATGCCAGATGGATCAGCTGGTTGAGTGGTGTCACTTCAACAACCTTGCACTCAATGTCAGTAAGAGCAAGGAATTAATTGTGAACTTCAGGAAACTAAGTGAAGGGAAGGCACACCAGTCCTTATCAAGGGATCAGAAGTGGAAAAGGTGAGCAGTTTCAAGTTCCTGTGTTCAACATCTTTGAGGATCTACCCTGGGCTCAACATATTGATGCAATTACAAAGACAACATGAGAGCAACTATATTTCATTAAGAGTTTCTTGAAGAGATTTGAAATGTTCAAATACATTTTATTGCCAAAATATGTATACTCTGTTCAACCTTGAGATTCCTCTTCTTGCAGGCAGCCACAAATCAAAAACACACACGGGGTGCCGAAAAGAGCAATCAGAGGGTTAGATTCCAAGTAGCAATAAAGTATATGGGATAAAGTTAAAAAGACATCTCTCCAAAATTTCTCCAAGCTAGGACAAGCCCAATACATATGAATAAGGGAAGCCTTGCCCCCTTTACACTTGTTGGAACAGGGACTAATATCAGGATAGAACTTGTACAGGTTGTACAGTACAACCTTGAACTATAAAAGGAAGTGGCGAGCACATAAAGAAGTTGAATTAACTGACTCGAGAACTGAATCCCAAACCTTGGGAGAAGATGACATGCATCTGAGTCTGACTAAATGTCGTACATTGTCTTTTGCCTCTCTTTTGGCCAAATGTGCAGTCCTTCTTAGGTGGAGAGATGTTGCCCCACCCACTCATGCTCAATGGCTTAGAGACATTATGTTCTGCTTAGACCTTGAGAAGATTCATTATTCACTTCTTAATTGGGACATAAAGTTCCAAAAGCTGTGGGGACCTTTTCTTGAATACTTGCATAATTCCTGTTTAGACTAAGGGTTCATCCCTCCTTTTTTATACATTTACATTTCTTACTTTCAGCTTCTTTTGGTTAACATTTATGTTTTTTTTTGATGTGTAAACATATTATAGCTCAGGTAGTAGGCAATATACCTCTTTATAAATACAGCTCTGTGGTGATAAAAGTTCTGATTAACTTTTCTATATATCGTAAGGTTGGCTTTGAGTTAGATAGTGGGAGGGTGGGGTGGTAACTAACTACCATCCTACTATGGGTGCTTTTCCTTAATTCTTATGAACTGTACATTTGGTATATTTGTTTTGCACTGTATAAACCTTTTTTACTGTTCTCTATTGTTGCATTGTAGAAACTTATTTAAAAAATTAATTTAAAAAAACCCACACAAAGACCATTAAACAACCAGTGTGTGAAAATAAGAACAAATCATGCAAACAATCAAAAAAACAAGTAACAAACAGAACGGTATCGCAGAGTCCCCAAAAGTGAGTCCACTTTGCAGAAAGGGGTCTGCAAAAACATTGCTCGCGCTGTCTTGCCTCTTTGTAAGCATCTTCAAAGACATTCCAATTTCTGCAGATGTACCATGGAGAGCATTCTAACTGGTTACATCACCGTCTGGTATGGAGGGGCCACTGCACAGGATTGGAAAAAGATGCAGAAAGTTGTATACTCAGCCAGCTCCTTCATGGGCACTAGCATCCCCAGCATCAGGAAACCTTCAAAACGCAATGCCTCAAAAAGGTAGCATCCATCATTAAGGACCCCCATCACCTGTTCTCATTGTTACCATCGGGGAGGAGGTACAGGAGCCTGAAGACACACTTTCAATGCTTTGGGAACAGCTTCTTCCTCTCTGCCATCAGATTTCTGAACTGATATTGAACCCATGAATACTCGCTCACTATTTTTCGTCCCTCTGTTGGCACTATTTATTTACTTATTTTATGTACAATTATTGAAACTTATAGTTTTTTATTATCATATATTTATTATAGCAAGATACTGCTGCCACAGAACAACAAATTTCACAACATATGCTGGTGATAAGAAATGGGATTCTGTTTCTGATTCTGAAAATTAGCCAACATAGAGAGATGGTGGGGGCAAAGGAAGATGAAAAAGGTTGAGGAGTGGTGAGAAGAGTGGGTGGGTGCAATATACAAAACTAAGAAAATTCTGTTAAAATGAAGAATGAAAGTATGTTCACAGATAAAATCTGTCGCTGATCAATACATCACAAAAATTGCTTCATTATAATAATGGGGTGCCATTGGCTCGAGCTGTGAGCAGTAGCAGCTGTTTAGGTGAACACTCACTCCTGCTTCAGTACATTGCTGAGGCCCTCTTGTGGCAAGAGCTTCACATTTGCTCTGAAAGCTCCAATATACTTGTTGGGGGAAGAACACAAAACCCATAATGTTCTGAAACATCAGAATATTTGCAGATAGGCCTGTCATTACTCAAAAGTCAGGGTGGATGGGGTACCCTGGTAAGGATAGCATCTCTGGTGAAGGGGCTTGTCATGTCCATTCCAGGGCAGTTCACTCATCTTTGGTCCCTACAGGACACTCAAGTCTCACCTGTGGCTCCAAGTAGCTGTTTGCATGCAACAGTGGCCACACCCCAATACACTGCTTCAACTGGCAGCTAAACCAGGTGAGATAGGGACATTCCTGTCCCAGCATGAAAAGTCAATTCTAGTGGACTGGACGGATGAGATCGACAGTAAGATCTGATAGCCAGAAAGGCGGTTCTGCAATGCTCCATGGAGCGCAAACAGCATGATAAGGCACAGAAAATGATCATCCACTGCAAACAAGGAAGCCCCAGTTTGTGATGCTTGTTTGTACCATTGAACCTAGACTTCTGAGTGCCTCAGTACAACAGCTTTTCTACTTTAAAAACTCCCCCACATAGTCATTCTGTCATCATTGGACATGACGTACAATCACCACTTAAAGATTTAGACCAATGTTAAGCCAATAGTATTGAAACTTTCTAAAATGTTATCAACCTTTTTTTGAAAACATTTCCCATGCAGACTTAGATTCCCACTGACTGATTACTGCCTCAGCTTTGAACACAATCCCCAAGCAAATTAAAAGCTATAGTCTAATGGGGACTTCACAGTCTCATTCCTTGGAGTGTTTGACTGATCAATAGTAGGAGTATCATAGTAAGAACAGGGCTGTACCAAGTATGAGCATCTCTCTCCACATACATGATGCAGGATTCTTTCTGCTGATCCTGATACAGCCACGTGAACTACAGGACCTGCTCAGATTTCTTTACGGACATTTTTAGTACCTAATGTTGGATTTCAATTGAAAAAAGAAAGCCAAACTCAAATAAGAAACTGATTGGACACAGAATTCTAAAACTGCGGCATTGATTGTCCAAACAGTGGTGTTCTTAAATGGAAACACCACCGTGAGCACAGGACTGTATCCACATACCTGTTTCTAGCCCTAATTTTGGCATATAGTCTTGGTTTTTGCTTGGCCATTGATCTCTGGGATATGCAATGGCCAGAATTACAGCAGCATAGAGATCCAAGAATAAGTATTCACAATTAAAACAAGACTATACCTGAAATTAGGCCTAGAAAGAGATATATGGATACATTCAATAATCTTGTGCTCACAGTGAGGAGTTCCATTTATGAATAGCACTGTTTGTTTAATCAGTGGCAAAGGTTTAGAACTTTGTGTCCAACCACTTTCTTATGAGTTTCATTTCCTCTTTACATTACACATCCAACGTTACATACCAGAAATGCCCTTGAAGAAATACATCTCAGAGCCAAATATCTGGAATTTCTTTCTTTGGCCTTTCCATTCCCAAGACACTTCCTTAAAAGCTCAAATCTTTGATCAAAACCATCTAGAACTTTTTCCAAACTCTGATTCTTGACTAAATTTATGGTTAACTATCAAATGAATCTGAGGAAATGTGAACAAACCACGGGTACAAAGAATAATGATTAATTTTGCAGTTCATATCAACTCAACACAGTTCAATCAATAGAAACTATATTTTTAAATTTACATATTTGTAACTAGTTTACTCAGTAGATTATGAACATTAATTACATTTTCATTAATGTACAGAGGCCAATGCTCTAAGATTACCTGACAAAGGGAAGTTTGGGATGATAACTTCAAATAGGCCATTGAACAGAGCTCTGGAGAAGACAAAAGACACCCTACCCTAATGGAAAGGGTAGAGCACAAAAGTAGAAGAAACAGGCTGATAAACCAATTGAAAAAAAATCAGCAAAGTTAGACTTTGCAAAAGAAATGTTCAGACGCCAAACAGAAAGGAAAACATGGAAGTACACTTAAATCAATGCTTTCATAGGACTGAGCACTTTGATCAATAAAAACAACTAAAGGTTATTTTTGTTCTACAGTGGTTAATGCCTTATAAATAGAACAGAAAGTGAGGGTACCTTGTTTGATCCAGCGAGTTCAATTGTAAAGGAAGTCAACAGTGACGCAAGTGCCTTGGGAATTAGTGCTGAAATAAAGAGGAGGAGATGCTGTGCTGCACTGGAGGTTTCTGGGAATGGTACGTCCTTTATTTTGGAAATGAAGCTGATTAAATAACAAAACAAGTTTGATTACACACTTACAAACCAGACATCTTCACCATTGCTGAAATACCATCAACACCTAGTATGGACCTGGTTACAATTTATTATTCATTCATTATGAATATTAAAGAGACAAATAAAAAACAAATTAGCCTTAAAACTCAGGAATTGTAAATATGTTGAATGGAATTTCAATGGAAGGGACCAGGGGTGGGCAAACTTTTTGACTTGTGGGCCACAAAGCATTCGAAAATTTGACAGGGGGGCTGGACCAGGAGCAGATGGACGGAGTGTTTTGGTAATACACCTAATAAGAGAAAATAAAATATCATGGGATATGTAGAAAACATGTGCTTTAATTTCAATTGAAAATGAACAAATGCATTACAACAAAATATCTGTCCTTGAAGTCCCATGGTATTTAGCTATTTATTGAAATGACTTTTAAAACACTGAAAATTAAATGAATAAAATACAGCTTTTTTAATATTAACAGTTATTATTTTAAAGCACTGAAAATTCTGTTATCCTTCAAGATATTATCATCATCACTCTCCTCCTGACTGTCTTTATTTCAAAAACGGTAGGAGATGCAGGTCTACTTGTCCTGCTCCTTCTTATTCAATTGTCCCCTGTGCCAAAACTCAACAACGACCAGCACAAGGACAGACCAATGACAGCGCGCCAGTATGCAGAGCGCGTTATTTGATCTGGAGCGCATTTTTTATTTTGAGAACGTACGTGCACCTGCGCACTACTCATGTCCATCACTTAACAGAAATGACATGTAACATGTAAGGCTTATTGAAAAAAAATTTTCAAATGCATTTTTTACATAACACAACGAAGAAACTTATTTTTAATTTCAGTGGGAACAGTGTTGTTGGTCTCCCTTTTTAGCCAGCGCATCAAAGTCTGGATTTGGTTTTGTTGTGGCGATTCTCAGGATGGATCTGAGGTGTTGGTCAGTTAACTTGGATCTGTGGCTGGCTTTGTTGACGTTCATGACGCTGAACGCCTGTTCACACAAATAGGTCGAGCCGAACAAAGAGTAAAGCACAAATGTGGAGTAATACGCTGCACCTCAACAAAGGTCAATGTATATAGAGTGCGTCATCTATTGGGAAAACACCAGAATTGCGGGGGAAAACGTTAACAAGGTTTATTAATATAATTTCATCAAGTTCTGCGGGCCGGATTAAAAAGCTTAACGGGCCGTAGTTTGCCCATGCCTGGTGTAAACTCTTGAACGTGTAGTAACACTCATTGTACTTACTGATGCATTTCTACCCAGAAGAAATTCATGCTGACTCATAACACAGCAATGAGTTCAATGTATATTATCTGCTCTAGACAATTTTTTGTATAGCCACATTCTTAACAAAATAGTGATGTCTTAGTTGGACTGATTTCCTATCAGACTTCATCTGGAATTCTATATTCAGTTTTGGAATTACTTGGGGAAAAATGCAGTGGATTCCAGTTAATTGGGACCCATTGGGACCAGTACATTTTGGTCCAATTAAGGGGTTGCCCCAATTAGCCAAACTTTCATGGAAATAGGTAGAAGGGTATAATAAAAAAAGACATTCAGATTTGATTTTTACTTTTAATCCTTGTCAGAAGGGATTAGTAGCTTTTATTCATAACATGATTATGAAGATACAGCCAGAAATATCGGATAGAATTAAACAAGAATGGGAAAAAGAACTTAGATGTAATATATCAACAGATAAATGGGAAAAAATTTTACAAATGGTTAATTCCTCTTCTATTTGTGCTAAACATGCTTTAATACAATTTAAAATTGTACATAGAGCTTATATGTCTAAAGATAAGCTTGCCCGATTTTACTCGCATATCAACCCTCAATGTGACAGATGTCACTTAGAAGTGGCTTCATTGACCCACATGTTTTGGGCATGTCCCACTTTACATAACTATTGGAAGGACATCTTTGATGTCATTTCCTCAGTATGGAATATCGATTTACAACCCCATTTTATTACTGCAATTTTCGGTATACCAAATGAAGATGGCAATCAGCTTTCCCCTTCAATCAGACGAATGATTGCCTTTGTAACATTAATTGCCAGAAGGTCTATATTACAAAACTGGAAAGAAGTAAATCCTCCTACTACATCTCAGTGGTTCTCCCAAACTATTTCCTATCTGAGTTTGGAAAAAATTAGAAGCACTATCTTTGATTCTTCAATTAAATTTGAAGAAACCTGGGGACCATTTATTCGACACTTTCATATGAATTAATTTGGCCTATTTCAGATCCTTTTCTCTACTTATCCTTGTTCAGGTATGGAGTTCCGGAGTTCTTTTCTTGACACCTTCATATATTTATAAAGTGCTATTATTGCCCATGTTAGTTTAGTTTAGTATATTTTTTTCAATATATATTTTCTCATATATATTTTCAATTTTTTTTTCTTTTTTGATGATTATTTTTGTTTTTTTTCATATATATTTATATAGACTTGATTGATTTATGTACCTTTTGTTGATTGATGTTTAATAGGATATTATTATCCTATTACTAATGTAATTTCAAGTTTATTGAATTTGTAATCTATTCATTATCATGTGTTGTTTTTTTTATATGAAATTTAATAAAAAGATTGAAAAAAAAAGAACAAGAAAAGTGACAATCATATAGAGTACTACAGATCATGTTGCATATAATTTATATGTATGTAAAAAGTGTTGCGTTTTGGACATATGATTTAGCATTCTCAAATTCTTCTGATGATTCGGTATCCTCAGGGTGTTCTGATCAAATGGCTTTTTTCCCTCTGTTGTAGATCAATACATCAGAGTTACTTTGCACAATTATTGATTTGTTTTACGATCTTGGGGGCAATTCTCTACTCCCAATGGAGAGTTGTATTTCCATAGATTACGTTGTCGGTTATCAAATATAAACAGCCTGATATATTGTTAAAATTTAACGGATGGACAAAAACATTATGCAAATGTTTAACACTAAATAATGGTTAATCCTACAAACAATACCAAAAGCAAAGCTTCTTGTAGTCTATAAATTTGAATAAAAATATCTTCAAAAATGAAAAAAAAGACAAACAGAATATCACCAAACACGTGAAAGCCTGCTGAAGCTGGAAATCCAAAGCAACACAAAAAATGCTGCAGGAACTCAGCAGTCAGGCAGCATCTATGGAATCGAATAAACAGTCAACGTTTCAGGCGGAGATCCTTCCTCAAGAGTCCTGCTGAAAGGTCTCGGCCCAAAATGTCGACTGCACTCTTTTCCATAGATGGTGCCTGGCCTGTTGAGTTCCTCAAGCATTTTATGTGTGTTTCAGCACCTTAAAGAAACTTGGCAGGTTGAGCAGCATCTGGGGGATGAAAGAAACTGTCAATATTTTGGATCAAACCCTATATTAGTCCTGATTTTGACCCAAAACATTGAGAAATTCTTTCCTCCTACAGGTGCTGGTCGGCCCACTGAGCTCCTCCAATCTTGTTCGTTGTTTCAGATTCCAGCACCTGCAGTCTCCACTGTTACAGCCTGATTGTATTGTCCCATGATTAACCAAGTACATGGAAATATTACTGGCAGAGATGTGGCTTTCACAGATTTGTTTCCCAACACAGGCATTTAATTTGTACTTCTAATAATGAGTGTGTGATTTAGTTTTACCAGGTAAGTAAAGCTTCAACTTCGAAGAGTGATGGGCAGATGCATCAGGAGCGCTCCTGTGCAGGTGAGACAAAGAGCTTGAAAAATCCGCAAGTTTTTTGTGAGTCGTTGATTGGAGTACTTTGCAGATGCAACAGGAGCATTCTCGCGCAGGTCTGACAATGATTTTCTATGACGGGGAAGGGAACCAGTATGATAGAGCTGAGGAAGAGCCAACAGGTTTACTAATAGATGATGGATGTAACATGAATGTAAGGAAGTACAAGCCAATGATTGGGTACAAATGCAAACAGAGCAAAGAGGCAATTGTACCATACAGGCAAAATTCAAAAGGGTGAAGAATGCAGAGCTGAAGGCACTGTATTTAAATGCACGTAGCATTTGGAATAAGGTGGACTAACTCGTGGCGCAATTAGAGATTGGTCAGTATGGCAACACTGAGTGGTGGCTGAAATAAGGCCATAGCTGGGAGCTTAAAATCAAAGGTTATACTTTGTACCAAAAGGACAGGCAGGAAGCATTGACGGTGGTGTGGCTCTGCAGGTGAGAGATGGAATTACATCTTCAGAAAGAGGTGACATAGGGCCAGTTGAATCTTTGTGGGTGGAGTTAAGAAATTGCAAGGGTTAAAAAAAATTAAGGGAATCATATACAGGCCTCCAAGTAGTAGCCAGGATGTGGGGTTAAGATTGCAAAAGAAGCTGGAAAGGGCATATAATAAGGGTAATGACACAATTGTAATGGGGGACTTCAATATGCAAGGGGATTGAGAAAATCAGGTTGGTGTCAGATTGCAAGAGATGAAATATGTTGAATTCCTGCAGCTGCCTTTTCAGAGCAGCTTGTGCTTAAGCAAAAGCCATCTTAGATTGGGTGTTGTGTAATAACCCAGATCTTATTAGGGAGCTTAATGTAAAGAAACCCTCAGGAGGGAGTGATCATAATATGATTAAATTCATAATGCAATTTGAAAGGGAGAAGCACAAGTCAGATGTACCAGTACCGCAATGGAATAAAGGGAATTACACAGGCATGAGAGAGGAGCTTGCCCATGTGGCTGAATTGGAGGGGGATACTGGCGGGGTTGACAACAGAGCAGAGGTGGCTCTGGAAATAGTTCACAATGCACAGGACAGATATGTCCCTCAGAGGAAGTAGTTTTCAAATGGCAGGTGTAGGCAACTGTGGCTGGCCAAGGAAGTTAAGGACTGCATAAAAGCCAAGGAAGGGGCATATAATGGAACAAATTTGAGTGGAAAGTTGGATAATTGTGAAGTTTTTAAAAGTCCAACAAAAGATATCTAAAATATAAGAAGGGAAAAGTTGAAATACAAGAGAAGACTAGCCAATTTTTTTCAGTTATATAAAGAGTAAAAGGGAGGTGAGAGTTGATATTGGACAACTGGAAAATAATGCTGGTGAAGTAAAATGGGGAACAAAGAAAGGGCAGATGAACTTAATGGGTACTTTGCATCTGTCTTCACTGTGGGAGACACTAGCAGTATGCCAATGGTCCGTAAGTGTCAGGGAGCAGGAGTGAGTGCTACTGCTAATACAAAGAAAAAAGTGCTAGGCAAACTCAAAGGTCTTAAGGTGGATATGTCATCTGGGCCAGATGGACTACATCCCAGACCCTGAGAGAGGTTGCTGAAGAGATAATGAATGCATCGGTCATGATCTTTCAGGAATCACTTGATTCTGGCATGGTCCTGGAGAACCAGCAGGTTGCAAATGTTACTCCACTCATTACGAAGGGAAGAGTCAAAAGAAAAGAAATTATAGGCCAGTTAGTCTAACCTCAGTGGTTGGGAACGTGTTGGAGTCTGTTTTTAACGATGACATTTATTTCGAGGTACTTTGAGACTAATGATAAAAGTCAGCATGGTTTCTATACAGGAAAATCTTGCCTGGCAGATATGAGAGTTCTTCAAGGAAGTAACAAGCAGGGTGGACAGAGGAGAGGCAGTGAATATCATTTACTTGGATTTTCAGAAGGTGTTTAATAAGATGCGACACATGAGACTGCTTAACAAGATAAAATCTTATGCTGTTACAGGAAAGATACTGGCATGGAGAGAGGAATGGCTGACAGGCAGGAGGCAGCGAGTGGGAATAAAATGGGCCTTTTCTGGTTGGCTGCCAGTGAGCAGTGGTGTTCCTCAGGGTTCAGTGTTAGGACTGCTACTTTTCACATTATTTGTGAATGATTTGGATAATGGAATTAATGGCTTTGTGGCACAGTTTACGGATGATACAAAGATAGGTGGAGGGGTAGGTAGAGCTGAGGAAGCAATGCGATTGCAGCAGGATTTAGACAAATTGGAAGAATGGGCAAAAAAGTGGCAGATGGAATATAGTGTTGGGAAATATATGATATGCATAATAAAAGGAATAATAGTTTGAGCTATTATTTAAATGGAGAGAAGTTTCAATCATCAGAGGTGCAGAGGGACTTGAGAATCCTTGTGCAAGACTCCCAGGTTAACTTACAGGTTGAGTCTGTGGTAAAGAAGGTAAATGAGATGTTGGCATTTATTTCAAGGGAATAAAATATAAAAACAAGGAGATAATGCTGAACCTTTATAAGATGCTATTCAGTCCACACTTGGAGTACTGTCAACAATTTTGTGCCCCATATCTCAGAAAGGATGTGTGGTCATTGGAGAGAGTCCAGAGGAGGTTCATGAGGGTGATTCCAGGAACGAAGGGGTTAACATATGAGCAGCATTTGGCATTTGGGCCTGTACTCACTGGAATTTAGAAGAATGCATGGGGATCTCACTGAAACCAACTGTATGTTGAAAGGACTGGCTAGGGTGGACGTGGAGAAGATATTTCCTATGGTGGGGGTATCCAGAACTAGAGGGCACAGCCTCAAAATTGAGGAGTGACCCTTTAAAACAGAGGTAAGGGGGAATTTTTTTAGCCAGACAGTAGCAAATCTGTGGAATGTTCTACCACAGACTGCCCCAGCCAAGTCCATGTGTATATTGAAAGGCAGAAGTTGATCATTTCCTGATCAGTCAGGGCCTCAAAGGCAGGTGTTTGGGGTTGAGTGGGATCTGGGATCAGCCATGATAGAATGGCAGAGCAGGCTCGAAGGGCTGAATGGCCTAATTCTGCTCCTATGTCTCGTGGCCCTATGGAGTACACAGCAGCAACTCTGAGAAGTCAGCATTTCATCATTCACCGTGAGCATCATTAAATGGCACTAAAGGTGCACTAAAAATTGCTTAACAAATCTTATAAAATCCTTTGCTTTCTGGATAAAACATCATTAAGTCCAGTTTTGGATATACTTTCCATCTGATAGTCAGTATTATTAGAGAAGATGCACACAAAACAAGCATGGAGTTATCTGACAAGGCTCACCCTTTATCCTCACTCCTGAGACGGTCATTGATGATATTAAGGAGCTTTTCTTTCGCTTCAAGAGCCTGAGAAAATCCTGACGACCATGCTGACACTTTCACATTCACAGGAGCAGAGATCAGTCCTATTAATCAAATATCGCAAAACATAACCCATAGAATCATAGGACCAAAACATTCCTTTGCCTGGGTTGGAGGAGCTGCCAGCAATGACAGGCATCAGATCATTCTCAACTTCCCTGCCAGTAGTCAGTGGCACCCTGAAACTCAATACAGTGCATCTGAGCTTCTGCACTACCACTGGACACAACACTGACCCCAAGGCTGTGCAGGTACCTCACATCAGCTCTTATAGCTCATTTAACCCCTCCGCTTTAAACCAGCCAGAGCACTGCCCACATCCCCATTCACTGTCAAACTCAGTTATTTTCCAGTCATATCTGCAAATAATTAAGTTAAAAATATTTAAATAGTTTTATAACAATTTTGATTTTAAAAAACTGATTCCAACAGCTTTCACATACCTCTGATTATCTGGGTGATTTCCAAAGGCTCAGTAATGTTCAGGTTTGACTTTTGATATGTTTGTGCGACCAGTGGCTCCCTTTCTCTCAACTGCGCAACCAATTTTGGCATGATGTGCAAATTTTAAATTTTGATTGCAACTATTGCACTTTTAAACAGTAAAGTGAGAGTCTAACATCACTACTCTATTGTTTGAAATGTTAATGACTCAGGAAATGGCTCTTCATTTCCCATGCTCCCTTTAAACTCACCAATTTTCCATCTCCCGTGCTCTTTAACCTTAACAAGTTCACTGGAAAATTTATCACTCTGCTCTTAGACCTTTTCATTTCACTAATTAAAGTCTGCTGGAGCGTTAACAGACTAATACCCAACAGTCCAGAAAATGTGCTGGTCCAGAACCAAAGTCCCAAGGGTGCTGGATTATCAGAGCTTTACTGTAATTCACTCAAACATTTTACTCAAAATGTTACTCTCTACAAATGGCATAGCTGTGCTGCATGACTTCACAGAATAGAACACAGAATAGTACAGCACAGTACAGGCCCTTCAGCCCACAATGTTGTGCCGACCCTTAAACCCAGCCTCCCATTTAACCCCCTACCTTAAATTCCTCCATATACCTGTCTAGTAGTCTCTTAAACTTCACTAGTGTATCTGCCTCCACCACTGACTCAGGCAGTGCAATCCACATACCAACACACTCTCTGAGTAAAAAACCTTCCTTTAATATTCCCCTTGAACTTCCCACCCCTTAGCTTAAAGCCATGTCTTCTTGTACTGAGCAGTGGTGCCCTGGGGAAGAGGCGCTGGCTGTCCACTCTGTCTATTCCTCTTAATATCTTGTACACCTCTCATCCTTCTTCTCTCCAAAGAGTAAAGCCCTAGCTCCCTTAATCTCTGATCATAATCCATACTCTCTAAACCAGGCAGCATCCTAGTAAATCTCCTCTGTACCCTTTCCAATGAAATGGACACAGTACTCCAAGTGCGGCCTAACCAGAGTTTTATAGAGCTGCATCATTACCTCATGAATATTAAACTCTATCCCTCAACTTATGAAAGCTAACACCCCATAAGCTTTCTTAACTACCCTATCTACCTGTGAGGCAACTTTCAGGGATCTGTGGATATGTACCCCCAGATCCCTCTGGTCCTCCACACTACCAAGTATCCTGCCATTTACTTTGTACTCTGCCATGGAGTTTGTCCTTCCAAAGTGTACCACCTCACACTTCTCTGGGTTGAACTCCATCTGCCACTTCTCAGCCCACTTCTGCATCCTATCAATGTCTCTCTGCAATCTTCGACAATCCTCTACACTATCTACAATACCACCAACCTTTGTGTCGTCTACAAACTTGCCAACCCACCCTTCTACCCCCACATTAATAAAAATCACAAAAAGTAGAGGTCCCAGAATTGATCCTTGTGGGACACCACTAGTCACAACCCTCCAATCTGAATGTACTCCCTCCACCACAACCCTCTGCCTTCTGCAGGCAAGCCAATTCTGAATCCACCTGGCCAAACTTCCCTGGATCCCATGCCTTCTGATTTTCTGAATAAGCCTACCGTGCATATCTAGTACATCTATAATGCTATTATCTGATTCTAGCTGTCTGCACTTGTCATATTTATTCAGTGTCTGCCCTTGCTCAATTCTGGAAAACACTTCAAAGCACAGGCACTACCCAACTCACAGCGCCAGTGTTCTCTATTAATCAATTCCACCTTAGCTTGCTACATTTGAAAGAAAACCTATACATTTCTTTGAACCTATGTGCTTCAATATAAATATAATCACCCCTAATGATGTGTACTAAAAATAAAATTAACTTTTTGTATTTTCATATCTTTTCTACCTAGTCTTGCATTCACACCTATCGTTAATTCAAACTCTAGAAATGACTCTGAAACTTCCTTACTATTAAATGGGCCTTCCACAAAACACCTCAATATACTTCATATCTACTGACATGATCAAGTGGACAAGTTATGGAGTAGTAGTATCTTGACACTAAAGTGCTTTTTACACAAGTTTTTTTCACAAGTGTTGGTGGCTAGCACATGAATGAGTAACCTCATTCAACAGCGTGCACTGCGCATAAACGTTTAAAGGGTGAACATTAGGGAGCTATTTGACTAACTTGAATTCAAAAAAGACTAGCATAATCAGGTAAAAAGAACAGTTAAAAATTGAGTCCAGGCTCTGCAGAACCAAGGAAAACAATTGGAAATTAGCAATTTAAACAGGTTTAAAGAATGTCAAACAAATTCTATTTGAAAGAGGTCAATGTATCAAATAGTAAGACCATGTACCAAAAATGGAGGTTAGAATAATTTAAAACTAGAATCTAAGGCTTAAAAAAGATTATATGTCAATAAAGGGAAGAACTTGCAATTATGGAGTGAATTACATTTGAAGTGCAGTTATTCTTGAAATGCAGTATATTGTGCAGCTATTTTGATCCTTCAAATTTCAATTTTCCTAAACTCCAGTTAACAATTTTATATCTCCCTGCAAGTTAGGTGGAGTTCAGTTGTCCCACAGAATTCTTGCCAACTCTCAGAACAGTCCTATTAATTCCATTCTCCCACACTTACTTCCTTGAGCCTACACCTTCTCACATTCCCACCAGCTCCATCTGGATTCTCCTAGCTGGGGTTAATTTACTCTTCCTAAATCCTCTACAGCCAGCATGTCTTTGAGACATGGGAAAAAACTGGAGCATACAGGAAAATAAATGCACAGTCAAAGGGAGAATGTACATAATTCACAAAAATGCATCAGAAGACAGGATAAAACTTTGGTTGCTGGAGCTGTGAACTACCTGTTATGATGCTGTGTCATCCTGTGATTTGATGAGGGAGCGCATCAACCAGAACAGGCTAATTTATTTCTCTTGAAATGGTGGTTTGGGTTCTGAGGAAGACTCCTCTGGTTATAAGCAAACAGATACAATTAAGTATGGAGCAATGAAGAGATATTGAGAATCTTTTAGAGGGGAATAAGGAGATGACTGAGAAGCTACTATAGTAATGAAAATGCAGAACCACCAAATAGGAGCATAGAAAGGTTTAAGGATAGTGGTGAGGAAAGATAATCAGCACTAAAATTATTCAAGCTGTAGATGGGCAAATAATGTTTGGAGAAAGAGCTTCAAGTGAAACTAGAGATGACATGGGAAGGCTTCAAAATTATGGAAAGAAATTTTGTTTGTCACAATGCAAGATCAAGTAACTGATTCAAAGTCTAGTCTCAAGTAGGAAATCAGTCACATATAATAGACCATTCTATTTTGACAGAAAATTTGATCCTGACGAAAGACTACACGTTTCTTTATATCTGTAACTCTTAGCCAGTCTTATCAACACTTCCATGGTTCCAAGATTATGGAAAATGTGATATAAGGTCATTCTCTTGTTCTGAAAGGTGGCAGTGAGAGGACATGTTTTTCCAATGCTCAGTTATTGGATAAATCTGCTCTTCAACAGTTCAACACAAACTAGACTTAGCTCCATTAACTGCAAAGTGATTGCAGGATCATCTACAGATATTATTTTTTACAAGGGATCTCAAACCAAGCTCAAGAGATGCAATTGCGCTTGGAACAACACACACAAAATGCTGGTGGAACACAGCAGGCCAGGCAGCATCTAAGGAGAAGCACTGTCGACGTTTCGTCAGTCTTGGCCAGAAATGTCGACAGTGCTTCTCCTTATAGATGCTGCTTGGCCTGCTCTGTTCCAGCAGCATTTTGTGTGTGTTGTTTGAATTTCCAGTATCTGCAGATTTCCTCGTGTTTGCAATTGCCCTTGGACCACTTCTCTTAGAAGATGCCTTTTTTCCCCCAAATGTCTAACCAACATTTAACCCTCAAGTAAAACTAGTAAATACCACCTAGTTGCTAACGTTTCCACTGTTAGTGATAACTTGTGAATTTACTTGCAGTACAAACCACACTTCTAAGGACTTTTGGAATATCATATTATAGCGGAAGCTATACAAAAGTCTTTTTCACTTTCCAATTAAAAAACCTAAAAGAGGGAATGGGAAGGGGCGTTTTTATTGGGACAGAGTGCACGGAGTCTCAAAGAGAAACTAAATAAAAACTCTAAAGTTGCGCATCAAGTATGCAAGAAATTTAGATCAGATATAATGGGACATGAACAGGTAAGAGAACCAGGAGAACATGGTTAAGCTCGAAAGGGGCAGAAAATTTGACTGGGTGGTTCAAATGGAATAAAATAACAGTTCAGAATAATTCATAGACCAAAGGAAATGCTTCTATGTTGAAGCATTCTGCAACTTTGATTTCATTTAGTTGTAGCCTCTTCCTGTGCATATTTGCTTATATGCTTACTTTTACTGTTTGCATGATTTGTTTTTTTTTCTGTACAGTGTTTGACAGACAACTTTTTAAAAAAAAAAAATGGGTTTCCTTGTTTTGTGGCTGCCTGTAAGGAGGCGAATCTCAAGGTCGTATACAGTATACTTACTTCGATAATAAACGTACTGTAAACTTTGAAATTTGAATTGAAGACTTACCATGCCAGTGCTGTGTTGAAAGCTCTGTAATCTGTTTGAAGAATGCTGCGGATTCCTCTGCATCAACGTTTAGAAAAATTCCTAGTGCAAGTTCCGTAGCCAGTCGTTTGAACATTCCGTAAATCGCAACAGGCTCTCTGCTGATGGAATAAAACTCAATTATAGCAAGCATTAAAAAGATTACTGTGGTGAAATAACATGCAAATCAGGGTAACAACCGACATCCATTAGGAAACCGTAAAACTATTTTGTGCATTTGAATTGAGAAGAGTAACAGTATTTTTAATGCATATGGAGTAACGAAACTAGAGACAGTCCACTATCCCTTCTAAGATCAAAGTATTGAAAATTCTTGAACAAGTTTTAATGTAATCGGTCATGACATCTAATTAACTACCTTTGCTGTTTTCCTTCCTTAACTTATATCATAATTTTCCATTGCTCTAGATGTGAATTAATTTACCTCACTGGATTCCATTCCACATCCTGCTGGTTTAACTTAACCCCAGCTACAGTTTATGGCAGATACGTTCATCATCATTTTATACAGCTTTCGTTAATTAATGCCTCTGGTGTACAGAGTGTATAATGGGCCACAAGGATCATTTAGTGGCATACTCCAGATTGTAGGTAGGCCCAGAGGAACAGAAGGAAGTTTGAAGAGAGCGAAAGGTTACAAAATACAGGTAATACTAAAGTAATACTGAGCTCTACATTTTTAAAACTGCATCAAGGCTGCATAAAACAGAATATTCACCAGGATGATGAAAGGGCTGTCAAGAAATAGCTGAAAGGAAGTAAGAGAAAGCTAAGAAACAGCACAAAAGATGTGATTTAATTGTGACAATTTTGAAGCCATGAGTGCAGTAAGTTTATTTACTTTGGTGAGTTCAGTGATGAAAAGTCATAAGCTAAAGCCAATGACATGAGTTAAAAAGAACAGAATTTAAAAAAAAAATTCCAGTTAGTTGTTGGGACATGTAATATTTTGAAGAATGTTTTGAGTCATGTCTGCATTCCATACCCAACAGCTTTGACAAAATGATATTAAGTCACCCTTTGGACACTAGTCACTGAAGCAAGAGTATTTGCAAATGCTGAAAGTAAGCAGAGTGCTCCAGGATTGTGATGAAGCAATAAAAGAATGGAAATGAATTCCATGTCAAAATAGATGCATGGCTTGAAGGAGAACTTAGTGCCAGTTTTTTTTCTTCCTTTTGGATGTCATAGGTTACAAGTGTAGGAAGCAATGTCAAAGCAATCAAAGCAGTGCACTTTGTAGATAAACACAAAAACATCAATAAATAGCAGGAGTAAGAGACTTGGCCCTTCATGCCTGTCTAACATTCAATCTGATCATGGGTTATCTGCCCAAGGCCTCAACTCACCTTCTGTACCAGCTTCCCATATCCTAGAATTTCCTAATCTATCAAACGTTTCTCTTCTTCAAGCACCTCCAGTGATCCACCTTCTGGCATAGAAAATACTAAAGATTCATCACCCTCTGTGAGAAAATATTCCACACCCGAGCTTCAAATGACTTGCCCTTATTTGGTAACACTCCCACTGATGGAAAGATCTCCATGTATATTCTGTCATGTTTCATGACTATCTATAGTTCAACAAGATCACCCTTCGTGTTTCTAAATTTGAAAAAATACAGATCCAATTTCTTTATTCTGGGGCAACCCTTTCTTCCAAGAATTAGTACAGTGAAACTCTTCTAGAACATCAAATATGGTTATATCCTTCCTTAGATAAAGGTGTACAGAAATCCAGATATGGCCTCATCAACTCCCAACTGTAGCGATACCTCCTACTTCTAGATTCTAATCCCCTTGCAATAAGAGCCAATGAGTCATTTGTCTACGCAACTATTTGATGCACTTGCTTGCTAACTTTGTGATTTATGCACAGGACAACCAGGACTTCTCTGTACTGCCATGTTTGTTATTGAGGGATAGTGCAGAGCACACCAGGATGTCAGCATGCAGGATATTCCTGAACTTTACTGATTCCCATACTTGTACAGTATGTGAACTCCTCCCATGTGGGAGTGGCTAACTGAGTGCCATAGGGATAACACTATTAACTACCACTACATGTACAACACTCATTTACTCCATTTAGACAAGCCTGCATTTTGATTCCTTTTACTAACAGGCACAATCTCATTTTCCCTCATTAACTTCCACTTGCCAAGTTTTTGTCTACTAACTCAACCTATCCATATCCTGTGACAAGGTCAATATATCCTTAATGCAACATGCTATTTTACCTCATTTGTAATAGGAAAACTTGGATGTCTTATATTCTATTCATTAAGTAATTGAAACCAAATGAGAACATCGGCACACCACCACTTATAACCTGCCAGTATTCAGTCTGTGCGATCACACAATATTACAGGGGCTTATACACCAGACTGGCCAAATGCCTTCTGGAAATCCAAGAACACTACACTTGGAGTCCTGTCTATCTGCACTGCTTATCACATCCTCAAAGGACTCTAGCAAATTTGTCAAACAGGACTTATCCTTCATAAAACTACATTGACTTAATTTGATTACATTAAACAATTCTATAATAGATGTTAAACTAATGGGTCTAGCTTTTGTCTCCCTCCTTTGAACAAAGGGGTAATCTTTGCTTCTAAAAATACTGCTTCCAATCTGTTGGTACCTTTCAAGAACTCTGAGCTTTATAAAACACTGACCAATGGCTCCTGCAGACACTTCCTGTAAATCCCCTCACCCCAGGGTGCAGGCTTATTTTGTCCAACTATCTCTTTTGGGATAGGGACTAATTCACGTTCTTCCATATTAGTTGAAACTACAGCAGCAACGCATCCATCTTTGACTTCCTCCAAAAAGCTCCTAACAGCTCCCACTTCCTCCAATTCTATCTCCTTGTTCACTCCCACCAATAGGCTTCTTGGGAAAAAGAAATTCTAAATCACAAGGGTAAATCACAGGTCACAGTTCGGCAGCAGTCTTTTTTAAAAGGAGAGCTTCTCAGGCATTTAGTGTCACTTCATCGGCCCAATCAAAGGCAGTAGCAGTGCAGAGAAGAGTAAACAAAAGTACAGAAAGGACAAACAGAGTGGCCATTGTTGGGAGTGGGCCTGTGTGAGGGTGGGAGTGCAAGACAAATCTCAAGGGAAGCTTCAGCTCAGAAGAGGCATCGGCTCTGGGTAAGCTTCTGTTAAGGTTCCTTTTCCTTCCCTATTACTGCACCTAGAGTAGTAAATGGCTGTTGTGTGTTCTTCATGCTGGATGTTGGAGTTCTGGCAGACTCGGAGTCTCCCAGGGAACTACACCTGTGTGGTGCATCCGGCTGCAGCTCCTTGAAGACCATGTTAGAGATCTGGAGCAGCAGCTAGTGACCTTCGACTTCCACGGGAGAGTGAGATCAATCAAAGTTACAGGAGAGTAGTCACCCCTAAGTTGCAGGGGGTGAGTAGCTGTGTGACTGTCAAGAAGAATGAAAATATGAATAGGCAGTTCGAGCAGAACACCCATGAGGACATTCCCCTCAAAAATAAGTTTACCGTTTTGGATACTGTTGTGGGGGATGACCTCCCAGGTGAATGACATGGAGACTGGGTTACTGCCACTGAGGATGGGTCTGTGGTGCAGAAGGGAAAGAGGGAGAGGGAGAGGGAGAAATAGTCAGAGGAACAGGCAGGAGATTCTGTGGACATGAACAGGACATCCAGATGGTATGCTGCCTCCCAGGTGCCAGGGTCAGGGACATCTTGGAACACATCCACAGCATTTGGTGGGGGGCAGGGGAGGCAGCCAGACATCTTGGTAATATTGGTACCAATGACATAGGAAGGAAAAGCAAAGAGGTCCTGAAGAGAGAATTTAGAGAGCTAGGAAGACGACTCCCGGGTAGTAATTTCTGGATTGCTGCCTATGCCACGCACCATTGAGAGTAGGAACAGGATGATTTGGCAGACGAATCTGCGGCTGAGAAACTGGTGCAGGGGACAGGGCTTCAGGTTCTTGGATCATTGGGATCTCTTCTGGGAGAGATATGACCTGTCCAAAAGGGATGGGTTGCAGCTGAACCAAGGAGAACCAATATTCTCGTGGTCAGGTTTGTTAGAGCTGTAGGGGAGGGTTTAAACTAATTTGGCAGGGGGGTGGGGTGGGAACTGCAGTGAAGGGGCTCAGGATAGGACGGATGGTAAAAAAGCCAAGATAGCATGCAGTCAGACTGTCAGGAAGGGCAAGCAGATAACAGGGCAAAATTGCAGCCAGCAGGGTGAGTATCAGTGCATTAGGGATGCAGATTCAAGAAGGGTAGCAAATACAGTACAATCGGCCCTCCTTATCTGCGCATTCCGTATCCGCGGATTCAACCAACTGTGGATCGGGGAAACCTGGAAGCTCTCTCTCCAGCATTTGTTGTTTGAGCACGTACAGACGTTTTTTTCTTTTCATTTTTCCCTAAACAATACAGTATAGCAACTATTTACATTGTATTAGGTACTATAAGTAATCTAGAGATGATTTAAAGTATACGGGAGGATGTGCATAGGTTACCGCGGATCAGGATTGAGAAAAAAAACCTGGAAGTTCTCTCTCTAGTACTCATTGTTTGAGCACATAGACTTTTTTTCTTGTCATTATTCCTTAAACAATACAGTATAACAAACTATTTACATAGAATTTACATTATATTAGCTATTAGAAGCAAGTCAGAACAGGTACATCCAGTATTATTTAGCGTCAGTTAGTCAAAGATTTGTCTTAGTATATAGTATATATTTTACCTTTCTATACATATAAAACACTTAAGAAACATATGTATTCAATAATTAAACCACTGTGTTGCTTAGTAATAATTGTAGCTTTCATCGGGGCAGGGCCTTTCACATGTTCCATTATTCTCATTTTATCCTTTAAAATTGTTCCGATCATTGACTGACTGTAGCCTAATGCTTTTCCAATTACCAATGGCCTTTCACCTCTTTCCAATCGCTTTATTATTTCCACTTTATTTTCAATCATGATCGCTTCCGTCAATGGAACAGAAACATTGCGGGCGGCGGGTCCCAAGCTCCGCCAGGTCCTAAATTCCACCCTCACTGAGACAGGTTAAATAAGGTTCGGAGATCCCCCGGGTCCTAAATTCCACCCTCACTGAGACAGGTTAAATAAGGTTCGGAGATCCCCCGGGTCCTAAATTCCACCCTCACTGAGACAGGTTAAATAAGGTTCGGAGATCCCCCGGGTCCTAAATTCCACCCTCACTGAGACAGGTTAAATAAGGTTCGGAGATCCCCCGGGTCCTAAATTCCACCCTCACTGAGACAGGTTAAATAAGGTTCGGAGATCCCCCGGGTCCTAAATTCCACCCTCACTGAGACAGGTTAAATAAGGTTCGGAGATCCCCCGGGTCCTAAATTCCACCCTCACTGAGACAGGTTAAATAAGGTTCGGAGATCCCCCGGGTCCTAAATTCCACCCTCACTGAGACAGGTTAAATAAGGTTCGGAGATCCCCTGGGTCCTAAATTCCACCCTCACTGAGACAGGTTAAATAAGGGACTTGAGCATCCGTGTTTTTTGGTTAACATGGAGGGTCCCGGAACCAATATCCGCGGATAAGGAGGGCCGACTGTACTCAAACTGTTCTAACTTAATGCATGGAGTATAAGAAAAAAGGAGGAAGATCCTGTTGCACTCTTACAGATTGTCAGGTATGATGTGGCCATCACTGAATTGTGGCTGAAGGATGCCTGTAGTTGGGAGCTGAAGGTCCAAGGTTACACATTGTATTAGAGGATTAGGAAGGCAGACAGAGGGGGTGGCATGGCTCTGCTGGTGAAGAATGGCATCATTAGAAAGATGTAACATAGGACTGAAAGATGTTGAAACTTTGTGAGTCGAGTTAAGAAGCTACAAGGACCCTGATGGCAGTTATACACAGGCCTCTCAACAGGAGCTAAGATGCGGACTCGAAAAAGTATAAAAAGAAAATCAGTTTATCATTTTGTTTGGAATGCATCCTCCAAAGAATACATTTTCCTCATGGATATAGAGAAAGACTTTTAATCAAATAAATGTTAGTTTACTCAGAAGTAGATATGCACTCTTACCATTGTTCAAGGTCCTTCAAATTCCTCGTACATACTCTAAACAAAGCAAATGTATTTTTAAAGATACATTTTGGAATACAGTATCACTTGGGTAAATATGCATTTCAAAACAAAACTCCAAGTTGAAAGATTTAACAAACAATACTACATACAATTCATTAAACTCCACAATATAAAATGCAACATGAAATTAAACTTAAGGATTTCACATCTAAGATTATTGAACTCAATACTTCAACCCTTTCACATTGGTTTGTCAAAGTTTTTTTGATGGTTTTCGGTGATGTTTATTTTTTCCTCTACATTTTTTAAAATTTGCTGACTATAGATAAAAATATACTTTGAGAACACCAGAAATAAAAAGTCACTGGAGTGACGAACCTCCCCGAAGATTCTAACATGTCTAACAGGAGATCTGAACTGCATTATATGACAAGTACACTGTCTAGTGAATTCTCTTCAGGCTAATTTTGTTTGCAATGCATACTTCATGAATAACACTTTCCACATGAATACATAGAAAACTACTTTCGGGGAAAAGGCAATATATCTGTTAAACAAAAAATGCAGTCAGAAAGATCAGCTATGTACAAGAAACAGTAAGTTTTCAAAACAAAACTTTCAGATCCTTCTTTTTAAACCAGAAATTGTCAAGGTGTATTTCAACTTCCAGGGAGGATAAGTTTATTCATTCATCTTACAAATACAAGAAGATGAAATGTCAAAGCTGTTTGAATCGAGTGAATCCTTCCAGTTGCAGATTTAATCCAGGCTAGTAATAAGAGAGCTGCTTTATGAGGGGTGCTGACTTTATGGTGAGTTAAAAAAAACTTCTTTCATTATTGTCAAATGATCCCATAAATGAGAATTTATAAATCAATTTTATGTACAGTATTTCTCTTTCAACCATTGTTTCTATTTTTTTTAGAACAGGTCTTGTGTAGACATCAACTGGAATGAATTATAGCAAAGACTACAAGTAACAACTTCTTTGAAAATGTACTTCATTAGCCACAGAATGCAACGGGACACTGAGGCCACAAATCAGCACAAGAATGTAAGAGACAGAAGCAGCAGCAGAAGCAACCCACCTATCCCCTCAAGACAGCTCTGTCATTCAATAGGATTAGAAACCATCATCTTCAGTATCACTTTCCATATATTGATCTCTCAGGGAATCAAAGAATTTTGAGAAATCATCTTAAATATACTCAGTAAAGAAGCCCTCTTTGATAGAGAATTAAAAAGACTCACTACTCACAAATTTCTGGATCTGCATCTTGGATAGATTATGCACAGTTCCTTCATTTGCAGACCTGAGGTAGTCCATGGATCTCTTACTTAATGTTATTGGTCCAAGGCATAAAAAAAGGTAGGAACCTCTGATGTAGACTGTGAACAGCTTGGGCATCTGTGATTATCCTCAAAGTATCATACTCTCCAAAAAAAATGATTAACTTCTTTGCCATCCCCTTATTCCAGAACATAATTCCAACTATTTATGCTTGCCTTCATCATTGCTCAGCTTGTAACTTTTGTTAAAATTAGTTAGGCAGCCTTTTCATATGCAGTGATCATTTTCTACTGTTGTTCTCTTAAAACTTGAGAATTTAGCTTCTCACTAACAAAATTACAACTCTTGTAAAGGCCCAAGAAGAATGTGGTAGTGATACCAAAAACCCAATTATTTGGGCTTATATATGCCTCCTTTTCTTTAATATTTAAAGCCAATGAAGACATTGCACACAATGGAAGTATTTTTTTTCTGAGGTGTTACTAGCATCAGTGACCCTTGCAGAACATTTGTAATTAGCAAAATTCAGTGCAGCAACAGTATGCAAATTTCCTATAGAATCAAAAATCTTGATTTAAGTCATTAAAAATGATGTTTCCATTCTAACACCTATGCTGGCAAAATTTCTGAAAACCTATCTTGCAGCTCAAAATTTATATCTAATAACTTTCCCTATCTGTTTGAATTCCAGGATATATTACTGGAAATTAATTCCATTAAGCTTAGAGGGGAAAGAGGGGTGCCTCAGTAATGAAGTGATGATGCATCACACAAAATTTCCACCACTCCTTCACACTCCAGATGTCTTAGAACAATGGCCCGCCACCAGAAGAGAATAGGAGAAATTGAAACTTCACAAAATGACAGATCATTCCAAGTTGATTTAGGGTCAAAGCCAAGTTAAAAATACTTATCAACTTCATTTTTACTCATTCCAGTGATGTGATCACAAAAGCCAAATGCACAGGATCCAATCACAGCAGTGATTACAATAAATACTGTCTAGGTTTTGCTTTATACAGAAAGATACAGGTTACTTCATTTGCTGACAAGTTGTGAATGAAATCTAACATTGTGCAATCATCGGTAAAACACCTCTACTTGAAGAAAGGCAGGTTGTGATTTAAGAGCATTGTTGCAAGTATCAGACTGCAGGCTTGCAAAAGGTTATTGAAATTGTTACTAGATTTAAGAATGTGGATCAAGTATTCAGAATTAGCCTGGAATAATTAAGCAACACAGTTACCTACCTGTTAATATAATCTCTATGGATTTCAAGAGCTTTGCTGTTGAACAACTGCATTAGTGACAACCGCAATAACTGCGCCTCTTCGCCTAAATACAGTAAGAAAAACCTTTAATGAAAATTTGCACAATGTAAAATCCATCTCAAAACTATCTAAACTGTTCAAATACAAAATAAACATTATATTTGTCGGCTGAAAATGCTAATTAACAAAAGGATAATTATCAATAGGGAGCTGAGGAAATAAAAGACATCTCAAAAACTGTACATGCAAAGAATGTGGAATGCACTACCAACTAAAGTTTAGCGCCTGAACCAGACCAATATAGAAAGCTGAATTAAGTGGGGTTCTGAAGGGAAAAAATGTGACGAACAGGGCAGAAGAGTTGACGCCCATGTAATATGTTGTTCCAGTGCAAATAATTCACCATGTATTTATTGTCAGAGCAAATAACAACTGCCAACTTACTTACAGCAAGATTCCAACAAGCTTGTCAGCAAATCATTGACTTTCTATTGCATTTGGATAAAGTTCATTCTTTACCAATGAATCCACAGATTTACACATTCTACAAAGGTTGTTAATACAGTTCTGCTGTGTTATCTGCATAGCCACATGACAAGATAGTATTACTCCAACAGAAAATTATCCTGCATTTACAAACTGGTGTGTTATTGCCCGTGGCTACGTAAATGTCATAATGGCAAATAATGCAATGATTGTAAATAACATTATTAAGATGGAGACACAAGAGACTGCAGATGCTGAGATTGGCAAAAAAAACACAACTGAAGAAACTCAGCACATCAGGCACCCTCTGTAGAGGGAAAAAGGCTCGATGTTGGAGGTTGAGACACTTCATCTGGACTGGAAGGGTAGAGGTGAGGTAGCAGGTATAAATAGGTGAGGGGAAGGGGTGTAACAGGAGCAGGCATGCAATATGTGAACCTGGGTGAGTGGAGGTGACAGGCAAATGGAGGATAGAATGTAAAAAGAGAAAGCGGCTGGGAAAAGATAGGTGGAAATAAAAAAAAAGGCTTGAGAATTATAAATTATGATATGAAGAACAACCGTCCAATTTCCTCTAGAGACACTGCCCCACCCATTGAAATCTTTCAGCAGTTTTTTTTTTGCATAACATTATCAACATTTTGGTTCCACTTGCTTTAACTTGATTATCTTACATAAGATATAAGATATAAGAGCAGAATTAGTCCATTTAGCCAATCGAGTCTGCTCAACTTTTTTATCATGGTTGATCTATTTTACCTCAGCCACAATCTCCTGTCTTCCCCTGCTGCATGCAACCCCTCACCCCCCCCCCCCACCCTCATTGCCTGATCAATCATTTACCACTATTTGATTAGCAACATGCTGGAGTGACATTTAATATGCCTCAAGACAAATAAACATCTCTCAAATTTTACTGCAGTAACACACACAAAATGCTGGAAGAACTCAGCAGGCCAGGCAGCATCTGTGGAAATGAATAAACAGTCGACGTTTCTCATCAGGACTGGAGAAAAAAAGATGAGAAATCAGTGAGGTGGTGGGAGGGAAGGAAGAAATACAAAGTGGTAGGTGATAGGTGAAACCGGGAGAGGGGAAGGGGTGAAGTAAAGAGCTGGGAAGTTGATCAGTGAAAGAGATAAAAGGCTGGAGAAGTGGGAATCTGATAGGAGAGGACAGAAGGTCATGGAAGGGAAAGGGGAGGAGCACCAGGAGGTGATGAGCAGGTAAGGAGATAAGGGAAGAGGAGGAAATGGCAATGGGAAATGATGACACTGAGGAGGGAGTGTAATTACTGCAAGTTTGAGAAGTCGATGCTTATGCTATCAAGCTGGTGGCTACCCAGACGAATACAAGGTGTTGTTCCTCCAGCCTGAATATGGCCTATCGTGGCAGTAGAGGTTAACATTGACTGACATGTCAGAATGGGAATTATTTTCATTATCCTTAATTATAATGGGAAGTCACTCAGAGATCACACTTTTTCTGGCGGACAGAGCAGACTCACAACCTATGTTGGGTCTCACCGATATACAGGTGGCCAAACCGGGAGCACTGGACACAGTAAATGGCTCCAACTGACTCACAGGTGAAGTGTTGCCTCACCTGGAAAGACTGTTTGGGGCTCTGAATAATGGTGAGGGAGGAGCTGTAGGGCCAGGTGTGCCAACTATTCAGCTTGCATGGATAAGTACCAGGAGGAGATCAGTGGGGAGGGACGAGTGGACCAGGGACTCGCACAGGGAATGATTCCTGTGGAAAGCAGAAAGTGGGAGGGTGTGGGGAGGAGGGAAAGATGTGCTTGGTGGTGGAATCAAATTTTATTCATGGTTTAACTAGACTAAATACAGTAGATTCCAATTAGTTGGGCCACCAGTTAATCAGGACAGCTGCTTATTTGGGACAACTCCTAAAGACAAAAACTAATCGAGAAAACAGCCAGAATTCCTTTTGTTTATTTGGGACAACAGACTGCTTAATTGGGACAGAGACTGTTGCTGAATAGTTTCCAACTGGCATCAGTCATGTGCACTTGTGTAGTTGTTAGACACAACACTGTGCTTAGGGCAAATAGTTTTTAAATAACATCAACTGCATGTGTTTGTGTCCAAAAAGCAGTAATGCTGCAAAATAAGCATTAAGACAATTCTGAACCGTTACGCTCTCTGCATTTTCAAGTATTCCAGCTGAAATAGCTGGGAGTGAAAACGAAACAATTACAAGGAATCTGATGGTATCAACAACCATCTTGAATGTTACAATGAGAACAAAGATTGGGAGGATGCAATCATCGAAAGAACTGTATGAAGACAGTCCATTATCTGCACTAGGTATCTGTACTGATTTTGTTCACTTACAGTCAAAAGAGCATGGCAGCATACACTGGATGAATTCCTCCTTTTATAACTATTATGAACAAATACAGTTTTATAGTACTATAGTAGAATCGGTAGGGTTCTAATTTATCCTCCATTTCATTTAAGTATATAAATTTGTTACTCCGTTAAATGATAGTTTGTCTTCTTTAAAAAAAAACCTTTTTAACTATTTCCATGACACTTTGGCTAATTAGTGCAGCATTACTGGCTAAGACGTACAGGTCCTGATGTGTCCCAATTAACTGGAATCCACAGTATCTTGTAAGATATTTATATGAGTATTTTCTTTACTTTCCTGAACAGTAATTTTAATTTGTTACTTGCAGTTGATATTTTAAGTCTACATTGATTTTAACTGTATGTCTTTAGACAACTTTGGTAACTGTTCATCACTCTCAGACTGATCAGTACTAGACCTTTGAACTCAAAGAAAAGGCTATAGGAGGATTTTCTTTTTTGAATGAAACATCTGTCAGACATGTAAAGCCACATTTCTGAGTGAATAACAGCACTGAGTGATTTATGTTGGCTCATTTGAGCAAGAACTTCACTGTTAAGTGAATTGGTCCACAGATTTAACTGATCTTAGTTGGAAAGGTCAAGGTTCATTGACCATTACACAAGGAAAAGGTACAATAATCTCATCAGAAAAATAAACATTCAGAAGTTTCTTGTCAAAATCAAAGGCCCCAAACCATACAAATTAAATTAAATGTGGAAATTTGAAAAACTATACTGGCAGTATCAGTATTTTAAATTTTTTAATAGAGTAGTTTAGGAGACACGTTAACTTTTACTTGATGCATAACACTGGAAATGCATTGTTGATGTAAACAATAATGAGTGCCTGCCTATACTTGACTTTCTTATTATTGTATGATTTTCATGTTGTCATCCATCAGTTACTGCTGTTACAATAGCAATACTGCAATGGAAGGATTCAAATCACTACAGGAGATTTATGCTCTTCAGCAGATAAATAGTTCCAGCAGCTAACAAAATATATAAAACAAATGCACACAGCAGGTGGAAATTCATGTCATTTAAATGATTGATAATAAACTTAGAATATAGAAATCTACAGCACATTACAGGCCCTTCCGCCCACAATGTTGTGCTGACCACGTAACTTACTCTAGAAACTGCCTAGAATTTCCCTGGTGCATAGCCCTCTATTTTTCTAAGCTCCATGTACCTATCTAAGAGGCTTTTAAAAGACCCTATTGTATCCATTTCCACCACCACTGCCGGCAGTGCATTCCACACATCCACCACTCTGTGTGAAACTTATTCTGAAAAGCTGAGAAAATACATTTTAAAGCCATTATATTTTACATTAATATCCTTTCTCTTTTATCTCCACTTCTCCCCCTCTTATGCAGAGATAAAACTGGTTTGATGAGTAGGCCATAGATGCTAATACTGTTGCACTTAATGCAAACATTAAGCACTGTTAGACTAAATATAACTCACAGCTAACTACCTCAATCTGATGCACATTTTCTACGATTAAACACATCCAGCCCAACCACTGATGCAATCTTGTGCAAACTTGGCAATCAGATCCATTAAAGCTGATTCTGTGATTTCTGCCTTCACGTAACAAAAATTATTTATATTCTTCATCTTTACTTTTTGTGTGAAATGCAGTATTCAGTAGTCCGATGTGCTTTTTTTGTATGGTTTGCATATTTTATGACCTTCCAGGAGAATCTGCCTCAATAACTGTATTTTACTTTTGAAGAGGAAAAGACTCCCCCCTCCCCCAGTTTATTCCCTTCTAACTTTACAATTAATCAACATTAGGAGATCTTGAAGTGGTGTAAAAGTAGATCAGCCATGATGAAATGGCGGAGCAGACTCGATGAGCCAAAGAGCCTAGTTCTGCTTGGAGCAGAATAAGGCTATTTGGCCATTGAGTCTGCTATGCAATTTCATTATGGCTGTTCCATTTTCCTCTCAGCTTCAATCTCTGGCCTTCTCCCCTTATCTCTTCATGCCCTAACTAATCAAGAACCTATCAATCTCGGCCTTAAACATGCATAAAGACTTGGCCTCCACAGTTCTCTGTGGAAAGGATTTCCACAGATGCACCAGTCTCTGGCTCCTCCTCATCTGTGTTCAAATGGAAGTCCCTCTATTCTGAGGCTCTGTCCTCTGGTCTTAGTCTTCCCCACCATAGAAACATCCTCTCCACATCATCAATGCCTTTCAATATTTGATATGTTTCAATGAGATTCCCCTCATTCTTCTGAATTCCATCGAGTGTTTGGCTGAAGAAAACAGCACCAGTAAACAACGCGATCAAGGGCAACATCCTTCAGACAGTTCACAAAACTGTTTCTTTCACTTCTTTCAAATGCAGTTCTGCTGCTATTGGAACGCGTGGGGTTTCTGGGCCGATTGAGTGATCTGGCACTTTGCTCTCACCGAGGGGGTTCAGTGAGGTTGAGCGGAGTGTGCAGCCTGGAGGCCGAGAACCCTGGAGAACAGACGCTAGCCCATGATCAACTCCATTTCTCACTGATCCTGCTGATTAAAGCGTAGAAGATTGAAATCAACAAGGATAACAGTGGAAGTCCCTCTCTTTCACTCCCTCTCCCGGAGGAAGGTGCCTGAATGTGAGGGTTCTCTCTATCTCGCTCTCTGCTTCTAGAAGAAGGTGCCTGTGTTCGATTGGTCTCTCTCTCTCACTGTTGCCAGAGTCCCGGGTCTTGCACAAGGTTGAATCCACAGTTTGTGAATTGGACTCTGTAGTTCATGTTATGGTGTGTTTCTGGTCCCTCCTGTTCTGTTGCTATTTTGTGCACTTTTGATTGAAATGGACTCTCTCCATGGCTTGCAGTCAATGAACAATGCAGCACTGGATTGAACTGAATATTTCTCGACTGCCTCTATGAATTGCAGTTCGACATTTTATATTGATTTTCAGTCTTTTTTTTGTACCATTTGCGCGATTTCTTTGTGGGTTCCATGGTTTGTTTAGTGGCTGTCTGTGGGAAGACAGGTTTGTACACTGCATACGTACTTCGATAATGAAAGTACTTTGAATCTTTACAGGTCCACAGCCATCAAACAATCCTCACATGATAAACTTTTTCATCTCGAAATCATTCTCGTGAAGCCCGTTCCAATGTCAGCACATCCCTTCTTAGATAAGGGCCCCAAAACTGCTCTCAATAGTCCAAGTGAGGCCTCACCAGTGACTCAACATAACATCCTTGTTTTTATATTCTAGTTACCACTGCCACACTTCTACTAAATTCCTTTCTGTAATCCTGTTTTTTTATAAACTTGCCCAAAGTTCTTTCATCACTCATTCCTCACTGGATCTCCATCATTCAATTGCATAATTTCAGCAATTTCCTTCATAAATCTAACTTGTTTCTCATTTTGAAAAGATCAACAACTTAATCAAATACTCCACTCATCCAACTTTGATCTCCAATGGACTCCATTGAACACTTTACAGAATGGAACCACGTTCTTACCGACTTTCTAAGTATTTCCAAGCTCCACTACTTCTTAGCTGAGACGTCCAAAATAAGTCTCTTCGGCCTTTAAGTGCCAAGCCTTTCCAGTTCCATCTCACATTCGCTACACATTTAATCAAGTGTTTTGGAAATTTTGAAAAATGGTAAGGTGATTGGTAAGTAGATGTTCCTTTGCTTGTCATTGGTATAGCACTGCATCAATGAAGTTGTCTCCCACTGAATTCCAGAACCAAGGCCTGACTGGTGGTCTTTTATCCTGAGTGCAGTATTTGGGTTTGGCATTCAGTGCCCTAAAACCACAGAAACTAAAGTAAATACAAATACCTCAAAGAAACCAAAAAAATCAGATGTGAATTAAATGAATTGATTGGAAGATGGCTGCAACTTCGAATCATACCCCAGCTAGGCTGACATTTTGGCAGTCAGAATTCAGAGGGAGTGCTACAAAATCAAAGTTGATTTAACTGAGGTGAGGTTTAACTGCTCCCTTATGAAAGATCTCTCAGTTTCCTTCAATCTCCTGGTCAGTATTAACTCTTCAACCAAACAAGTATCACAAAAAAGATTTTTATTCAATAAATCATATCCTTGTTTTAGATATTGCTATTCATAAAATAAGAAAGAAACAGAAATAGTGCATTGCCTGTGAAATACTTTTAAGCTTTTTACAATCCCTCTTTAAATTGTCCAAGACTGCTGCAGATCTTTTGCTTAGATGTGATGAGATGGCTGAAGATCAAGGTTTATAGATTTAATACTCACATGATGCTTTCTTCACAAACTCATGAAAAAAGCAACTACAGTTTCTTGTGCAACTTAGTATGTGCTGGAGCAGAATGTTCCATCCTGGGAAATTTGTGCAGTAATGTCAAACAATTAGCACTTGAAAATCAATTTCTGGTCTTGAAGATCACTCCCTGCTGGGGGTACCATCAGCTATATTTCCCTTAAATGTTATTCTTTCCCTTAAATGTTATTCTTTCACTAACTTTAAGACTATGTATTATTCTGCATGAATTTGTTTAGTGGAGATGTGTCAGTACTGCAGTGGCGCACAAAGCGCTACGAAAGGAACACACAGAGGCAGAGAGAGCTGAACTTGGAAAGGCTTTACTGATTCAAACTCGCACACTTAAAGGTCCACCCCAAGTGGGCCGCATGTCTGCCTGCTGCTTGCGATGGTGGTTCAAGCTCCACATCTGCGGACTGCCACACCACCCCCCAGAAATGTCCATCGGGGAGTGGAGCCTCCAGTCTGTGTGGCTTGCCTGGGTGGCCTGCCTCGCTGACACGGTGCAGGTACCCTCACTGGTTGCTCAATGTCCAAGTGCCCCGGTTTGAGGCGGTCCACTGTAAAAGTCTCTTCCCAGCCACCTACATCCATGACACACGTGGTTCCATTGTGCCGGATCACCTTGAAGGGTCCCTCGTACAGCCGCTGTAGAGGAGACCTGTGCATGCCCCCGCGAATAAAAACATACTCACAGTCTCGGAGGTCTTTAGGGGTGAAGGATGGCGTGGGACTATGCCTGGAGGTCGGGACTGGTGCCAGGGTCCCTACCTTGTTCCGCAGCCTCGTTAGCACTGCTGCTGGAGTTTCTTCTGAACCTCGGGCCTTTGGTACAAACTTGCCTGCGACGGTCAGGGGGGCGCTGTAGACCAGTTCCGCCGAGGTGTCCAAGTCCTCCTTGGGGGCTGTGCGGATGCCCAATAGGACCCAGGGAAGCTCGTCTATCCAGTTGGCGCCCCTGAGGTGTGCCATCATGGCCGAGTTGAGATACCGGTGGCATCACTCTACCAAACCATTGGACTGGGGATGGTACACTGTGGTGTGATGCAGCTGGGTGCCCAGGAGCTGCACCAGTGTTGTCCACAAACCAGACATGAACTGTGCCCCTCTGTCGGGGGTGATGTCCATTGGGAGGCCAGTTGGCAATGAACGTCCTGACGCAGGACTCAGTGGACGTGTCTGTGAGTGGTACGGCTTCAGGCCACCTGGTGAACCTGTCTACCATGGTAAAGGTATACCTGGTGCCCCGGGAAACCGGCAGGGGGCCGACGATGTCCACGTGGATGTGTTGGAACTTCCTTTGCATCGGCTGGAACTACTGGAGGGGAGCCCTCACGTGCCACTTGACTTTGGCGGTCTGGCAGTGTACGCAGGTCCTGGCCCAGTGTCCGATCTGTTTGCGTAAACCGTGCCAGATGAATCTGTCCGCTACCAGCTTGATGGACGCCGGGATGGACGGGTGGGCCAGGTCGTGCAGGGTGTCGAACACCCGGCACCTCCATGCTGCTGGTACCAGGGGTCGGGGTTTGCCGGTAGACACGTCACACAGGAGTCGATCCGCTGCCGGGCTGATGGAGACGTCCTCCAACCGGAGCCCCAAAACAGTGGTGCGGTAAGCCAGAATCTTGGGGTCCGACCGTTGTGCTTCCACCAGTGCTGCGTAGTCTATTCCTGAGGATGATATGCCTACTGAGTGGAGGCAGGGGCGAGACAGTGTGTCAGCGATGACATTGTTCTTCCCTGCAATGTGGCAGACGTCCGTGGTGAATTCTGAAATAAAGGACAGGTGCCTCTGCTGCCGAGCTGACCATGGGTCCGATACCTTGGCCATTGCGAAGATGAGGGACTTGTGGTCCGTATACATGGTGAACTCCCTTCCCTCGAGGAAGTACCGAAAATGCCGGACAGCCAGGTAGAGCGCCAGCAACTCTCTGTCGAAGGCGCTGTACTTCACCTCTGGTGGCCGTAGGTGCCGGCTGAAGAAAGCGAGTGGTCACCACTGGTCCTCGACGAGCTGCTCCAGGATTCCACCGACTGCCGTGTCGGAAACGTTGACTGTGAGTGCCGTGGGTACATCGACTCTCGGGTGCTCCAGGAGGGCCGCCTTCGCCAGCGCCTCCTTGGCCTGCTGAAATGCCTCCGTGGACTCCGCGTCCCATGCCGCTGCTTTGGCCTTGCCGGCCATCAGGCTGAACAAGGGCCTCATGATGCAGGCCACCGCCAGCACGATCCGATGATAAATGTTGACCATCCCTACAAACTACTGCAGGCCCTTGACCGTGCTGGGCTTGAGGAACTGGCGGATGGCCTGGACCTTGTCCGGTACGGGAATTGCGCCATGTTGGTTGAATCTGTGGCCCACAAAGTCGATCTCCATCAGCCCAAACTGGCACTTTGCCTGATTGATTGCCAGTCCATGGTCGCTCAGGCGTTGGCAGAGCTGGCGCAAGTGTGCCACATACTTTTGGTGCAAACTGCTGGCCACCAGGATATCGTCCAAGTAAATGAAAACGAAATCCAGGCCACATCCCACCGAGTCCATGAGCCTTTGGAAAGTTTAGGCTGCATTCTTGAGACTGAAAGGCATCCTCAGGAATTCAAATAAGCCGAACGGGGTGATGAGGGCTGTCTTGGGCACGTCGTTGGGGTGCACTGGCATCTCATGGTATCCCCTGACCAGGTCAATTTTGGAGAAGATAGTCTCTCTGTGCAGATTTGCCGAGAAGTCCTGGATGTGGAGTACTGGGTATCTGTCGGCGGTTGTGGTGCCATTAAGCTTTCTGTAGTCTCTGCAGGGCCTCCATCCTCCTGTGGACCTGGGTACCATGTGCAGCGGGGATGTCCACGGGCTGTCTGAGCAGCGTACGACTCCCATCTCTTCCATCTTATGGAACTCCTCCTTGGTGAGGTGGAGCTTGTCGGGTGGGAGCCTGCGAGCTCGGGCGTGCAGCGGCGGTCCTTGTGTGGGAATGTGGTGCTGCATGCCGTGCTCGGGGTCGGCCGTGGAGAACTGTGGGGTGACTATGGAGGGGAATTCTGCCAACACCCTGGCGAATTCATTACCCGAGAGGGTCACGGAATCCAGATGGAGGGCCAGTAGCTTGGCTTCTCCGAGCCGGAAAGTCTGGAACGTCTCAGCGTGGACCAAATGCCGGCCTTTCAAGTTGATCAGGAAGCAGTTGGCTTGTAAGAAGTCTGCCCTAGTAGTGGTTGTGACACCGCTGCCAACATGAAAGTCCAATTGAAACGGCTGGACCCAAAATGCACTGTGATAGTTCGCGGGCCGTACGTCTGAATACTGGTGCCATTTGCAGCTGTGAGTTCATTCAGGGCCTGGGACCGCATTACAAGTGTCCATGTTCGAGGGGGGGGGGGGAGTACGCTGACTGGCTCCGGTGTCTACCAGGAAGCGCCGCCCGGAGTGCTGGTCCCAGAGGTACAGGAGGCCGTCTCAGTAGCCAGCCGTCGTAGCCATTAGCGACGGCTGGCCCCGGTGTTTCCCGGAAAAGCACATGGTGGACGGCAGTGGCGCGCGCCTGAGCCCCATCTTTAATGATAGAAACACCATTGTTCGAATTTCGTCTTGTCCCCCCGTGGGTCTCGGCGGCTTCGATTGTGGGGCTGGTGCTTTGGGGCGCACAACTGTGGCTAGGCCCATGGAGACTGCTCCACGTTGCTTGCTCTGCCAAAGGACATCTGCTTTAGCCGTGACCCCGCACGGGTCGCTGAAATCCTCATTTGCGAGGAGGAGGTGGATGTCCTCTGGCATTTGCTCGGGGAACAACTATTTGAATAAAGGGCACGGCTTATGGCCGTCCATGAGCACCAGCATATCGTTCATGAGCTCGGATGGTGTGCGGTCGCCCAGGCAATCCATATGTAGGAGCTGCGCGGCCCGTTCGCAACAGGAGAGTCCGAAGGTATGGTCAGGAGTGCATTAAGCTTAGTGTACCTGTCCTCCGTTGGTGGCTGGCATAGGAAGTCGATGATCCGGCCTGCCGTCTCCTGGTCGAGCGCGCTGACCACATAGTAATACCGCGTAGCGTTGACTGTAATGTCTCTGATATTGAACTGGGCCTCAGCCTGCTCGAACCAAACGTGGGGCCGAGTGGCCCAGAAAGTTGGAAGCTTCAGAGAGACCACGCTGTGCGAATTGCTCGGATTCATTCTAGATGCCGTCTGGAATATCGGGGTCACCAATGTAGTGGCGCGCAAAGCGCTACGAAAGGAACACACGGAGGCAGAGAGAGCTGAACTCGGAATGGCTTTACTGAATCAAACTCGCACACTTAAATCCCCCCCCCCCCCCATGGGTCCCTGCAACCAGCGGGGCTGACCGTCTACGGAAGTGTCTGCCTACAGCTCCCGAAGGCAGTTCGAGCTCCGTGTGTGCGGACCGACACAGTACCTCCATTAAACATACTTTATTTGCATTGTTTCATTTTAACACCAACACAGTCATTTGAAGAAGGATTTGGTAATGTGTGTGTAACCCCCTGGGTCGCCTCAGGCTCGCTCAGCTCGTTCTCGTCTAGGGGGAGCAGCCTTCGGCCCCGCCAAACTGGGTAATCAGCTGGTGTGGATGCTGTGTGATGTCCCCGCCTCGCCCAAAAACAGACAGTACACCATATGCGATTAAATGAGTACAATTTATAAAGGTTACTATAACTAAGTGATTAATAACGATACAGTATATATGAAGAGAAAATTAAAGAAAAGGCGCCAAACTTATCAAAGTCCAAACCACTTCGTGCACAGCCGTTGGAGCTCAATTACTGAAGTCTTCTGGCCAACATTCGTTCCCCTCCGAACTCCTCGACTCGCAGCTCAGGACCCTCCGAACTCCTCGACTCTCCAAACAGCTCAGGACCCTCCGAGTGGTCAACCAAGCACATCTAGCTTCATCCCCCCCCTCCTCGGAGAATCTCCCGGCCTCGGACCCCCCTTTGGGGTCCGATCCTCGCCCAGCTTAGAGCATTGCGTCCTCTCTCTCGACCCCTTCGCGCCGATCTGCCCAAAAGCCCGTCAACAAAAGCTTACAGACTCAGAAGAAAGAACATTAATCCCCATTTGGTTTACAAAGGAATACCATTCTCGTTATCAGTAAATTAGCATTCCTGCTAGTTAACAAAAGGAAACCCTTTCCCAACAGTAACAAAGAAAAAAAAGAAACCCCCTTTACATGTGCATTCCAAGAAGTGGAATGCATCTTCCCATGTATGCGCTTTGTACATTGTACTTTAGATTGGAGGGCATGAAAGTGAAAAGATAACTAGCTTGAGGCGTACCACATCAAGATAAGTTGGCCTTCAACTATCTCTAGTGAATTGTCACAATAAAATTAATTTTGAGAGATCAGCAAGATACCAAAGAACAAACTTTGTTTTGGGGTGGTTGGGGGAAAGGTAGTCAGTAAGTCAAACAACATTTGGATTGCAGAAGCAATTGTTGATGCTTCAGGATAAAACCCTGCATTAGGACTGGAAGTGGACAGAAGAGATAGTTGGCATAAAGAGGCTAGTTGGTGATAAGTGGAATATTGAAGGGTAAGGGACAGAGAGCCAAGTGGGGGAGGTGGAGGACTGGAGTTTAAGACACAGGGACAGGTAGGTGATAAGGTTTAGGCAGAGAAAGGGCCAAGTGAAGCAAGATGGAGGTAGGGAGGATGGAGGTGGAGAGAGAAACTGCAGCTGCTGCAATCTCCCCCAGAAGGCTCTTTCTGCCTATCCAAGACATAAAAGCAGAATTAGGCCCTTCAGGCGATAGAGCCTGCTTTACCATACCATCATTTTTTATCCTGGATCCCACTTGACCCCATACACCTGCTTTCTCACTATAACCTTTGATGCCTGACTGATCAGGAAACGATCAAATTCCACCTTAAATACACCCACAGTCTTGGCCTCCACAGCTGTCTGTGGCAGAGCATTCCACAGATTCACTACTCTCTGGGTAAAAAATTCCTCCTTACCTCTGTTCTAAAAGATCATCCCTCAATTTTGAAGTTGTGCTCTCGAGTTCTGGATACCCCCACCGCAGGAAACATCGTCTCCACATCCACCCTATCTAGTCTTTTCAGCATTTGGTAGGTTTTAATGAGATCCCCCACATTCTTCTAAATTCCAGTGTGCACCGGTATCATCCCTCACTCCTCCTCAATCCACCTATTCACCCCTGACTCACCATTCCTTTTCTCTCCTTTATATTATCTTCCCACTGCATTCTCTGTAACAATGCATGGTTTTAACCTGAAACATTCACAATTCCTTTCACACTCTGTTCTCCCACTCCAGTTCACCCCATAGATGCTGTTCAACCTGCTGAGCTCCCCCAGCAGTTTGTTTTGTTTCCCACACTCCAATGGCTGTATCCAGGTTACTAAGCAACATTATTGTGATTCACCGTGACTCAGCAAAATCCAAGGTAGATCCCGAATCACTGCAAAAACATTTTATTTCTTGGTGGACACACATTTTTTCCTGTTATAAAACATTTTTTTTAAATTTATTCGATCACCTGAGCAAGTCAATGGAAAATTAAATTTGCTTAACAGAAAAATGCAATGTGCCATTTTGGCAACTATCGTCATTAGCAAGCACCACAAAGCACTAGGGAAAAAATGGGCCATCCATGAATGAATGACGTTTCAGTTCAGTGACTCTGCATTAAAACAGAAAAGAATGGAATTTTGCTTGCAGAAGGTAGCAGACTGGTACAGCAGAGATTACTGTTCTGCAATTGCAGCCGAGTATCTGACCTGAATTTAAACTTGCTCCTCCCCTGCTTTTCCCCCACTCACTAATATGGCATCTTCATCTCAGAATTACCTCACCCTGGTTACATGCCTATGATATGCTGGTTACATGCCTATGATATGCTGGTTACACATCTCAGAAGTATTTCATGACTGCACGTAGTTTTTTCCCCTCTATTGCACTAGATGGTGCAGTCAGTGGAGTTGCAGCCTATTCAGGTTTAATCCTGAACCCTGGTGCTGTCAATGAGTATGTTACATGTTCACCCTGTGACCACATGGGTCTTCTCCAGGAGCTCAGGGTTTCTCCTGCATTTGAAAGGCATGTGGGATAGTAAACTGACCCTAGTTAGTAAATGTGTAATTAAATTTGTTGGGAGATTAGGGAGGGGGAATAAGATAGGTTAATGTAGGATTGGAATAAAAATGAATGCTTAATGCTTCAGTGCTGCATCTCTCTATAACTAGGACAACGAGCTGGGCAAGGTGTCTAAACGGACAGGTTGGTGGCCAATGAAAATTCAATGGATGTGCAAACACTGCAGATGGACAAGGCATAGTTCATGAGCAACATAAACAAAATACTGTAGGAACTCAGCAGGTCAGGCAGCATCCATGGAGAGAAATGATCATTCAACAGACATTTCAGGATGGCACCCTTCATCAGGACTGGAAAGGAAGGGGACAGAACCACAATAAATGTGGGAAGTTTGAAATATAGACTTTTCATTTCCCTCCAAAACTATCTTATCTGCAGAGTTCCTCCAGCATTTTGTGTATATTGCTCATTTCCAGCATCTATAGAATCTCTTGTCTCCCTGACACACTTCATGAGCAAGGCTAAAATAAAAATGTATTTAGAATATTATACTAAAATTAAAATTTCAACAGGACTGGAGCTACAGTTCACATCTCTTGGAAAAGAAACAAGAACTAATTTTAGGGTTGTTAATTACTACATACATTCATGGACTAAACTTTCAGATAATAGTGTATATAATTCCACAATGTATTTAGGGAACAAGTGGCTGGAGACTTCTGCAATGCAAAATGACAAATTGACAAAAATTAGTATCTTTGACATTACAGGCTCAACTTTTAACTTATCTTCTTGGCAGGAAGAGGGGTGAAGATCAACCAGGTAACACCCTATACACATGCTTTGGTTTGAATTGCAAGTTCTTGTTCTAAGGCACAGTGAAAGTAGCCCCTGAAGACAGCAGGGATGTTCTTTTAATTTCACAAATCTACGTGTGATAATGTCACTCAATCATAATTTTAACGCTACTTGAATTCTCTAAACTCTTTGCCGAATTACACACATAAATCAAGAAAGTGGATCAGAAAACCATTAAGCTCACATTTTTTTGTTGAGGTAAGAATGGCTCAAGTCTCAAAAATATGGATTAGACTGATCTATTTGTGGCCCCGATCTTTTTTTGTACCACAAGATAACTCCAATTATGATGGAAAGTTATCTGCACGTTAATGAAACACAAAATATAAATTCACTGTAGTTTCATTACACCATGGATTTATAGAAGGCAATTTTTTCAAGCATAAATATACTAGCAATTAAACTACTAAATATTTTTATATACAACAAAATCTATAGAACCATTACTTAGAATATAAAACTTTAAAAGGAGTGACAACAAAAGGCTTCAGTTACAATTATGCTCAGTGACACTATTCAGGTGTAGCCAAGATGTACAGATTCAAAATGCTCCTAATCTATTAACTGAACTGTGGGGATAATTCAACATTTCTGAGCTGAAAACAATGTGAATAAACTGGTCAGATTCCTGATCTGGCAGTGATGCAATATTCCACAGCTGACTGCGCAGGGGGGTTGTGTAGAAGTTATCTTCTTTACTCTTAGACAATTGTGTGACATCACAATGTACATTAAAGACTCCCACAGAGGAGGTTCAGTCAGGTTGTCACCAGTCACTGAAAGAAGTTCACAGAACATAAAAAGGTAAAAAGCTCAATGCACAATCCACAAAACCAGTCTACAGATGCATAGCAAAATGACACAATTTAAAACAATACTAAAATATAAACAAGGTGCAGGAGCAAACTGAAGCAGGAAAGCTGAAGGGCACTGCACTTGCTTCAATTTGATTGAAGGCAGGCTTGCAGGGCTAACAGAGAACACCATGTGTAAGCTGTTAAAAAGACAATCATCTTAATAAAATATACAGATTTAACTACACTATTATATTTCCTATGAATTTTATGCTTCAAACACAACTTAAAATGAAAATATTTAAATATTGGATTAGCCAATAAGTATTCCCATTATTATGTTTCAATTCACTTTATGTGTACACAGTGACAGTTACTGAGCATTGGGATAAACTTTAAACTGGTTAGCTATTTTAAATTAATTAACTTCAACCATTTTTTACTTTATGCTCTGCTACAAACTTCTAGCAGCAGAGTCCAGTCTATACTGAATTACTCAGATTATCGTTGACAACTGTCCTCAGTTTCCACTGCTGTTTACAGTGGAATAGATTCTGATTATATTTCAAACATAGAAAATCTGCAGATGCTGGAAATCCAAAGCAACACACACAAAATGCTGGAGGAACTCAGGCAGCATCTATGAAAAAGAGTAAACAGTTGAAGTTTCAGGCCAAGATCCCTTTTCACGACTGGAAAGAAAAGTCAGAGCAAGAAAGTAGGGGAGGGGAGGAAGTAGTACGAGGTGGTAGGTGATAGGTGAAATGGGAGAGGGGAGGGAGTGAAGTAAAGAACTATGAAGTTGATTGCTGGAAGAGATGAGCACTGGAGAAAGGGGAATCTGATAAGGACAGATGTCCATGGAAGAAAGGGAAGGGGTAGGAGCACCAGAGGGAGGAGATGGGAAAGTAAGAAAAGAAAGTGTGAGACAGAAACAAAAATCAATGTTAATACCATCAGGTTGGAGGCTACCCAGACAGAATAAAAGGTGTTGTTCCTTCAACCTGAGTGTGGCCTCATCATGGCAGTAAGAGAGGCCATGGACTGATATATCAGAATGGGAATGGGTGGCCAAGGGGAAATCCCACTTTTTGAGGTGAAGAGAGTGAAGGTGCTCGATGAAGCAGTCTCCCAATCTATGTCGGGTCTCACTGATATACAGAAGACCATACAGGGAGCACTGGCTACAGCAGATGACCTCAGACTCACAGGTGAAGTGGAAGGACTGCTTGGACTGAATGTAGTCAGGAAGAGGTGTAGATGCAGGTGTGGCACTTGTCCCAATGCAAGGATAAGTATCATGAGGGAGATCAGTGGGGAAGGATAAGTGGACAAGGGAGTCATGTTGAGAGCAATCCCTGTGGAAAGCAGAAAGTGGGGAAGGGGTGAGAAAATGAGGGGGAAAGATGTGCTTGGTGTTGGGATCACATTGGAGATGGCAGAAGCTCTGGAGAATTATGTGCTGTATGTGGAGGTCTATGGGGTGGTAGCAAGGACAAGAGAAACCCTATCCCCTGTGTGATGGCAGGAGGAGAGGGCATGTCCAGATAGCATGAAATGGAAGAGATGTGGGTGAAGGCAATGTTGATGGCGGAGGAAGGAAGCAACTTTCTTTGGAGAACATCTCATTAGCTCCTGAATGAAAAGCCTCATCATAAGAACAGATGTGGCAGAGACTCAGGAACTGAGAAAAGGGGATGGCATTTTAACAAATGATAGGGTGGGAAGAGGTATAGTCTAGGTAGCTGTGAGAGTCAGTGAGTTTATAAAAGACAACACCAACTAGACTGTCTCCAGAGATGGAGATAGATCGAGAAAGAGCAGAGAGTTGTCAGAAAAGGACCAGGCAAATTTGAGGGCAGGATGGAAGTTGGGGGTTAAGTTGATGAAATCGACAAGTTCAGCATGGATGCAGGAAGCAACACCAATGCAGTCATCAATGTAGTGTGGGAAGAACTGGGGAAGCGTTGCCAGTGTAGGCTTGGAACATTGACTGTTCCACATAGCCAACAAAAACACAGGTATAGATGGGACCCATGTGAGTGCCCATGGCTACACCTTGGGTTTGAAGGAAGTGGGAGGAACCGAAGGAGAAATTGTTAAGAGTGAGGACCAGTTTTTCCAGATGGAAGGGAGTGGTGGTGGAGGGGAACTGTTTGGGTCTGTTGTCCAGAAAGAAGCTGAGAACTTTAAGGCCCCCCTGAGGTGTATATAAGTGTATAGGGACTGGACATCCAGTTAAAATTGGACGATCGAGGCCAGGGAACTTAAATTCACTGAAGAGATCCAGAGCGTGCGAAGTGTCACAGATGTACGTAGAAAGGGACTGAACTAAGGGGGATAAAATAGAGTCCAGGTATGAGACACAAGTTCAGTGGGGCAGGTGCAGGCAGAAACAACGGGTCTACCTGGACAGTCAGGTTTATGGATCTTAGGTAGGAGGTAGAAACGGGAGGTGCAGGGTAAGGGAACTATGAGGTTGATGGCAGCAGATAGGAAATCCCCAGAGTCAATGAGGTCAGTGACAGTGCGGGAGACAATAGTTCTGATTACATTTATTTTATTCCTTCTGGAATGAGTTTACTGTATAATAATGAATCCTACATTTTCTTCATCGGCACTCCGTTATCAAATCATCATCTTACATATTCCTGCTTCAAAAACAGAGATCTGCACCTTCATTACCTTAATTTATCTGAAACCTTCATTCAACCCAAGAACAATCATCCATATTACCAGAGTCACAAACAGTTCTTGATGTACAGCCAACACTCCTGGCAATTTATCCCACTCCAAGGTTCTCAATGCTCATGTTCTTCAATTCAACTTTTAACTTTGTCTTTTTTTGTTGCAAACTCTCTAAGACTTTATCTGCTCATCCATTATGAAGTCATTAAGTCCCCATACATAAAGTTTCCTCAAAGCTCATTTACTTCACCAGGACCGTGTAGTAGAGCTGCAAGTATTGAAGTATAAAAGTTGCACTGTTTGCTGTGTAACCAAAACTACGTAGTCAGCTTTGAGTTTGCTATTTGCTATGCATGTATCCAATTTAGTAGGAGAATCTTAAGAATGTAGAAGATAGTGGTGTGTTAATGAGAGGTAGCTAAGAGATGTAGATTAGAATATGATTAAGTCAATGGGTAGAAACAATAGTGGCGGGTGTACTTGTGATACGCAACTGTAGACTGATTGGATATGCTAATGCAACTAAACCAGGAGATTGCTATAAAAAAAGCTATGTACAAGGATCGGTGGGCAATCGGCGACTAGCTCAATGACTGTCTCAGCTTTGATTTGCAAATTAAAGTTTAATACTTCTTGAAGAATCTTCTGCATCTCCTGGTCATTTGTGGGGCACGAGAAACCACGACATAAGCAGACCCTTTTGCCTTCCCACCTTCTCCCAAATATTTTTTTTTATAACCATGCTTTGGAGACTTAATTTTATTTCCCCATATTTTCTGTCATCTACTTCCAGTAATGAAGAATGCATCATTAATGCAGGCTGCTATTGGTATAGAATATTAAAATAAATCTGAAACTGGGGCCTTAAATCTGAATTAAGCAAACCACTAAGGTATGAGGCATGAATTGCCTGTGGCAGATTGGGAAATTATGGTAAAAGGTATGAATGCAGAAAAGGAATAACTGTCATTTCAAGAATAGTTTCATGTAATATACATTCCTTCAAGCAACAGGAAGTCAGCTGTGGCCATCAAGAGAAGCTAAAGATTGTAATAGATTGAAGGATAAGACATTAACATTGGGGGAAAAAAAAGCCTTTCAGGACAAAGGCATTAATAAGGAGAGTGAAAATAAAACTCAAGTCTTGCAAGAAAATCAAAAGCTAGAGCTTCTACAAATATAAAAGATTAGGTAATGTGGACCTCTTACATCAATTTCTATCAGGAAATAAGGCAAAAGCAGAGAAATTAAGACCATAAGTCACAGGTGCAGGATTAGGCATCTGCTCTGCCATTCACTCATGGCTGATCCTTTTTTTAAAAAAATTTCCTCTTCAACCCCAGTTCTCAGTCTTCTCCTCAAAACCTTTGATGTCACGTCCAACAAAGAACCTATCAATCCCTACCTTAAATACACCCAATGACTTGGCCTCCACAGCTGCACATGGTAACAAATTCCACATCCTTTGGTTAAAGAGTTTCTCTGCATCGCTGTTTGAAAGGGCACCCCTCTATCCTAAAGCTCTGCCCTTTTGTCCTAAACTCTTCCACCATGGGAAACATCCTTTCCACATCTACTCTGTCTTGGCCTTTCAACATTCACAAGGTTTCAATGAGATCCCCCCTCATCCTCTGAATTACAGCAAGTACAGACCCAGAGCCATCAAACATTTCTCGTATGATAACCCTTTCATCCCTGGAATCAACCCTGTGAACCTCCTCTGGACCCTCTCCAATCTCAGCACCTCTTTTCTAAGATGAGGGGCCCAAAATTGTTCATAATACTCCAGGTGAGGCCACACCAGTACCTTATAAAGCCTCAGCATCACAACTCTGCTCTTATATTCTAGACCTCTTGGAACGAATACTAACATGGCATTTGCCTTCCTCACCACCGATTCAATATTCAAGTTAACCTTCAGGATGCTCTGCACAAGAACTCCCAAGTCCCTCTGCATCTCCAATTCCTGAATTTTCTCCATCTTTAGAAAATAGCCCACACTTTTATTTCTACGACTGAAATGCACGACCATGCATTTTCCAACATTGTATTTCATTTGCCACTTTCTTGCCCATTCTCCTAATATCATCTGCAAACTTGGCAACAAAGCCATCTATTCCATCATCTAAATCATTTTTATACAGCATAGAAAGAATTGGTCCCAACATCGACCCCTGCAGAACACCACTAGAGGCAGCCAACCAGAAAAGGATCCTTTCATTCCCACTCGCTACCTCCTACCAATCAGCCAATGCTCTAATCATGTTAGTAACTTTCCTGTAATACCACGGGCTCTTAACTTTGTAAGCAGCCTCATTTGTGGCACTTTGTCAAAGGCCTTCTAAAAGTCCAAATATACAACATCAACTATATCCCCTTTATCGATCCTACTTGTAATCTCCTCAAAGAATTCCAATAGGTTTGACAGGCAGGAATTTTCCCTGAAGGAAGCCATACTATCTTGTCCTGTGTTACCAAGTACTCCATCACCTCGTCCTTAACAACTGACTCTTAACATCTTCCCAACTACTAAGGTCAGGCTAACTGATCTATAATTAAACAAAATGCAGCTTCACAGAGGGCACAGAAATATCTCCCTGACATTAGCATTATTATTTAAACGTATAAAGGTATTGAAGAATTTAATGGGATTTAACAAGTTATTGACTTGCATCCCAGGATTTTGTAAGTAGTGGCCATGTAGGTAGAGGCTGTACTAGCTGTCATATTCCAAAATTTCACAGACAGTAGGGTCCCAGAGACTCCCTCAGAATAAAAACTGAGGACTAAAGAACAATTTGCCAAACTTCCATAGAAGGAAAAATGCTGAATCAATCATTAAGAAAATGGTCCAATCGCAAACAAGAGAATATCAGCAGATGCTGGAACTCTGAGCAACACATGCAAAATGCTGGAGGAGCTCAGCACCTCAGGAAGCTTCTATGGAAATGAGTATAGTCAATGTTTCAGGCTGAGACCCTTCATCAGGACTGGAAAAAAGACGAGGAGTCAGAGTAAGAAAGTGCAAAGAGGGGAGGAAAAACCACAAGGTGATAGGCGAAACTGGGAAAAGTAAGGAGATGCCCTCCTCCCTCAAAGACAGGGGCTTCCTTTCCTCCCACATCAGTGCTGTCCTCAACCGCATCTCTTCATTTCACGCATGTCTGCCCTCACCTCATCCTCCCACCACCCCCTGCCTCCAGCATATTGTTCTCCGTAACTTCCACAATCTCCAGCAGGATCCCACCACCAAGCACATCTTTCCCTCCCCCCCCCCCCCCAACTTTCTGCTTTCCACAGAGATCGCTCTCTATGCAACTTGCTTGTCTGTTTCTCCCGCCCCTACACCTTCTCCCTCTCTACCATTTATGGCCCCAATCAATCCTTCCAGGTGAGCCATTCCCTTTTCCCTCTCTCTCACCTCATCTCCCTATCTGCCCGTCAACTCCCTCTGGTACTTCTCCCCCTTTTCTTTCTTCCATGGCCTTATGTCTTCTTCTAACACATTCCTCTTCTCTAGTCCTGTATCTCTTTCACCAGTCAACTTCCCAGCTCTTTACTTCACCTCTCCTAACTCCAACTAGTTTCACCTATCACCTTGAGTTTCTTCCTCCCCTCCCCCCCACCCCCACCACAACCTTCTTACTCTGAATCCTCGTCGTTTTTTTTTCCAGTCCTGATGAAGGGTCGACTTGAAATGTTAATTGTTTAATCTTCCAAGCAGATCGAGGCCCCAGAGTGTGAGTGACAGAGAAGTTCAAAATGAGCTCCAACTTGTGCACATTCCACTGTTTAATTATAATGGGCCCTTTTTGTTTTTTCTCTTTCTTTTCTTTACTAATCCTTTAGTTAAGTAAGATTCATAAATATAATTCCTTTAGTCAGATCCCCATAAGTGAGGCTGACAAAGAGAAGATAGCATTCGCATGTCCACTGGGATTCTTCCAGTTTGAAAGGATGCCTCAGGGCACATCAGGAGCCCTAGCGACTTTCCAGCATATCACGGAGAAAACAGTGGTGCATAAGAACTTGCTTGAGGTATTGGTGTGCCTGGATGATCTCATTGTGTTCGGGTCCACCTTGCAGGAACACGAAGGAAGGCTACTGAAGGTGCTGGGCTGCCTAAAAGCTGAAGGGTTAAAATTTTCCCTGACAATTGCCAGTTCTGCAAGACATCTGGCAACTAGGTTGGGCATATAGTCTCACAGATGGAGTAACTACAGATCTGTCTAAGTCAGAGGCGGTGACCACATGGCCAAGTCCCCAGACTGTGAGGGCCTTATGCTCATTCCTTGGATTCGGTGGGTACTATTTGAGATTCATGAAGGACTACTCTAAAGTGAGTCACTCTTTAAATCAGCTTGTGTGTGGCTACCCTCCCTTGGGAAAGAAAGAGAGGATAAAAGGAGAGGATGGTAAAGATTATCTTAGCCCTCTGGAGCCTTTTAGAATGAAATGTGAAGATGCCTTCCAGTTGCTGAAGGAGCTGCTGATGAAAGTGCCTGTGCTGGCTTTTGCAGACCCCCGGGTTGCCGTATGTACTGCATATAGATGTATTACATACGGATGCCAGCAGAGAGGGCTCGGGGGGTGTTCTGTATCAGGATCAGGGCACAGGATTGAGACCTGTCGCATATGTCAGCCGGAGTCTGTCACCCCCCCCCCCCCAAGAGAAACTACCCCATGCACAAATTGGCATTGAAACAAGCTGTGATGGATCAGCTAAGGTGGCAAGTTCAAGGTGAGGACAAACAATAGCCCATTAACTTATATCCTAACCTCAGCAAAATTGGATGCCACAGGCCATCAGTAGTTGGTGGCATTGTCTGCCTGTGATTTCAGCCTGAAGTACCAGCCAGGGAGTTGGAGCATTGTGCTGGCGTGCACATGAAGGGCTGGAAAGGTACGGAGAGTGGGAGAGCATTCTCGCCCTTGGAGTGAAAGCCATGTGCCAGTTTCCATCATGGGGAAGGCAGAAGAAATGCAAGGGCAGGATCAAGCGGTAGATCATTTGGGAGTTTCTGACGGTGCCATTCCACAGGCTTATTGCAACCCGACTGCCCTGAAGACAAAGCCGTTGCCGGAATTCAGTCCTGGGCAAGTGGCAGCCGCTCTGCAAGATGACCTATGCATTGGTTCTGTTTGATCAGTAGTTGTGGGGACGTGATCCTAGCAAACAAGATGAATCACTGTGCAGTGTCTCAACTACTGAGAGAATGGCCCACATTGGAGTTGAGGAACCAGATTCTATAGCAGGTTCTGTTGCCTCCAGACCAACCTCGGCATTCCCAGCTGGTTCTGCCTGAGAAATATCAGTGGATTATGTTGAAGTCACTTCATAATGTTTCTGGCTATTTGGGGTTTGACAAGACTTATGGATTTTTCAGAGATCAGCTCCCTTGTGAAGCCAGAGGTCCAAGAGTACTGCAAATCATGCATTCGATGCATACGAAGGAAGATACTGCCTACGAGGGCCGTTCTATTGTCCCACATGCAGAGTGCGGGGCCCCTTGACTTCGTGTGTATGGATTTCCTATCAATAAAGGCAAATGCCAGCAACATGGTGAATGTCTTGGTCATTAAGGATCATTACAACAGACATGCACAAGCTTTCCCTACCAAGGATCAGAGGCCTTCACTGTGGCCAAAGTGCTTTGGGAGAAGTACTTCACTTATTATGGCCTCCCCAGGTGAATACATAGCGATCAGGGATGGGATTTCGAGAGTACGGTTATACATAAGCTACTGAGCATGCTTGGAGTCAAGAAGTCGAGGGCTACGCCTTATCACCCACAGGGTGAACCTCAGCCCAAGAGGTTCAACCGGACCTTGCTAGACATGCTCAGAGCCTTGGAGATCAGTAAGAAGAGCAAGTGGAATCAACATATTGAACATCTGGTCCTCTGCTATAACTGTAGACAGAATGAAGCTGCTGGGTACTCGCCATATTATCTGATGTTTGGGCAAGAGGCAAAGTTGCTCATTGACCTCTGTTTTGGGACTGGCAAGGAAGATCTACCACAGAAGACTTATCTGAATTATGCGTCCGATATGAAAAGGGAGCTGAAAAAGGCTTACGAATTAACTGAGTTCTCGGCTACCAAACAGAATCAAGGAAATAAGAGGAGGTTTGATCAAAAGATTAGGTTCTCCCAACTCACACCTGGAGACCGAGTCCTCATAAATAACTTTAGGATGGATAAGTTGGCTGACCACTGGGCAGCCTTGCCCTATGTAGTGGAGAGTCAGAAATCAAATGTGCCAGTTTTCCGAGTGAAACCGGAGGATGGGAATGGGCCTGTCAAGATTCTCCATCAGAACCATCTTCTACCTCTGGGACAAGAGGTACATGTTGACCCAGAGCCCGACCTGGACCCTACACCGAGTAGGGGGACTCTGTGGCAACGGGGGAAGACTGAAGGACCAGCAGCAGGAAGAATTAGACCAGCAACCACCCCTGAATGGTATACGGACTCAGAGGACGAGGAAATAGGGATGTGGTATATGCTGGCTTTCACTAACTCCCCACTAATCGAAGAAGAGATTCCCAACCCTTCTCACACTGAGGCAAGTGAGTGGAGAGGCCAATGTAGCACTGGGGGAATTGAGTGTTACAACTATCTCCCTAGTGAGATATGTCACTACCAGTAACAAATAGATTAGAGGTTTTGACATCACAAAATTCCTTCAAAAACGATGTTATTAATGACGGGATGACAAATTATTTCAAAGTCATGAGGACATGACTATTTATGGTGGGAAGGGGGTGGGGGGAAAGTGTGTTAATGTCCTGGTTTACGTCTCTACCGTTATGCTGTAGGTATTTCATTTAGCGATTCTCTAAGAGCAGTTTGTTCTGCTTTCAGCCTGTTTGGGTTATTGTTGAAGACAAGGGATGATGAGGAACGTGTGCCATCGAACTGGGGGGGGGGGGAGAGAGTGGATCGTGAGTGACATTTGGAAGGTGCTGTGTGCTTCCAAGCAGACTGAGGGCCCAGCATGAGTGACAGAGAAGTTCAAGATGAGCTCCAATTTGTGCATGTTTGTCTGTTTAATTAGAATTGGCCCTTTTTGGGGTTTTTTCTTTCATTTCTTTACTAACCCTTTAGTTACGTAAGATTCAAAAATACAATTCCTTTAATCGTGTGCCACGCGTTATTTCTTGGCACTGAGTTGTAACAGGATAGCAAGTCACACAGCATCCACACAAACTGAGGTTTGGGGTGGGAGAGCTATCCCAATCTCATGGGTTTGGCAGGACTGGAGTGTGTCTTCCCTAGACTTACACGGCCAAGGAGACCAGGTGGTTTCACCATAAAAACCCAGCGCTACAAAAAGTGGCAACAGAAGTTCCAAAGACCTCATTCCTGGCAGAGGAGGGATCTTTTCCTAGAAGAATTCCAAGATGGACAACACCTAGGAACTAGAGCAGCTTGAGGGACTGGCAAGTTGCTGGCAGGGGCCTATGCCCTAGTAGGAGTAGTGTGCTTAACTAACACATTCATACCAATGCTGAGTACCCGGATTTTATTTAATACTACCTCTCGTTACTTATCAAATATCTTCTGAAGGTCTTAAAAATCATACAGCTGGTTTTGTTTTTTTACTCTAAAATCATTTGGAAAGGGTAGACAGTCAGATTCTGTTTCCCAGGGAAGAAATTTCTAACACCCCAGGATATGCTGTAAAGCAGGGGTTCCTAACTTTTTATGCCATGGACAAATGCCATTAATTGAGGGGTCTGTGGAACCCAAGCTGGGAACACAGCCATAAAGGCCTGCAGGGCAGGCATAGTTTAAAGGCAGCATGACAGGCGAGTTTTTGAAATGTAGACAGTGTTACCTGCCTAAAATGAGTAGAAGTGAACTGGGTAGTTTGGAGGAGTCCAAGAGGCTCTTTGATAGTCATGTGAATATGGAGGGAATGGAGGAACACGGATGATAGATACAAGGACAACATATAGCATAAATCAGCATCAAGAGATGCATAACATTGTGGGTCAAAATGCCTGCCCAGTGCTCTGCTGTTCTATGTTCTATGGAGTTGGGCTTGGAATAGCTTTGTTGAAGGATGGAGCTATGTGGTCTGGAAAAATACAAACTGGACATCATGCAGTAGGTTGTTGGCTGGTAGATTCAGCTGGATAGCCCAGCTGATAAAGCCTTTCAACATTCTGATACTGATTATTGATAAACGAATGGGCAGTGGTTAGCCAGAATGGATATCTCGTCATTTTATGAACAGGACTTGGGCAATTTTCTGTAAGGTATTATAAATCTGAACTGTTTCTGGATTGCAAGTCTGTGGAACTACAGATGAAGCCCCATATGCAGTTACAATATCCAGTACTCCAAGCAGATTACTGATATCATGGAGTATGATCAGAACATAAGCAGAGCTGCCTTGCTCCAAATACAGTAGGGCTCATGCCAGAACAGATCTGGAATGATGTTTACAAGGCTGCCCTCCCTATGTAAAGTATAAACGTGTCGTTCACCAGGTTGATTCCTATGATGGCATGTTTTTCATAAAGTTGATGAGCAGAAGGCTCCTAGACTCTAAAATTTTTGCATGCTGACAAGATCACTTTTCATGTGTTAAATTCAAAGGGCTTGACATGACAGGTATGGATATGATATTTCCCCTGGCTGACATGTCTGGGACTACTAGCTGTGTTTCAAAATTAAGGGCCAGCCATTCAAGACAAAGTTAGAATTTCTTCCAGAGCAGGGGTTCCCAACCTGGGGTCCACAGACCACTCAGTCCACAGACCCACTCAGGGGTCCATGGCATAAAAATGGTTGGGAACCCCTGACCTAGAGGGTAAGAAATCTTTGAAATACTTTTCTCTTTCTCTAGTCATTTTGGGTCAAGAGGCCCAGTGTCCTATTCTTGTATCAAAAAATCTGCTGGAAGAATTCTATGGATCAAGCATCTGTGGGAAGCAAAGGACTGTTGACATTGATAGAAATCCTGAATCAATCCTTATGCAGGATTTTGACCCCAAGCATCAACAATTTTTTGATTGTTTGCTACTCCAGATTCCAGCAGCTACAGTCCCTTCTGTGTTATTTTTTACATCTGCCAATTAGATTTTCAAACAAATATATCTTGTTTCTGAGACATTCAAGGTCAAATCTAGCTCATTATTACTTTGTTGCCAAAATAATGAAAACTGCCAATCTCTCAGGCTGACTGTGGCTTCAATATTGTCCCTACTCAATGCATACAGAAGCCATCACAAATTGATGAAACATGCAACAAAGCATGAAAAAAACGACTGAAGCTCCAAGGCTATTTTTCATCCAGTTGATGTAATTTGTGTTCTTTCAGTCTCTCAGGTGCAAGGAATTATAGCTGTAGGTTGGTAATGGCAAAAGCCAGGATATCTTCCATTTAAGGGAAAGAGATTAATAGAGATTTACCTTCCTACAATTTTGCTCCCCACATTCTCTGCTGACCCCAATCTCTACCAAGACTTGCAATGGCTGCAGTGCCTTTGTTCACTTAGGTTCTCTCCTTCCTCTGCCATACCATACCAACACATTTTCTTTCATTACACCAAAGTGGCTGACTCTTTAGGGGAGACAGAACAGCAAGAGGGCTACGCTGATCAACTTAGATGATGGGAAGACAGGAGGAGGTTTTAATGGAGTGTGATCACCAGATGGAAGTGTTGAGATGAATGGCCTGTTCCAGTGCCGTATTTCCTATGTAATATTACACCAGCTTTAGAGTGCAAGTGGGCCTGCATGCAGAATTGTCTGCGTCTCCTATTTGAGAGCCACTGGTTTCCACTAAATTATTATATTTGGGACATTAAATATGTTCTACTCAAGCACAAACATGAGAAAGTTTGCAGATGCCGGAAATCCAAAGCAATACACACAAAACGCTGGAGGAACTCAGCAGGTCAGGCAGCATCTATGGAAAAGAGTAAGAAGCCTGCGTTTCAGGCCAAGACCCAGCATGTTGTGTGTGATGTTCTGCTCAATGCTCAATAGTGTGTAAACCCATCCAAGAGCAAATGAAATAAATATTAAATCACCTGCACTAACAGTGAACTGAAAACTGACTGGAGGGTGTTTCCTTACACCACATATTTTAAATTACATACAGAATAGTCTAAGTTGAGCCAAATGCAGAAGGGCAGCATACACAATAGACTGCTAGACACATACTTATACTGGAAATTTTAAAACAACCAATAGAAGCCAATTAAAAAGTTATACCAAGCACATTACATTAGTCAAATGCTGATATCGCACTAACCTATTTCTTTTGGTATGCTGGAGAAAGATCATTTTCAACTTATGGCTGAAAAAAAGCAGTTACATGTCTTGATTATGCTGTTACTTCAGAGATTTTGTTGGATTGATGGAAACTCAAGAGTAAAACTGGCATCCAGTATATCTGAGCACATTTTTCTAATTGCACTTGTAACAAAATTTCCACACCAACATCACAACTCCTTTCTTGCACACAAATATTGGAACATACCATGAGTGAAGCAGATGACATCTCCAAACAGCTTACACATAGAAGAAGTGTAGGATGCTTCAAAGTAATTGACCTTTTCTGTAAAATAGTGACACATAAATTGTATCAAATTATGAACACCCAAAAGTGAAAATTCTCCTTCGGTATCCTCCGTACACCTTGGTACATTTCAAAAAGTGCACCCTTGTAGAGAGCTTACCATTTGTTGTGACTAGGTTATCACCATATAAGTCATGCATAATTGTTGAAGGATCCTTTTCAAATACAGATATCTTAGCTGGAAAAGCAAGAGTTATACATTATGCCACATTTCATTTCAGTGCACGAATTGTTCAATGGAATATCCACTTGCAATGCTACATAACTTGAAATGGAACAAGTTTCTCATGACTGGGCATCACATTAACCAGACTGAGCGTAATGGACACGTGACTTGACTATCATTGATGCCACTGCCAACTTTCCACGAATACTCTTATCGAGATAATCCTTTGAAAAAAGTAACGCAAGTTTTCTTTAAATGTATTCACCCAGCAAGTTAGCTGTCACATATACATAGTTCCATATTTAAAAATCAGAGTCAGAGTTGAACTGTATGAAAACAGGTCCTTCAGTCCAATTCATCCACGTTGAACCAGCTGTCAATCCAAACTAGCCCAATTAGCTGGTATCTGGCCTATCTCCCTCTAAACCTTTCTTAGCCATGTATTGTCCAAATCTCTTATAACATTGTAACCATACACATCTCTACAGCTCATTCCATATACCCATCACCATCTATAAAAAAGTTTTCTCTCACATCTCTTTTAAATTATCCTCTAGTTTCCAACTCCTTACTCTGGACTATGACCACCCACCTTATCTACACTCCTCATTTTATTTCATTCTATATGGCCTCATTTCAGCCTCCCAAGCTGTAAGAACAAGTCAGTCTAAAGACTATCCATCCTTTCCCTATAGCTTGAGCCCTCCATTTACAGTAACATTTACATGAATCTTTTCCGATGCCCTTCCAGTTTAATGGCAGTCCTGCTATAGCTGGGCAACCAGACTGAGCACAATATTTCAAGTGTGGTATAACCAACAACCTGTAGAGCTGCAACTTAACACCCCAACTTCTGCAAGCAGTGCCCTGGCTGATGAAGGGAAGCATGCCAAATATCTTTTTCACCACCCTGTCTACTAGTGTCAGCACTTTCAGGGAACTGTGTACCTTTACCCCTAGGTCTCTCTGTTCTACAACACTGTGCAAGACTTACACAAGTTTAAACTTACCAAAATGCAAATCTTCACCCTTGCCCAAGGGAAATTCCTTCCACCAGCCTTTTGCCCACTTCCTTAATTCATCAAGATCTTGTAATCTTCAAAAATCTTCACTGTCCACCACAACACTTATTTTGGTGTTATTCACAAACTTACAAACCACTTTAACAACACTGCCACCCAGATTATTAGTATGAATGACCAATACACAGCACAGATCCCAGTGGTACACCACTATCTCAAGCCTCCAATCTGAATAGCAGCCCTCTGTAGGCAGTATTCTGGACTTTGGTGAATATAACTGATATTAATTCAAGCAAGAACCAGTCTTCAGTTTTTAATGTAAATTGTAAATTTCAAGCAGTAAATTGAAGTTAAAAGCACATCTTTGCAAATAAACAATTCTGTCTATGTAGCACAGACTAAAGGATGTGGTTTGCAAAATGGTGACCATCAGATGCTTGCATAAGCATCAAACTGACTGTGGGAAAATCTGGAATTAAAGCACAAGAGGGATGATAGTACAGAAAAATTTAGCCATCATGAACTCCCACATCTCCCAGTGATCGTATGATTTCAGTCTGAGGCTAATGTGCTAGCAGCCTTCAGGAGGGTGAACCCATGAAAAGCAGCTAGCCCAGATGGGATACCTGGCCAAGCATTAAAGACCAATACTGATAAACTGGCTGGAGTGTTCACTGAGGTCTTTACCCTCTTGTTTCAGCAGTCAGAGGTACGCACCTGCTTCAAGCAGGCTTCAATTATACGGTCCCCAAGAAGAAAGTGGTGATTTGCCTCAATGACTATCGCCCAGTAGCAGTGACAAAGTGTTTTGAGAGGTTGATAATGAAATATTTCAACTCTTGTGCAAGAAGCAACTTAGATCCACTCCAATTTGCCTACCAGGGCCACAGGTCCACAGCAGATGCCATCTCATTGGCTCTTCACTTAACCTGGAATAGCTGGACAGCAAAGATGCAAAGATCAGGATGCACTTTATTGACCACACCTCAGCATTCAATACCATCATCCTCAATAATAATCAATAAGCTTCAAGACCTTGACCTCAATACATAAATTGTGCAATTGGATCCTTGATTACCTCACTTGTAGACCCAGGTCAGTTCAGTTTGGTGAACTGTGATCTCTATCAGCACAGGTACCCCACAAGGCTGTGTGCTCAACCCTCTGCTCTGGTCATTGTACAATTATGATTGAGTGCTTAAGCACTGCTCCAATGCCATATTCTAGTTTGCTGACAACACTACTGTTCTAGGCCAAAGGTGGAGATGAATCAGCATATAGGAGAGAAACTGAAAATCTGGCTGAGTGGTGCTATAACAACAAACAAAGCCAGCTAGACCAAGGAGCTGATTATTGACTTCAGGAGAAGGAAACCATTGGGTCTATGACCCACTCCTCAGAGGATTAGAAATGGAGAGGGTTAGCAACTTCAAGTTTCCCTCAGTGTTATTATTTTGGATGACCTGTTATTATTGTTCTAGGATGACCTGCACTTAAGTGCAATTATGAAAAATTCACAGCAGCACCTCTACTTCCTTAGGAGCTTACGGACATTCAGCGTGACACTTAAAACATTGACAAACTTCTATAGATGTGTATTGGATAGTATGTTAACTGGCTACATCTCAGCCAAGTATGGAAATACCAATGCCCTCGAACAGAATATTTTACAAAAAGTAGGGGATACGGTCCACTCAACCTGGGTAAAACCCTCCCCACCATTGAGCATACCTACATGAAACAAGAATGCAGCAATCATCAGGGTCTCCCACCACCCAGAACATATTTTCTTCTTGTTGCTGCCATTAGGAAGGTGGTATAGGAGCCTCAGAACTCACATCAGTAGGTATCAGTTCAGGAACAGTTACTACCCCTCAACCATTAGGCTCTTGAACTAAAGGGGATAACTCCACTCAATTTCACTTGTTCCATCATTGAAATGTTTCCACAACCAGTGGACTCACTTTCAATGACTCTTCATCTCATGTTTTCAATATTTATTTCTAATTAATTTATTATTATTATTACTTAATTTTTATTTGCACAGTTTATTGTCTTCTGTACATTGGTTGAATACCCAAGTTGACTGAATCACTGATTCTGTTAGTCTATAGATTTAATGAGTATGTCCACAAGAAAATGAAACACAGAGTTATATATGGTGGCATACATGTACTTTGATAATAAATTTACTTGGAACTTTGAAAACCCTGAGATGTAGTATACATACCCAAATTTGATAAGAAGGCCTAGATTAGAAATAAAACAGGCTTCTTTCAGGGATTCTTATACAACTGCTCTTTTATAGTGGGATACACTCAACACAATGACATTACAGTGAATACAATCCCAATTCGGAAGTTTTAAAAATATCAGCAAATGGCGGGGTGGAAACTAGTGTACAATTCAAATGCAAACTCCCCAAAGAGAAGTGTTTTGTTTGCAACTTGATTTTAAAAAGAAACTGAAGACAGCCAATGCCTGCAAACAGTGGTCTGCAAGACGTCTTTTACAGCAACATCTCCCTGCTGTCTGCCACGGGAAAGGTCACAGTCTTCCTCAACCACCTCCTTCCAGTGGATGGAGAGATACACTTGAATGATTTGGAAAATAGAATTGATGGCTTTGTTGCAAAGTTTGCAGACAATATGAAGATAGGTGGATGGCAGTTAGTTTTGAGGAAGTAGAGAGGCTACAGAATGATTTGGACAGATTAGGAGAATGGGCAAAGGAATAGCAGATGGAATGCAGTGTTGGGAAGTGTTTAATCATGCACTTTGCTAGAAGAAATGAAAAGGTATTTTCTCTCCATTTGGAAAATGGAAAGAGAATACAAAAAACTGAGGCGCAAAGGGACTTGGGAATTCATGTGCAGGATTCTCTAAAGGTTAATTTGTAGGTTGAGTCTGTTGTGAGGAAAACAAATACAATGTTAGCATTCATTTCTAGAGGGCTAGAATGCAAAAGCAAGGATGTAATATTGAAACTTTACAAAGCACTGGTGAAGCTTCACTTGGAGTATTGTGAGCAGGTTTGGGCCCCTTACCTTAGAAAGGATGTGCTGACACTGGAGAAGCTTCAAAGGAGGTTCATGAAAATGATTCCAGGGTTGAATAGCTTGTCATATGAAGAGCATCTGATGGCTCTGGGCCTGTATTCACTTGAATTCAGAAGAATGAGGGGTGACCTCACTGAAACCTATTGAATGGTGAAAGGCCTTGATAGAGTGGATGCGGAGAGGATGTTTCCTAAGATGGGAGAGTCCAAGACATCGAGGTCACAGCTTCAGAATAGAGGAGGTCCTTTTCGAATGCAGACCAGGAGGAATTTGTTTAGCCAGAGAGTGGTGAATCTGTGGAATTCTTTGCCACAAGCAGTTGTGGAGGCCAAGTCTTTATGTATATTTAAAGCAGAGGTTTTTGATTGGTCAAGGCATTAAGGGATATAGGGAGAAGGCAGGAGATTGGGGCTGAGCGGAGAATTGCAGCAGCCATGATGAAATGGCAGAGCAGACTTGATGGGCCAAATAGCCTAATTCTGCTCTTAAATCTTATGGTCAAGTCAGTTTACCTTCTGTCCATCTAGAGGTACAGTGGATATCATCAATACAGTGTAGACATTACCATCTGCAAAAGCCTTCAACCTAGATAGACTGTAGAACACCATCCTCAAATTCAGCAGACCAAGAAATTTGCCCCCACACATGTAAAACATGATCCTAACCAATGTCAATCAAGACTGTGTCATGCCGGAAATCCCACTCCCTTAAACACACCCCTTCCCTCTACCACTCCCCCAGATACTTCTCACCTTAAGGCTGCACCTTAAATCTGGCAAATTTCCATCAGGAATGGAGCTAATCTTCAAACCTAAAAGGAAATTATTCTGAGGTGTAGTCACTATAGCATCAAGCTCCAAGCCACTGCCCATTCATTGACTAAAGCATACTGAAGGATAGAACTTGAATCAACATCCACAAGAGAAAAGGCATCTATCAACCTGACCCATTGTACAACACTGCCCTCTGTAATAAAGTGCTCACAACAGGATTGCAGAAAACTTGCATGACTCCTCATTTTGCCTTTAACGCATATACACTGCCACTAATCAAATGAAGAGTATACCTATGGTCTACCAGGCAATAGAGATCCTTCTCATGTTGCATGTGTCTTGGGCATGGACAGCCTACAACAGACACTTCAAAGCACTGGAAAATTAGCAGCATTGCATTTCTGCAAAACCCTCCCAATTCACTGGAGGGGTGACTGGTTTTTGCCCAGATCAGCATCCTCAACATGGAGGTCCCAGTTCCACTCACACATGGCTACTTTGAGAAGGTCATGTTAATCACATGCCTGACACTGAAACTGTTCTGAATTTTGGCATGGGAATAGATTAGGAGGGGAAAAAGAAAAGATTCAAGTATTCGAAGTGGAGAAGGAACATTGTGGATGGCACTAAGAACCATGCACTGAAAGCACAGAGAAGTGCTATATATGTAGAAGGACAATGAGCAAATGACCTCAAACTATCCTCTTGCCTGCTCTCTGAAGCACTTCCTACTCCAGCTGTGATACTCACATTGGCCTCATTTATCACCTCAGAATCTACAAATGAAAGATAAATTATTAAAGAGGTGGAACACAATCAGCCCATTGAAAAGTTGCCTTGTCATACATACTTGCAAATTATTTATACCTGTTGCAGTGACCCACATTTTGGCTCGAATATACAAAACTCCATTTGAAACTGATCCACACAAAACAGGAACCTCCTATATTTAATCTTGATCTATGCTCATTTGGTTCATTTTGTCTATTAGTCTCAACTTTCTCAATGTATTAATGATATAAATATTTACTAATCTTAGTTGCTAACCTGGTGACTTTTAAAATTGCTTGCTAAGAAGATTCTTGATGCGGATTAAGAAAGGAGTAGAAAGTACAGTAACAGGACACAAGTGATTCTGCAGATACTAGAAATCTTGAGCAAAACACACAAAATGCTGAAAGAATTTAGCAAGTCAGGCAGCATCTGTGGAGGGAAGTAAACAGTCAAGATTCTGGGTCAAGACCCTTCATCAAGACTGAACCTACCTGGATTGGTCTTCCAAAGAGCTAACAGAGGGACAATGGCGAAATCACCATAGCCGTCTGTACAATTCTGTAGAATGACTTAGCTGCATTTTCATATCCTGTTAAGTATTTCAAGGAGTATCACCAAGGACCAGGGATATTAAAGTTTTGGCCGGGGTGCAGTGCTGCCAGAGCTCACCAGAGTGCCGTCCAGCACCTCTGTAAAAAAAAAAGTCAAAATAAACAAGCGGGGAATTTAACAACGGCCCCATACTAAATAGAGGGAATTTTACGGAAGTGGGGTTTGGGGAGAGGGGCTGGTGGCTGCTGGGGAAAATACCACTAATAACATTAGGATATTTGATCGTTTTTGGTGAAATCCTGGAGTTGTGACTGTTTTGTGAATTTCCTCCTCGCTTGACCTGTTGTCCCAGCATATCCTGCTGTAGCCTCTCTCCATTTCACAGATCCTCAGTCTCTTTCCAGCACTCGTTGTTTGAGCATTGTTCGCCAATAAAATAAAAATCTTAGATCTTTTGTAAAATGGCATGTCGTTTGCCAAAGTGGTCTGTAAGGTTGGTAAGTACGAATCAAGCATTCGCACAATAAAGCAGAAAGAAGCTGAAATTCATGGAAGTGTTGGTGCTACCCCTACAATGGCAAAAATGATCTCTCTGGTTTGTGATAAAGTGCTTGCAAAGACTGAGAAATATTAATTGTGTGGCTAGAGGACATGTCACAGAAGCATATCCCTGTTGATGGCAAAATTATGCATGAAAAAGCACTTAGCCTTCATGAGCAAAACTGTGAGGGGGTTGAGGAGAGCAAGAGGAAAGAGTTTAAGGCAAGTAAGGGATGGCTGTCTAGCTACTGTATGTAAACCACTACAACCTCAAGAACTTAAAGGTCACGGGAGAATCGGCGTTGCAGATGTACCAAGTATCCTGTTATGGAGCTGATCGAAGTACATGCTTGAAGTCGCTCAGAAAAAAAATTGTTGATCACAAACGATCAAAAGCTCACACTGCTGCTCTAAGTGTTGAAAATATAGCTAGTGAAGATGCTCTTGGAAAATTATGTGACGCCATGAGTGCTTCGCATCTAAAGGCAACTTGTTCAATTTTTCGCTCTGCATATTATTTAGCTTAGATCATACTCTGACCACTTTGGCTTATTGGAACTTCAAAAAAACTGCTATTGACATTGGACTGGGACTGCATTCCTGCACTAGTGCTACAGAGATAATTAATCACATAGCCATTTATATGAAAAAGAAAATTGGCCAGCATATCAAGCAGATAAATGGCAAATTTTCTGTTCTCATTGATGAATCAACAAGCCTGAGCATTAAGACAGCCCTAATAGTTTATTTGAAATGTGAAAGTGATAAGGAAGGTGATCCCCATTTTATGTTTCTAGATCTAATGGAACTGCCTGGTCACAAAGCTGCAACGATTGCTGAGCATCTACTGAACTGTCCCAATAACCATGGGTTTGATACTTCTTACTTGAAACAGAACCTTGTAGCATTTGCTAGTGATGGGGCAAGTGTAATACTTGGTGTCAACTCTGGTGTTGCTACAATTCTCAAGGAACATTACCCTGATGTGATAATTTGTCACTGTCTTAATCACAGATTAGAATTTGCAGTAGGTGATTCAGTGAGAGAAGTTCGTGGAATAAATCATTTTTAATGATTTATGGACAAATTGTACTCTGTTTACAGTAGATTGAAAGGAACTGTCTGAATGTGCCTCTCAACTAGAACAACAAATTTGCAAAATAGGCCATGTTCTGGGGACCAGGTGGGTAGCTAGCTCGTTTCAAACAGTTTCAGCAGTGTGGCAAATTTATGAAGCACTGTGTTTTCATTTTGAAAAAGCAGTGAAGGATGAAATGATCTGGGAGAGAAAGAAAAGCCTATGAAGGTCTGTTCAACAGACTCTCTTTAGAACAGTTTCTATTGGACTTAGCTCTAATTTGGAGAAGGAAGGCTGAGAATCAGAACGGGAGAGCGGTGGGAGCCATTTTGATTTTTTCTTCTTCTCATCAGAGTTAAGAGAGGCGGGACTGCGCAGGCATATGGCTTCAGGCAGTGAAGCGCGGAAGATTTAAAAGGAATACAGCCTTATACAGCAGGCAGCAGGGTGAGCCGGGAGTAGAGTGAAGGCTTAAGGGCTTTGGCTCAACAGGCTTAGGTGGAAACGGGCGAGGCAAGGTAGGTTTAGGTTTCAGTTTTTCCTGTTGTTTGAGGAAAGGGGAAGTATGAGTGTGAGGGCAGCTTGTTGTTCTCGGTGTCGGATGTTGGAGGTCCTGGAGTCTCCTTTGCTCCCGGACGTCCACATCTGCGCCAGTTGTGCCGAGCTGCAGCTCTTAAGGGACTGTGTTCGGGAACTGGAGCTGCAGCTCGATGCCCTTTGTCTGGTCAGGGAGAGTGAGGAGTTGATAAAGTGGAGTTACAGGCAGGTGGTCACACCGGGACCACGGAAGGCAGACAGGTGGGTCACGGTTAGGAGGGGGAAAAGGGAAGAGTCAGGTACTAGAGAGTACCCCAGTGGCTGTACCCCTTGACAATAAGTACTCCTGTTTGAGTACTGTTGGAGTGGGGAGGACAGCCTACTTGGGGGAAGCAACAGTGGGTGTGCCTCTGGCACAGAGTCCAGCCCTGTAGCTCAGAAGGGTAGGGAAGTTAGGGGGTCAGATAGGCGATTCTGTGGACGCAGTCAGGAGACCCGGATGGTAGTTTGCCTCCCTGGTGCCAGGGTCCGGGATGTTTCTGATCATGCCCAAGATATCCTGAAGTGGGAGGGTGAAGAGCCAGAGGTCATGGTACATATAGGCACAAATGACATAGGTTGGAAAAGCGAAGAGGTCCTGAAAGGAGAATATAGGGAGTTAGGAAGGGAGTTGAGAAGAAGGACCGCAAAGGTAGTAATCTTGGGATTACTGCCTGTGCCACGCGACAGTGAGAGTAGGAATGAAATGAGGTGGAGGATAAATGTGTGGCTGAGGGATTGGAGCAGGGGGCAGGGATTCAAGTTTCTGGATCATTGGGACCTCTTTTGGGCAGGTGTGACCTGTAAAAAAGGATGGTATGTTGCCCTTAAGGCATTTGTTTAGCTTTATTACATTTTCGCTTTAGTAATTCATTTGTAATTATCTTCCAGTTAAAGTTAAGGCTGTTGAAAGTAAATTTGCTGTCTGTGATGTATCGCGGCATTTGATGACGTCACACCTGGTTTCACTGCATCTTGTGGGAAAATACCGGTTTGGAGAAATGGGAAGGAGGGGGCTTGTGTGTGCAGGATCAGTGCGAGAAAAGTTTTCTTCTACACACTAAGAAACATCATAGAAGCAACGCCTTTTCACCATATGTTAATATGGAAGAGTGAACAGTAAACGGTTAATCTTACTGGGATCGTGCCTCTCTGACTCCGGTTTATACTTGGTGTTTAGTTCAGAGTTTTTACACTTGTGCGAGAACACTACAGTGAAAAGGCGGCATTACCAGGTGTTTCAAGTGCTATGATGGTATCGCGATCCAGCATCAAGATGTCGCCATCCAGCGCCAGGAGCAGTAGGGCATCAACAAGTAAGACTGTCCACGCAAGAGCTAAAGCAGAAACCGCTAAGGTGCGAGCGTCATACGCTGAACAGGTAGCAAAACTGAAAATGGAAGCGGCTGTCAGAGAAGCCGAAAACCAGTTGGAAAGGGTAAGGATAGAAACAGAGTTAGAAGTGCTGATGCTACACCGAGAAGCAGAAGCTGCCAGGGTGGAAGCAGAGATATTAGAAAATGCTGAAGAAAAGCATGTTCTGGATGACATAAAATCTACTTCAGAAAGGACCAGATTGGAACACACTAGCGACTACGTCCAATCTCAAATGGACTTGAAGATTCGTTCTTCCTCTCCATACTTATATGCTAACATCCCATTTCATGAGGAGTCAAAGAGAAGTCCAATTGCATCACATCCATTGGAGGAAGACAATTTACCCTTGCAGCTTTGCAACAAATTCAAGAATGAAAGGGCTGATGACAAATACTTCTCGACACCAAACTCACCAGATTTGGCTAGAGAAGAGGCAAAGGCTGAATTCAGAACAGCAAATCCCATAACAAATGTACACCCTCAGTCATGTACCCACCGACATATTCACTCAGGCAGCATACCACTTGCAGCTGAACAGTATTTAGCACGGCGAGATCTTGTCACTTCAGGACTATACCAGTTTGACGATAAGCCTGAACATTACCATGCATGGTACTCCTCATTCACCAATGCTACTGGCGGAGTCCAGCTCGAAGCAACCCAAAAGTTGGATCTTATGACAAAATGGCTGGGAAAAGAATCATGCGAACAGGTGAGACGCATACGTTCAGTGTACATCAACAACCCCAAGCTAGCCTTACGCAAAGCATGGGAGAGACTTCGGGAGTGCTATGCGGCCCCTGAAATTATTGAAACGGCACTATTTCAACATCTGGAAAATTTTCCTAAGGTGTCAGCCAAGGACCACACTAAGCTAAGAGAGCTCGGAGATCTACTCATGGAGATTGAAGGCGCTAAAGAAGATGGCTATTTAACTGGCCTGTCATATCTAGATACGTCATACGGAGTTAAACCAATCGTGGACAAACTTCCATTTGGGTTGCAGGAGAGGTGGGTGTCTGTTGGCTCAGAGTATAAGGAAGAGAACAGTGGTTGATTTCCTCCCTTTAAGTATTTCACTAGGTTTGTGTGCAAGGAGGCGAAGAAGCGAAACGACCCTAGATTCATGAGTCAAGGTAGCAGTACAATTCACACCAAGCCAGTCAAATCCACCGAATAATTTTAACATCAATAAACCTGTCTCAGTGCATAAAACTGAAGTCTCTACAACTAACAATGACCCTAGCAAGGTTTGTCCATTGCACAACAAACCCCACCCCCTCAAAAAATGCAGAACTTTGAGGAAAAAATCCTTTGACGAGAGAATGGCCCTTCTCAGGGAGAAAAGAATATGTTTTAAATGCTGTTCCTCTACCTCTCACCTCGCTAGAGAGTGTATGATCCCCATGAAGTGCTCGGAATGTAATAGCACTAATCATGATGGGGCCATACATACCATCCCATTATCACAAAATGACAAAGCTCGTTCACCCTCACAAGAGGACGGCGGGGAGGGAGAGGATCACTCCAAGACAACTGTTGTCAGCTCGAGCTGCACAGAAGTTTGCAGTCAAGGTCAGTCAAGCCATTCTTGTTCAAAGATCTGCCTCACTAAGGTGTACCCTAAGGGACCCAAAGACAAGGCCATCAAAGCCTATGTAATTCTGGATGACCAGAGCAATCGCTCACTACTCAGACCAGAGTTCTTTGACTTGTTCAACATAGAGAGTAATCAGTTCCCATACTAACTTAGAACTTGCTCAGGCAGCGTAGAAACATATGGAAGGAAGGCAGAAGGCTTCCAGCTCGAGTCGCTGGATGGTAAAGTTGTCATCTGTCTCCCTCCGCTCATAGAGTGCAATGAAATTTTGAATAACCGCACTGAGATCCCGACGCCAAGCGCAGTGCGGCACCAGCCGCATCTCCACCACATTGCCAAGCACATCCCAGAACTGGATCCAAAAGCAGAAATACTCCTGCTATTAGGAAGAGACGTTCTCCAGGTGCACAAGGTCAGGCAGCAGGTCAATGGACCACACGACGCCCCCTTTGCCCAACGCCTGGATCTGGGCTGGGTGGTGATAGGAGAGGTGTGCCTTGGCAATGTACACAAACTGACAGTTAACACACTCAAGACCAACGTGCTAGAGAGTGGCCGCCATTCAATTTTTCAACCCTGCACAAGCTTCATGTGTATCAAGGAAGCATGACAAGGCTTTAACAAGAGTAGTAAAGTAACTGACAAGACACTGGGACAGTCAGTCTTCGCATCAAACTGAGCATGATAATAAACTTACTCCATCAGCACAAGACACCATCTTCTTAAAAATAATAGACACCAAGGTCTTCAGAGACGAAGCAAATAACTGGGTCACCCCTCTACCTTTCAGAGAACCATGCCAACGCTTGCCAAACAATAAAGAGCAGGCAGTCAAGCGGTTCACGTCTTTGCAAAAAACCCTTAAAAGGAAACCTGAGATGCAGCAACAATACTTAGCATTTATGGAGAAGATCTTTGCTAATGGACATGCTGAAGTAGCACCACCACTGAGAGAAGGTGAGGAATGCTGGTACCTCCCAACGTTTGGGGTTTACCACCCACAAAAGCCCAATCGGATCAGGGTGGTCTTTGACTCCAGTGCTCAGTGCGCTGGTATCTCCCTTAATGACATGCACCTCACAGGCCCTGACCTCAACAATACCCTTCTCAGGGTCCTGCTGCACTTCCGGAAGGAGAAGGTCGCAATCCTAGTGGACATCCAGCAGATGTTCCATTGCTTCTTAGTACAGGAAGACCATCGCAATTTCCTCCGTTTCTTATGGCACAAGGACAATGACATTAACAAGGAAGTCATGATAGTCCACGTTTTATACAATATAGGCAGCATGAAGTAAATGAGGTGCTCGAGGAATATAAAGAATGTAAAAAGAATCAAGAAAGAAATTAGAAAAGCTAAAAGAAGATATGAGGTTGCTTTGGCAAGTAAGGTGAAAATAAATCCAAATAGTTCCTACAGTTATATTAATAGCAAAAGGATAGTGAGGGATAAAATTGGTCCCTTAGAGAATCAGTGGACAGCTATGTGCAGAGCCAAAAAAGATGGGGGAGATTTTGAACAATTTCTTTTCTTCGGTATTGACTAAGGAGAAGGATGTTGAATTGTGTAAGGTATGGGAAACAAGTAGGGTAGTTATGAAAAATATGACAATTAAAGAAGAAGTACTGGCACTTTTAAAGAATATAAAAGTGGATAAATCCCTGGGTCCTGACAGGATATTCTCTAGGACCTTGATGGAAGTTAGTGTAGAAATAGCAGGGCTTGGACAGAAAAATTTCAAATGTCATTAGAGACAGGGATGGCGTATTGCTCATGTGGTTCCATTATTTAAAAAGAGTAAACCTAGCAATTATAGTCCTGTAACTTTGATGTCAGTGGTGGGTAAATTAATGGAAAGTATTCTTAGAGATGGTATATATAATTATCCGGACAGACAGGGTCTGATTAGGAACAGTCAACATGGATTTGTGTGTGGAAGGTCATGTTTGACAAATCTTATTGAATTTTTTGAAGAAGTTGCTAGGAAAGTTGACGAGGGTAAAGCAGTGGATGTTGTCTATATGGACTTCAGTAAGGTCTTTGACAAGGTTCCACATGGAAGGTTAGTTAGGAACGTGCAATTGTTAGTTATTAATATTGAAGTAGTAAAATGGATTCAACAGTGGCTGGATGGGAGATGCCAGACAGTAGTGGTGGATAACTGTCAGGTTGGAGGCCGGTGACTAGTGGAGTGCCTCAGGGATCTGTACTGGGCCCAATGTTGTTTGTCATATACATTAATGATCTGGATGATGGGGTGGTAAATTGGATTAGTAAGTCTGCAGATAATACTAAGGTAGGTGGAGTTGTGGATACTGAAGTAGGTTTTCAAAGCTTGCAAAGAGATTTAGGCCAGTTAGAAGAGTGGGCTGAAAGACGGCAGATGGAGTTTAATGCTGATAAGTGTGAGGAGCTACATTTTGGTAGGACTAATCAAAATAGGGCATACATGGTAAATGGTAGGGCATTGAAGAATGCAGTAGAACAGAGTGATCTAGGAATAATGGTGCATAGTTCCCTGAAGGTAGAATCTCATGTGGATAGGGTGGTGAAGAAAGCTTTTGGTATGCTGACCTTTATAAATCAGAGCATTGAGTATAGGAGTTGAAATGTAATGTTAAAATAGTACAAGTCATTGGTGAGGCCAAATTTGGAGTACTGCGTACAGTTCTGGTCAATGAATTATAGGAAAGATGTCAACAAAATAGAGAGAGTACAGAGGAGATTTACTAGAATGTTACCTGAGTTTCAGCACCTAAGTTATAGAGGAAGGCTGAACAAGTTAGGTCTTTATTCTTTGGAGCATAGAAGGTTGAGGGGGGACTCGATAGAGGTATTTAAAATTATTAGGGGGATAGGCTTTTTCCATTGAGAGTAGGGGAGATTCAAACAAGAGGACATGAGTTGAGAGTTAAGGGGCAAAAGTTTAGGGGTAACACGATGGGGAACTTCTTTACTCAGAGAGTGGTAGCTGTGTGGAATGAGCTTCTAGTAGAAGTGGTAGAGGCAGGTTCGATTTTGCCATTTAAAAAAAAAATTGTATAGGTATATGGACAGAAAAGGAAGGAGGGTTATGGGCTGAGTGCAGGTCGGTGGGACTAGGTGAGAGTAAGCGTTCGGCATGGACTAGAAGGGCTGAGATGGCCTGTTTCATGCTGTAATTGGTATATGGTTAATATATGACACGTTGCATGAACTTAGTTTACTGTCAGAGTGTTTACAGAAATGCCCTACTACAATTGTTTATGCAGAGAAACTGATCCAATGGAGCATAAGATCACTGCATGGACTGAAAGAGCAACCTGGTACAAAAACTCAAGAGGCAGTTGAAAAGGGGAAGTTTGGAGAAATTACCTTCTCAAACTTCTAAACCTCGAAGTATGTATAAATCCCTGTTAAATGAAATGTGTGTCATTGATAAAGATAACTGACCTGCCGAAATACTGTCTAGTTATGGAGAAGCTGCAATATCATCTCTCTGTAAGAGGTTTAAGCTCTCTTCCTCCTCTGTAATAAATGCCTTCAGAGATCAGGGACACCGCATCCGCCAAGATCTATGCCCATTACTGAGCTGTTCACAAGTTATTCCTATTAGTGCTGCTGAGTGTGACAGAGGACTCAGTCACATGAACTTGATAATAACAACAACATGCTCAAGAATTCTCATAAATCATGTATCACCACTTACGTTTGTTAAAGTACACAGACCTCCTCTAGTTCAGTAGAATCCTGAGCCATATGTCACATCATGTCTGCTGTACCACAGATCAACAGATGACACTAGGCCAAGAGTTGCCTCAGACCCCCAAACACATTATTACGCCTGACCCTTTGTGGAAATTATTGTGAAACTTCTCATTGGTGGCAGTTGGTAAGTAGGTAATCACTTTTAAACTGGTAAAATACATGATTATGGTCTTTTTCTTTACTTGCTTGGTAATTATATTTTATGATAATTAGTGAGTGCAATCGTGCAATACTTTGTCATATTATTAAATTAAGTATTATATGTTTTATTGTACCAGTTAATCACTGAAATGTTGTGATACACTATAATCTTGTTAATGTCTTAATTATCACTACATTTCTGTAGAGCCCTGGAATTCATACATTTCTTTCATCTTGGTTTAGTGCTTGACATTATAAGACTAAGACACACACACCTCATTACATGAATGGGGCAAGGAAGTTGCCCAGTACATGAAATGAGCAGGTATATAAATTGAGTGGGAGTAGGGGAGGGGGAGGGGGAGAATAGGAAATGACAAGCATTTTGTCAGCTTCGGCACCTAAAAAATTAGTACTGCACCCCTGTTTTTGGCTGATAACCAATGCAAATAAGGACACAATGTACTTACTATTGTAAGCATTATTTTACTGTAGCAAGCATTGGTTGTCTCTGAGAAGTGCCAAAAAAGGCTTTTGGAAGAAGTTATAAAACATTGGTTGCACTTCCTTGTGCTGCCCAGTTTGATTTCCACGGCATTTGTATTGACCAGCACGTTCTTGTAAGAATGGTTCACTTGTATCTTGGTTATTGAATAGAGTTGATGATTGTAATAATTTAATCACAATACAAAATTTGAAGTACAGTGCCTATAAAAAGTGTTCATCCCCCTTGGAAGTGTTCATGTTTTATTGTTTACAACATTGAATCATATTGGATTTAATTTGGCTTTTTTGACACCGATCAACAGAAAAGACAACTTTGTATCAAAGTGAAAACAAATTTCTACAAATTGGTCCAAATTTATTACAATTATTAAACACAAACTAATCGACTGCATAATTACTCACTCCCTTCAAGTCAGTATTTAGTAGATGCACCTTTGGCAGCAGTTACAGTCTTGAGTCTGTGTGGACAGGTCTCTATCAGATTTGCACATCTGGACACTGCAATTTTTCCCCATTCTTCTTTACAGAACTGCTCAAACTCTGTATGCTTGCATGAGGATTGCGAGTGAACAGCACTTTTCAAGTCCAGCCACAAATACTCAATTGAATTGCAGTCTGGACTCCAACTTGGCCACCAGAGGACATTAACTTTATTGTTTTTAAGCCATTCCTGTATAGCTTTGGCTTTATGCCTGGGGTTACTGTCTTGCTGGAAAACAAATCTCCTAACTCATGGTTCTCTTGCAGACTACATCGGGTTTTCCTCCAGGGTTTCCCTGTATTTTGCTGCACTCATTTTACCCTTTACCTTCACAAGCCTGCCAGGGCCTGCTGCAGTGAAGCATCCCCACAGCATGATGCAGCCGCTACCATGCTTCAAGGTAAGGATGGTGTGTTTTTGATGATGTGCGATATTTTGACTCACGCCAAACATAGTGTTTAGTGTTTAAACCGACAGCCAAAAAACTCAATTTTTGTTTCATCAGACCATAGAACCCTCTTCCAGCTGACTTCAGAATCTCCCACATGCCTCCAATCTAGCTGAGATTTCATGTGAGTTTTTTCCCCCCAACAGTGGCTTCCTCTTTTCCACTCTCCCATTAAGCTGTGACTGGTGAAGCACCCAGACAACAATTTTATGTGCAGATTCTCCCATCTCAAACACTGAAGCTTCTAACTCCTCCAGAGTTGTCATCAGTGTCTTAGTGGCCTCCCTCACTAGTCCCCTTCTTGCACGGTCAATCTGTTTTAGAGGACAGCCTGCTCTAGACAGATTTACAGCTGTGCCATATTCTTTCCATTTCTTTATGGTTGACTTAACTGTACTCCAAGGGATATTCAGTGAGTTAGAAATTTTCTTGTATCCATCTCCTGACTCATGCTTTTCAATAACCTTTTCACAGTGTTGCTTTGAGTGTTCTTTTGTCTTCATGGTATAGCTTTCACCAGGATACTGACTCACCAGCAGCTGGACCTTCCAGATACAGGTGTATTTTTACTACAATCAATTGAAACGCCTTGACTGCATACAGGTGATCTCTATTTAATTATGTGACTTCTAAAACCAATTGGCTGCACCAGTGATGATCTGATGTGTCATATTAAAAAGGGTGCATGCTTATGCAATCAATTATTTTGTGTTTTATATTTCTAATTAATTTAGGTCACTTTGTAAAGATCTGTTTTCACTTTGACACAAAAGGTTTTTTTTTCTGTTGATCAGTGTTGAAAAAGGCAAATTAAATCCATTGTGATTCAATATTGTAAAACAATAAAACATGAAAACTTCCAAGTGGGGTGACTATTATTTATAGGCATTGTAAATAATGCACCAAGGCACAGGTTAACTTTAGGATAAATACCATCCGTCCAATTAAACATTTAACTCTGTGAGCATTGCAATACAATGTTCTATGACTAACCTGCCTAGTCCTCCTAATGTGTAATTTGCACAAAATACATTCCCCACCCACCCCCAAAAAATCCAACCCATACTCCTACTGCTTTAACAGTAAATTAAAGGATCATATACTGAACCTAAATCCTCATGCACAATCTCCCCATCAATACAGCTGAGCATTAAACAATCCTTCACAGCCAGTCCACTTCACAGCCTGCATCATAACCCTCCTACCTACATACCTCAAATCAGCTAAACCCTTTGAACACTTTTCATTCAACTGGCAAGCGCAGCCTTTACCATTTGAGATTTGCACCGTCCTATAATTCACTCCCAACTGTTCTAACTAATTTTAAGACTGTGGGTCCTATCATGATTTAAGTCACCACAGAAGAAATCTCTCCAAATATACCCAATTTATCCAAGAACATTAAAGGCAGAGAGGTGACATAATGAGGATATACAAAATAATGAGAAGCATGGTTACCAGAGTTTCTCATGGTAGAGATTTCAGAAACTGGAGGGCAAAGCTTTAATGTGACAAGGAGGAGGACTAAAGGGGATTCAAGCCATGGCCCTTTTCCAAGTAGAATATTTGCTGTCTTTGATGAATAGCCAGAAGGTGGTGGTGGAGAAATGAACAGTAACAATATTTAAGAAACATCTGGACAATACTAAGATAAGCAAGTAATATAGAAATATATATAGATTTAATGAGGCAAGGTGACCCTAGTATTGATTGCAATGATACTTCGCATAGGCACAGGGGGCCTGTTTCTGGTTCATACTGTGTGTGTCTATAACTTTAGAAGTAAGTATACAATTGAGATTAAATCTGTAGATCACACACGATGGAAAATCTGAGGTTCCAGTACAGATCTCTGGAGACCAGTGTTTCTCATATTCTGCTAGTTACTCATCTCCCATCTTTCAAACCATATTCAGTCCACATATCAAGGCTACTGCCAATTTCACGCATCTGGATCCTTATAAATTTACACTGAAAGCATCTAAAGATTTTCTAATCTACACTATTTGGCTTCTCTTGATTTTCTCTCCCCCCCCCCCAACCCCCAGTGGGCTGTAATCATTGCAAGCACTCACTTGTCCAAGATTCAGCACAAAGTTTAAAAGGGCTCAGGACCTTTCAGCGGGTTATGAATGTAACGATCCATGAGGCACTCAGCAAGGCCAATAAAAAAGAACCAAGGTGCAAGTGGAACAGCCATTGTGGGAGCGACCATTGTGTGAGTGGGCCAGTGTTGGAGTGGTCAGGCTTCAGCTCAACAGGCTCAGCTGAGAACACGCAGAGACTCTTTTAGTTTCCAATAAGTGTTTTTTTTGTGTCTTTATCTATTAGTACATAGCTAGTGCAGTGAGATTGGATCCAGGGTGAGCAGTATGTTCTCTGTGTGAGATGTGGAAACTCTGGGAGACTTCCTGCTTAGAGGTACAGGATAGATATATCCCAAAGTAGTAGTATTCTAAAGGAAGGATGATGTAACCATGGCTGACAAGGAAGTCAAAAATAGCATGAGAGCAAAAGAGAAGGTGTGCAAAAGAGCAAAAATTAATGGAAAGCCAGAGGATTGGGAAGCTTTTAAAAACCAATAGAAGGCAACTAAAAATGCAATGTGGAGAGAAAAGATGAAAGATGAAGCTAGCCAATAATATAAAAGAGAATACCAAAAGTTGTTGTGTCTGTAAAGTAAAATCACGCACAGGGGGAGATGGTTTTAGCTGGTGCATTCACATTGTGCATTGTTCTCGCTCTCTGGTTGCAATGTAAGTTATTAGTCCATACATAGTGCTCAGCAGAGTCATTGCTATAGAAGAGATAGTTCCATACATTGCACTTCCTTCCCCTTTAGATTAATGTAACATAAAACTGCATTTGTAACACAGTGTGAAACAGAGACACCTTTTTTTCCCCTTATCAGGGAGAGAGAGAGCTTGTGGTATGTTGAATTACCCAGTGAACGTGTAGTCTTTGAGGTATTGCAAGTCTGTGTCTTTATTCATGTTTTGCTGCACGCTTGAGTGCTCGGTGGGGGGTGCTGATGCTTTTTTGCTGGTGGGGGGAGTCGTTGCCATGCTGCTGCTTATGCGTGGGAGGGGGTCATACATAGTGCTAAGGAGAGTCATTGTTCTGAAAGAAATAGATCCATACATTACAGAAGTTCTTTCAGATATATAATGAGTAAAATAGAAGTGTGAGTGGATGGTGAACCAGTGGAAAATGACAGTGGAGAAATAATAATGGTCACAACCGACTGCAATTTTGCCCTATCATCTGCCTGCTGATGCACCATCAATAACTCACACTGAGACGTAAGGCGAGATATCGGCTTTTATTGACTGGAAGAAGGAACCAGGAGTGAGTGTCTATCATACAATGTCTTGGAGACTGAGGCCGAGCGTCAGGCCGCAGATCTCCTTTATACAGGGGCCTGTGGGAGGAGCCACAGGAGCAGTCAGCAGGGGCGTGTCCCGACAGGCACATAGTTCACCACACCTGCCCTTCCTCACAGTCTCACTACAAAGAAATAATGATTTTGTGTCAATCTTTAATGTGGAAGACTCTAACAATATACCAGAAATTCAAGAGCATCAGGAGGCTGAAGAGAGTGTAGTTGCTGTTACTAAGGAGAAGCTGATAGGGAAACTGAAAGGTCTGAAAGTAGACAAGTCACCTAAACCCAGATGGACTACACCCCAGGGTTCTGAAACCAGTAGTTGAAAAGATTGTGGAGGCATTGGTAATGTTCTTTCAAGAATTACTAGTTTCTGGAATAGTTCTGGAGGAATGGAAAATTGCAAATGTCACTCTGCTCTTTAAGAAGGGAAGGAGACAGAAGAAACACTAATTATACACTAGTTAGCTTGTTTTCAGTGGTTGAGAAGATGCTGGAGTCTATTATTATGGATGAAGTCTCAGGGTACTTGGATACACATGATAAAAAAAGGCTAAAATCAGCATGGTTTGCCTAACATAACTGTTGGAATTATTTGAGGAAATAACAGGCAGGATAGACATAGGACTGCCAGTAGATGGTGTTCATTTGGAGTTTCTGGAGGCCTTTGACAAGATGCCACATGTGAGGCTGTTTAACAAGATAAGACCCATGTTAATACAGGAAATATACTAGCATGGATAGAAGGCTGGCTGATTTGTAGGAAGCAAAGAGTAGGAACAAAGGGGGCCTTTTCTGTTGGGCTTCTTACCTAAGAGAATATCTGCTGACATTGAAGAGGGTCAAGGATGTTCACGAGAATGAACCTGTTTTCCCTGGAGTTTAGAGTGATGAGAGGGATCTCATGGAAACATACCGAATATTGAAAGGCCTAGATAGAGCTGATTCAGAGGGGATGTTACCTTCAGAGGGAAGTTTAAGACCAGAGGGCACAACCTCAGAATAGAGAGATTCATTTAGAACAAAGATAAGGAGGAATTTCTTTAGGAAGAGGGAAAAAATGATGAATCTGTAGGATTCACTACCACAGTGCAGGATAAATCACTGGGTATATTTAAAGCAAAGGTTGATTGGTTCTTGATTAATCAAGGTAAAAGGATGAGGTTGAGAGGGAAACTTAATCAGCTTGATGGAGCAGACTTGATGGGTCAAATGGCCTAATTCTGTCCTATGTCTTCTGGTCTTAACAAACCTATCAAATGGTCTAAAACAAGATTGCTCCGTATTCTTTTGCATTTCCATAGCATCCGAGTAAATTCTTCCACAATCGAAAGTCTTGCCATTGGTGTCCTGCTACTAGAGAGGCTAACCATAATGCTGAACTTTTCTGCTGGGTATTCTGCTTCTAAAGCCAAAGAGCCCTTCTGCTTTAAGCAGCCTTCTCAATTTCTGCAGCAACTTTTGGTGTATAAAGGTCAGCAGAGCATCATAGGCTGAAGAGACTGTACTGTTTTATGCTCTAAGTTTCACTATTACATAAATTAGTATTCCTATCTCACCAAACTTGCAGGTTCAATATCAACTCATGGACTAGGGTGAAGAATATCAAACTTCCCAAGTTTTAAGTCATCTATTAACAACCAAACACTGAAGTACTTATTCTTTGTCAGAGATCTATAAAACTGAAGCAGGAAATTCGGCCCACAGAACCTGCACCATCATGTACACTGTTTTTTCAAAAACATTAACTTAACTCTAATCCATTTTATCCAGTCCACACTCCCACCAACATCCCCAGGTTCTAACACCATCTAACATTTTTAAACAGCAGGAACAATTTAGAGAGCCCAATTAACCTACCAACCTGCATGCTTTTGGGATGTATCAGGAAACTAGAACACCTAAAGGACGCAACATACGGTCACAGCGTGAACATAAGTTCCATATAGACAGCACTGGAGGTCAAGACTGAACCAAAGTTGCTGGGTCTGTGAGGCAAAAACTATTAGTTGCATTACCATGCCATATACTGATGTGCTGTGAATGATTAAAGTTAGACACCATCACATTAGATTGGTAATTCTCTACCATTACTCGCAAACTAAAGGACATCTGTAGCAGGGAGGACTTCCAAATCCAACTCTTCTGATATGATTACAGTTAACTTTGTCTTAATGCTGGGTTAATATCCTGCACAGCATCACAACACTGATTATACTAGAGAACTCCCAGAAAAAACAATCAAAACTTTGCCACAGCTTGCTATATCTCAAGAATATTATCGTAGGAAATTAAATGTAGTGATACCAAAAATAAAAGACTTTTCTCAGAATTCATAATCACTGAACTACAAAGGACCTTGAGAGTTATGGAGAAGTATTTAGGCATTTTAGTGGAGCAAGTGAATTTCCAGGGAAATATCCAGAAGTTAAAAATACACAAATTATTTAGTATGTAGCAATTAGCTTTTACATTTCATTACAGTGCATGAATAAATGAGCTGATTGTTTTTTTTACTAATAACTGGAATCACCATCAGAGAATCATTCAAAGTATTAACATAGCTGGTAAACTGAACTTCAGCATGCATCTTATTTTGATGAATGAAACAAAAAGAGCACAAAGAGTGCAGATAATTGTCAAAGGCTGTCCATCAAATTACTAAACTTTACATCTGCCGTGTTAAGATTTCAGACAATTCCAAGGAGTTTATATTGATCAATGAATGCAGAACTATATAGAGGATAATAATTTTCATTAAGGTGCTCCTTGGGCCTAATACTCCACACTGACAGTGCATACAGCAATGATTCACCAACAAGTTCATCCCCATAAAATAAGTTCATGAGCTATACTGTATGATATTTACATACTAACATGCAAAGCAAGACAAAGAAAATAACTCCATTCCAATGCCAACCAATTTCCTATAAATAGGACAACAACTTCTCAACGTAACACTTACCACATAGCATTTCTTTCATCCCTTTCACGGAACACACAAATATTGTTGGCTTGTTCAGGAGACGTGCTTGGAAAATTCTGCTTCCAAAGCTATGAATTCGGCTATTGCAGAAATGCACAGGATCCTTGTAGAAATCGAGTGATTTATCACCAATTAAAGCATATCCTGAACTTCCAGGGATTCTGTTCTGGGACATGGTTATCCAACGATCTTCCTAAAAATGGAAAATAAATTCCAGATGATCAGTACACAAAATTGTCTGAAAGTCATGTGACTTTTTAAACAGTCATGGAGATGTGCATCACAGAAATGGACTCCTGGGTTTTTGCTCCACATTTCAGCATCTGCAGTCTCCTGTCCCTGTCTAAGCATCTCTTAAAGCTAGTAATTGTAAGCAATTCCAGATAAAGCCATTCTTAAAAATACTTGCTCTCAAATAATTCCTTCCGCTCACTTTCAACCTTCACCCTCTTGTTTTGATACCCCTACCATTGGAAAACCTCCCCACCGTTGAGCACATCTACAAGGAGCATTGCACCAAGAAAGCAACGTCCACCATCAAGGAACCCCACTATCCAGGTCATGCTCTCTTCTTGCTGCTGCCATTGGAAGAGAGGTTGAGGAGCCTTAGATCCAACACAAGCAGATTTATTTATTTAGTGAAACAGGGTGAAGGCGGCCCTTTGAGCCACACCCCTCCCCCCCCCCCCACGGCAAACCACAACAAACTCAATTAATGTTAACCTTATCATGGGACAATATACAATGACCAATCAACCTACCTTATCCATGTCAAAACTTTGGGAGGAAACTGGAGTGCCCAGGGAACACCCACACATTCCACAGGGAGGCTGTATAACTCTTACAGATGGTGCTGGTATTGAACTCCAAATTGCAGAATGCCGAGAACTGTAATAGCATCATGCTAACCCTTACCATGGTGCCCAGTACAGGTTCAAACAGTTATTATCCTTCAACCATCAGGGTCCTGAACAAGTGTGGATAACTTCACTCACCTCAAATCGGAACTGATTCCATAACCGACGGACTCACTTTCAAGGGCTCTACAGCTCGTGTTTTCAGTATTATTTACTTATTTATTATTATTTCAGATATGTACATATTTTCTTCTTTTGCATGATGGTTATTTGTCAGTTTGTGCATGCAGTTTTTCATTGAATCTATTGTATTTTTGTTTTACTGTAAACGCCAGCCAGAAAATGGATCTCGGGGTAATATCTGGTAACCGATACATACTTCAATAATAAATTTACTTTGAACCTTGAATTTTGAAGTCACAGCTCTACCTCCTTCACTCTACTGAAAACAACCCAGCTTATCCAATCACTCCCCCATAAATAATGCCCTCCAATCCAGGCAACATTTTGGTGACGCGACTTTTCTTTTCACTTTCTCTAGTACACACCTTTTTCAGCAAACTATCAACCCATGTTGCAACCTTCAGGGAACCGTGGATTTGAACAAAAGACCTTCGTGCCCATCAAAATTCAATAGAGCCCTACCAATCACTGAGCACCTCCTACTCTATACGACCTCCATAAATGTATCACCTCATCTTTGTTGAGTTTAAATTCCATCTATCAATGTTCCACCTTACAGTAGTACTCTTGCTGCAGTCTTACACAACCTTCCTTGCTATTCACAACAGCTGCAATTTTCTTGTCTTGGATAAGCTTACTTGTTATACCTCAAATACACACATCCAAGTTATTAATATATAATCACAAACACAAAAGTCCTAGCAGCAATCTCAGTTCTACACTATTTGTCAGAAACTTAAAATCAGTAACAAAGATCCTTCCAGGACTATCCTCTGCCTTCTATCACCAAGCTAATTCCCCTTGAATCTCATGAGCCTTAGCCTTCTGACCAGCATGCCATGGAGGACCTATATAAAGTCCTAAAGTCTATATAAACAACATTTCCCATGCTGTTACAATCTTCTTGGTTACTTTATCAAAATACAATTATGAATTAAGATAAGCCCTTCAAAGCCAGGCCACATATCTTTTCAAAACACACATCATTTCCCTAACACTGATGCAACACCTGCATGACTTATTCCTACTGTCTTTCTTCAATAAATAAACATTAGCTCTGCTTCTTTGTGAGCCACCTTAACTGAAGCAAAAACCTCCAACAGAACCCAGCAACATCTTCCCTCATTTCCCCAACACTCTGGAATAAATCTCATCTAGCCCTGGGACTTATCCAGCTTTATGTGTCCAAAAAAATAAATAAATCTCCATGTTCATTATACCTACTAGATCCAGGCAATCAACGTATCCCTCTATAAATCATCACCTAGTTCCTTCTCCTTGGCAAAGAGAGTAAAAAAGTATTCATTAAGGACCTTGCTTAGGACCTAGCATCCTACAAAAAACCCATTGGTTTCCAAAGGGACTGTTTTTTTCTCTGGCTACCCTATTGTGCCTAATACATAATAATTAAGGATTCTCCTTAATCTTACCTGTCAAAGAGATTTCAAGATCTCACTTTGCCCTTCATATTTCCATCCTTAAGTACTCTTCAGCACCCTCAATATTCCTGAAGGGACTTGATCGATTTAGTTGTCTTTGCCATCATGTTTCCTTGCTTTTTTCCTGATCAAACCTTCAATGAACACTGTCATTCAAGGTTCCCTAAAATTGCCATTTTTCCTTTCACTCTTTCTGGAGCATGCTGTCCCTGGTTAGCCAGTTAACTCAAGCTGTTTAGCCTGACCGCATTGGCTGGTAGAATTTTAAAGTCCGTTATTTCAGCCTTTGACAAGGAGCTGCACACAAGGCTGCTAAACAAAATAAGAACAAAAAAAAAGGATCTGTATCTTTCCTGGTATATAAGATGAGTACATTCTTCTCGGACTACTAGCCAGGTACAGGTATTGATTTTAACTGCTGTTTTGATGACAAACTCTGCAATGTTCATCAGCAAATATGTCTAGGCATGTCTAGTCCAGTGATATATTAAGCCCCATCATCTGTCTCTCCTGATTGGTTAATCCTCAACCAATCAGGTTTCCACTGTTCCACATTATTTACAATCAAATTCCAGTTCTTACTTAGAACAAGACCTCCATCTTTGTTAAAATTCTTTTTCTGCCTTTGATAAGAACCCATGGTACTAGTATGGATAGATGACTGTCTAACCAGAAGTCAGAGAGTTCTGTTGAGATCTGGAGTGGAACACGACTTTCATTTTATACCTTAATCATGAAGGATCTGATGGCATTATGGCCAATTTGCAGACACTACCAAGATAGGTGAAGAGACATATATGGTCACAGAGACAGGAAATCTGCAGAAGGTTAGAAGAGAGGGCAAAAAAAGGCAGATGGAATACAGCATAGGGACATGTGTGGTTATGCACTTTGGTCAGAAGAATAAAGGGACTTAAGAGTCCTAGTTCGGGATTCCCCCTAAAGTTAGCTTGCAGGTGCAGTCAGCTAGAAGGCAAATGTTAGCATTCAATTTGAAAGGACGAGAACATTAAAGTAAGGATGTACTGCTGGTGATTTCTAAGGCATTGTTCAGACCACATTTGGAATATTGACTGCAAATTTGGGCCCCAAATCTGAGGAAGGATATGCTGACCCTGGAAAGCATCCAGAGGGAGTATACAAGAATAATCCCAGTAATACAAGGTTTAACAGATGAGATAAGGTTTAATAAGTATGATGTCTCTAGGCCTGTATTCGACCAAAGATTCAGACATGATGAAATGTTGGTGCAGACTTGATGGGCCAAATGGCCTAATTCTTCTGGTCTTGTGATTTCATTTTGACCTACTAAATATTGAAAGGCTTATATAAAGAGAACATGAAGAGGGCATTTCCATTAGTAGGAAAGTTTATGATGTGAGGGCAATCACAAAACAAAGGAACATCCCTTTCAGAATACAGATGAATAAGAATTCCTTCACTCAGAGGATGATGAATCTTCAGAATTTGTTGCCACAGATGGCTGTGGACGCCAAGTCATTGGTTGTATTCAAGGCAGAATTGATAGGATCTTGATTGATAAAAGGGTTATGGGGAGAAGGTAAGAGAATAGGGTTGAACCATGAATCAGCAATAATTGAATGATGGAGAAGACTTGCTGAGCCAACTGTTCAATTATACTCCAAAAATCTCACAATCTTATGAACTGTTGCCAACTTGCTTTTAAAAGTCTCCCATTTTACAGATGGTGCTTTACCTGCAAAAATCTGTTCCCTTTACACCAAGGCAACCCCAATTAGACCCCGCTCCTTCACATCCCTGAAAAAACTTCCTCTTAAACATGTACATCAGCTTCTCTTTGATTGTTTTAATTTGCCATTAACCTGAGCTGAATGGTAATTTACAGTCACTGATCAGCTCAGTTATTCATCTTGGCTCACGTGGACAAACCTGTTTTTATGCTGTATAACTCGGACACTGTAATGTCTTTAGGAAGTGGGAGGAAATCTGTGTACACAGCCACAGAGAGGAAGTGCCAACTCCACATAAATAACAGTCATTTATCTCAGCTCAATAAATACTATGTCTTCCTCAAAAGGTAGCTTGTGAAACAAACTCTGACACGTACATCCAAGATAAATACAAGTTCACACCCATTCTATTGTGCAGTGCAATGTGAAATTTGATTATTACACTTAATAAACCAAATACATCCTGAACAAAATTAACTCCTATTAAGTAACACTAACAATTTGAGAAGCAGTACTGGAATATTTAACATTAACTGTAACGATCCAAGAGGACAAGATAATGATGCAAGTATTTAACCTTGCTGAAAAAAACTGGGACACAGTGAACATTTCCACGAAGACAGAAATTACAGAAATAAGTGTTGGAAATACTCAGAACATATGGCATCTGCAGAGAGAAAAAAAACTGAGGGAATACTTTGGATTGATGACTTTTCATAATATTCAGTGTTTTCCCCCTCTTCACAAATGTGAATGCGTTGCAGAATATTGATAGATTCTCTTTTTTTTAAGATTGGCAGATTCTTTTAACAATTACACAGTACAATTGGTGAAATGATCAGTTCATGAATTCTTTGTGCCAAATCATATGCACCAATGGAATAAATTACCAAGGTATTGAAAAATGCACCAGCTCAAAGTACAAGCCAAACAATGATGAGATTTTTTAAAAAAACTCTTTACTTCCCTATAAGATTTCAGTTGTACATTTAATACAAGTATACAATACCATTCATATGTCATAATCCACTGACTGGGAATCATTTCAGGATAAGCCATCATAGTTAAAAAGGAGCTGTAAAAACAAGATCTTTTTTCTCTCATTTGTCGTCATAATTTTTATTTCCTGGAGCAAAATTAAACACAAAAACTTTAAATGAGAAATTCAGAGGGAGTTCTCATTGCCAATCTGTACACAACATAATCGCACAAGTGCCAATGACATAATTTAGTGATATTGGTTCAAGGATAAATGGAGATAACCTAATTCTACAGGACAAAAGGATTCAAATGCTCTTGTACATGAAACACAAAGTGAGTATCCAGGTACACTGAGTGATAAGGAAGCTAAAATGGAATGTTTTGGCAAAGAAAAAAAAAACATCCAGTTATTACTGTACTAAACATTGAACTAAATCTCTGGTGTGGTATTGGTCGCTCAGAAGTCAAACCAGAGGTTGGTTACAAACTGGGGGGAAAAATTAGCTAAACACAAATTATATTTCAACAGCTGATGGCTGGGTACTGTTTTAGGATTGAACTTCCTATTAAGTCGTGGTAATAGAACATTAATATTACAGAAATAATGGACCATAAAAAATGGGAAATGTCACAAACTGAAGTGAGTCATAATATGAAAAGAAGTAAACAGATCGACCACAACTACTTTCGATCATAAAGGAAGTTTCACCGAATTTATGATGAGCCCGCGAGAGACGGCGGATTCCCAAGAATTCATCTATAAATTACATTAGATATTAGATATTAGAGAGGGGAATTCAAGGCCAAGTGTCAGCAGATGCTGCCGGGTGTCCCCTGTCATGCAGGTGGGCAGCGTCAAGGACTCCGAACGGATTGGAGCGCTCTGGGAAACAGGCCGTCCTGCGGCCCTGGAGATGCCACCCACCCCGGACCTACTACCGGCGCTCCGCTCAATAACAGCTACCGACCCAGCACAGCGGCTCCGCAGTCCAACTCTCCGCAGCGCAGCTCTTCCCGGCCCCTGGTGTAGCTCGCTTTACCCTGGTCACACTCTGTCACCCAGAGCCTGTTCCATCGACTGCAGCACCTGGGCAGGTGGTAGCGCTCTGAACTCTGATTTGTCAGTCAGAATAATTGACGGAAGAATTGCCCAATCAGCTGACGAACCGCCTCGTCCTTTCGAATGGTTCCCGCCTCCTCCTCCGCCAGATGCACATCATGATCAGAGCGCGGAAACGAACCCTTCGGCCCGTTGCGTCCGTGTCAGCTACCACCTAACTTTTTGTTCAATTTCCAGCCCTGGAAACCATGCAGTTTCAAGTAGTTATTCCAATACAGTACTTATTAAGTGTCGTGAGAGACTCATTAGGCAATGTGTTCCAGATTCTAACCACCCGATATATGATCTTTAACTATACCATCCATACCTTAAACTTATGGCCGGTGTGGTGGGGTCTTTGATTATGCTGGCTTATTTATATATTTATTTATTTATCTATCTAGCGTATTATTATTTACTAAAATTATTTAACTATAACTAATACTTATAACTTATAATAGTTATACTAATACTTATTTAATAATTACTATTATTTAGCATAGAACAGGCCCTGCTGGCCCAAAGAAGATTTAACCCCAGCTGGTTCACAGGATAACTTACAATAAAATATTAACATACTAGCCAGTATTCCCTTGGACTGTAGGAGGAAAGTGAAGAACCTGTACGAAACCAATCTGTTCTCACAGGGAGGACGTAAAACTCCTTACAGAGGATGCTGGAATTGAACCTCAAACTCTGATGCCCTGATCTGTAACAGCATCACCCTAACCACTACACTACAGTGGCTTTGCTGAAGCAGCAAGAAGCATAGACAGAGTTTATGGAGGGGAGGTTGGTTTCTGTGAAGTTGTCAACTGTGTCCACAACTTTCTGCAGTTTCTTGCAGTCCTGGGTAGAGCAGTTGCCAACCAAGCCAATATGCATCTAGATAGGATGCGTTCTGTGGTGAATCGATGAGAATTGTTAAAGATTGTTGGAGATGAGTTGTATTTCTTTAGCCTCCTGAGGAAGCAGAGACATTGGTCAGCATTTTGACTGTGAAATCAATGTGATTGGGCCAGACAGGCTATTAATGAAAGAGGAGAAAATCTGCAGATGCTGGAAATCCAAGCAACACACACAATGTGCTGGAGGAACTCAACAGACCAGGCAGCATCTATGGAAAAGAGTAAACTGCCAATATCTCAGGCCGAGACCCTTCATCAGGACTGATAAGTAAAACTGGGGGGAGGGGCAGTGTGGGTGAAGTAAAGAGCTGGGAAGTTGATTGGTGAAAGAGATACAGGCTAGAGAAGGGGGAATCTGATAGGAGAGAGGAGAAGATCATGGAAAAAAGAATGGATTGAGCTTTCAGGCTGAGACACTGCAACAGCACTCCTTCCTTTACCTTTCAACTTCTGTAGAGACAATTTCTTCTTCAGTTTCCTGGTTCACTCTACCACTACCATTAATGTACATTCCCATTCTTAAAGCATCTTCCTATGAACATGTGGGAGATGCAACAACCTTCACTTTTACTTCTTTCCCCCATAATCCAGAGACCAAAACTCTCCTGCCAAGAGATTGGCTTGTTCACCAGAAGGAGAAATCAAGATTCATACCATCAGGCTGGAGGGCACCCAGGTGGAAAATGAATTGCTCCTCCACCCTGAGGGTGGCCTCATTTCGGCACAAGAGGAGGCTGTGGATCGACATGTCAGAATGGGAAATGGAACTGGAATTAATTAACTAACACTGCATACAGTGTACAAAATTGAAAGAAATACATGGTGATTAAAGCCTGCCATTCCATAAGAACATAGGGTAAGTTAGAAAAGTTAAGAGAATTTGTACCTTTTAATTTTCTATCTTTACGAACATGGGATATTCAATTGCTCAATCTATTCTGATATTTAATGATATTATGTCTGATCAACTAAACAGTCTCATCCTTTTTGCTTTGTTTCTACTTTCGCTGAATAATTAAGATATCTTTGCAATATTCTAGTCTAAATAGATAATTATCAAATGAAAGGGCTTACAGTTCTGACTAAGGTATGTAAAATGCCTTTATCCACATCCTCTAAAACACAGAAATAAAAGTTGCTCAATCCTGAAGATTTATAGCCAACATTTTTCAAATATTATTTTCTTGCTTACTTTAATCAGTTCCATTCCTTGCTGAATGATTATGTAAAGGTTGTGTAGTCTGTTTGATAGACTGAAAGAAAGTGGTTTGCTGCCCTCATGACTGTTGGTAATATGTTAATTATTGACGGATACTGTTTGTCAGATTTTAAGAATTATAACCATATAACCATTACAGCACAGAAACAGGCCATCTAGTCCATGCCGAACGCTTACTTTCACCTAGTCCCACCAACCTGCACTCAGTCCATAACCCTCCATTCCTTTCCTGTCCATATACCTATCCATTTTTTTTTAATGACAAAATCGAACCTGCCTCTACCACTTCTACTGGAAGCTCATTCCAAACAGCTACAACTGTCTGAGTAAAGAAGTTCCCCCTCGTGTTACCCCTAAACCTTTGCCCCTTAACTCTCAACTCATGTCCTCTTGTTTGAATCTCCCCTACTCTCAATGGAAAAAGCCTATCCACATCAACTCTATCTATCCTCCTCATAATTTTAAATACCTCTATCAAGTCCCCCCTCAACCTTCCATGCTCCAAAGAATAAAGACCTAACTTGTTCAATCTTTCCCTGTTACTTAGGTGCTGAAACCCTGGTAACATTCTAGTAAATCTCCTCTGTACTCTCTCTATTTTGTTGACATCTTTCCTATAATTCGGTGACCAGAACTGTACACAATACTCCAAATTTGACCTCACCAATGCCTTGTACAATTTTAACATTACATCCCAACTCATATACTCAATGCTCTGATTTATAAAGGCCAGCATACCAAAAGCTTTCTTCACCACCCTATCCATATGAGATTCTATCTTCAGGGAACAATGCACCATTATTCCTAGATCACTCTGTTCTATTGCATTCTTCAATGCCCTACCATTTACCATTTATGTCCTATTTTCATTAGTCCTACCAAAATGTAGAACCTCACACTTATCAGCATTAAACTCAATCTGCCATCATTCAGCCCACTCTTCTAACTGGCCGAAATCTCTCTGCAAGCTTTGAAAACCTGCTTCATTATCCACAACTCCACCCATCTTAGTATCATCTGCATACTTACTAATCCAATTTACCATCCCATCATCCAGATCATTAATGCATATGACAAACAACATTGGACCCAGTACAGATCCCTGAGGCACACCACTAGTCACCGGCCTCCAACCTGACAAACAGTTATCCACCACCACTCTCTGGCATCTCCCATTCAGTCACTGTTGAATCTATTTTACTATTTCAATATTAATACCAAACGATTGAACCTTCCTAACTAACCTTCCATGCGGAACCTTGTCAAAGGCCTTACTGAGGTCCATATAGACAACAGTCACTGCTTTACCCTCGTCAACTTTCCGTAACCTCTTCAAAAAATTCAATAAGATTTGTCAAACATGACCTTCCACGCACAAATCCATGTTGACTGTTCCTAATCAGACCCTGTCTATCCAGATAATTATATATACCATCTCTAAGAATATTTTCCATTAATTTACCCACCACTGACGTCAAACTTATAGGCCGATAATTGCTAGGTTTAATCTTAGAACCCTTTTTAAACAATGGAACCACATGAGCAATATGCCAATCCTCCAGCACCATCCCCGTTTCTAATAACATTTGAAATATTTCTGTCTGAGCCCCTGTTATTTCTACCTTAACTTCCCTCAAGGTCCTAGGGAATATCCTGTCAGGACCCGGAGACTAATCCACTTTTATATTCTTTAAAAGCACCAGTACTTCTTCTTCTTTAATCATCATAGTTTCCATAACTACCCTACTTATTTGCCTTACCTTACACAATTCAATATCCTTCTCCTTAGTGAATACCGAAGAAAAGAAATTGTTCAAAATCTCCCCCATCTCTTTTGGCTCCGCACATAGCTGTCCACTCTGATTCTCTAAGGGACCAATTGTATTCCTGACTATCCTTTTGCTATTAATATAACTGTAGAAACTCTTTGGATTTATTTTCACCTTACTTACCCAAGCAACCTCGTATCTTCTTTTAGCTTTTCTAATTTCTTTCTTAAGATTCTTCCTACATTGTTTATATTCCTCGAGCACCTCATTTACTCCATGCTGCCTATATTTATTGTAGATCTCTCTCTTTTTCTGAACCAAGTTTCCAATATCCCCAGCAAACCATGGCTCTCTCAAACTTTTAACCTTTCCTTTCAACCTAACAGGAACATAAAGATTCTGTACCCTTAAAATTTCACCTTTAAATTACCTTCATTTTTCTATTACACCCTTCCCATAAAACAAACTGTCCCAATCCACTCCTTCTAAATCCTTTCACATTTCCTGAAAGTTAGCCTTTCTCCAATCAAACATCTCAACCCTGGGTCCAGTCCTATCCTTCTCCATAATTATATTGAAACTAATGGCCTTGTGATCACTGGACCCAAAGTGCTCCCCAACACGTACCTCCGTCACCTGACCTATCTCATTCCCTAACAGGAGAACCAACACTGCCCCTTCTCTAGTTGGTACCTCTATGTATTGCTGCAAAAAACTATCCTGCACACATTTTACAAACTCCAAACCATCCAGCCCTTTTACAGTATGGGCTTCCCATTCTATGTGTGGAAAATTAAAATCTCCCACAATCACAACTTTGTGCTTACTATGAATATCTGCTATCTCCCTACAAATTTGCTACTTCAATACAATAGATTAGAACAGTTTGTTCTCCTTTTGCTGGGATATGATATGGTGCTATATGCAGTAAATAGAAAGAGATAGATAATCATAAAGCTAAAAAGGCACAGTTACTGAAAACCTGAAATAAAAGCAGGAAATGCTGGAAATGCTCAACAAACCAGATAGACTCTGCAGAGAGAGAAATAGAGTTACCCTGTCAGTTGGATCATTTAATCAGCTCCAGGGTAAGTTAGTAATGAAATATGTTGTAGAGAAGATAGAGAGAATAAAGAGAGTATCTGGCATGGGGTAGAGACAGAGAGAAACTAAGTGACACCAGTGACAGAGGTGCTGAGTGAGAAAGGGAGGTGATGGTTTTGTTCATTGCAGCTGATCTGGTCTGAAGAAGATATAAATAGCAGAAGGTGGATAATAACAGAGGAGTGAAACAGAAGCTGGAATTGTGAGATTGATGCACCATCAATAACTCACACTGAGACGTAAGGCGAGATATCGGCTTTTATTGACTGGAAGAAGGAACCAGGAGTGAGTGTCTATCATACAATGTCCTGGAGACTGAGGCCGAGCGTCAGGCCTCAGATCTCCTTTATACAGGGGCCTGTGGGAGGAGCCACAGGAGCAGTCAGCAGGGGGCGTGTCCAGACAGGTAAATAGTTCACCACAGAGATACATAATGTAACAGCTACTGTAAAGGAAAGAGAATGCTAGGAATGCCAGGTGGGTGGGAAAGGTCAGGATCTGGAGTGGAGGAATCTGATTGGAGAGGAGAGTGGACTATTGGAGAAAGGGAGGGACCCTGGGGGAAATTATAGGCCAGTGAGAAGTAAAAGGTTGGAGTGGGGAACAGAGAAAAGGGGGTAAATTTTGTTTGATTTAAGCAGTGAAAATTTTGAAAAGAGCTCAGTGCCTTTCAGAACTTTTTAGTGGGCTTCAATCATCATGATCGATTCGGCACTTGGCAAAGACCAATAAAAAGAAGTTAGGTTTAAGAAGAGCAGCCATTGTGGGAGTGGGTGTAGTATGAGTGGACCAGCGTTAGAGTGGCTTGTTTAGGGCTTTGGCGCAAGAGGCTTAGATGAGAAGAAGTGAAGGCTCTAGGATATTTTAGAATATTTTCCTGTAAGTTTCTTGCTTTCTTTGTCTATTTGTACACAGTCGGTGCAGTGAGAATTGGTGCAGGGTCAGTTGTATGTTCTTCATGTGAGATGTGGAATTTCTGGGAAACCTCCAGCTTCTGTGATGACTACATCTGCATGAGATGCATCCACTTGCAGCTCCTTACAAATCATTTCAGGGAACTGGTGCTATAGCTGGATGACCTTCTGGGGGTTCATCCTCCTTTCAGAATGTGTGGACCTGATCCACGACGTCCCTGACCCGGGCACCTGGGAGGTAACATATCACCTTCGACTCATACCGGTGAATAAGCCAATAGATAGGAGCTACAGAGAAGTAGTCATCGTGAATTTCAGAATGCAGGTAGCAGAATGACTGACAGGAGACAGAAAGGGAATAGGCCGACAGAGCAGAGTGTCCCTGGGGCAGTTCCCCTCAATAATAAGTGTTCCATTTTGGATATGTTGGAGGAGATGACCTACCAGGGAATGCTACAGCATCTGATTCCATGGTTTAGAAGGAAAGAGGGAAGGACAGGAGTGCAGTTGTCATAGGGAATTCCAGAGATCAGGAACCATATAGGAGATTCTGTAAACGTGAAAGAGTCTTCCTGGTGTCATGTTACCTCCCAGGTATTTTTAGACCAGTGAGTCTAACTTCAGTGGTGGGCAAATTATTGGGGAAGATTCGCAGAGACAGGACTTCTGAGCATTTAAAAAAGCATAGTCTGATTAGGGATAATCAGCATGACTTTATGAGGGGCAGGTCATGCCTCATGAACCTGATTGAATTCTTTGAGGATGTGACTAATCACATTGATGAAGGTAGAGCAGTGGCGTTTAATGTAATGACCACTTTGTGCTTGTGCGGGACACTCTCGGGCATTGGGCTCTGAGGTTTTAGACTACCTGAATTGGTTTATTGATATTTAATGGCAGTCATTAATCGTTTAAAGTTCCCTGTGTTTTTCTTGAGACATTCACTCTTTGTAATGCAGTCTCCTGGTGACTTCTGCTTAAACTTGTTATGTCTATTTTGACAGGCTCAGGGATTCATGTTACTTGTACAATGTAAGCAAATGCCTGATTAGAAAGGGAGGGGTCTTTATTTTGAGATTGAACCGTCTCGAGGTGTCGTTCGGCCGAGCCACCAATGTCCTGTTGGAATTCCAATGTATGAGCTCTTAATTCTGTCTCCATATGGGAATCGGTCATTCCTCTGCACCTGGTTCAGCCATTGGCAGCACCCACCATGACAGTAGGACCCTGCTAAGTAATGGACCCAGCAGAGGTTCAACATCGCTTGGACATTGGTCAGCAGAAGGCGAGGGTGTCTTCTGTTTTCAGTGCACGTCCTGAGTCTACGTTCTGAGTGTGCCGAGTCTCCGTACCGAGTGTGTGTTCTGAGCTTCTGTAATCTACATTCTGAGTGTGCCGAGTCTCCGTACCGAGTGTGTGTTCTGAGCTTCTGTAATCTACATTCTGAGTGTGCCGAGTCTCCGTACCGAGTGTGTGTTCTGAGCTTCTGTAATCTACATTCTGAGTGTGCCGAGTCTCCGTACCGAGTGTGTGTTCTGAGCTTCATTCTGAGTGTGCCGAGTCTCCGTACCGAGTGTGTGTTCTGAGCTTCTGTAATCTACATTCTGAGTGTACCGAGTGTGTGTTCTGAGCTTCTGTAATCTGCATTCTGAGTGTGCCGAGTCTCCGTACCGAGTGTGTGTTCTGAGCTTCTGTAACCTACATTCTGAGTGTGCCGAGTCTCCGTACCGAGTGTGTGTTCTGAGCTTCTGTAATCTACATTCTGAGTGTGCCGAGTCTCCGTACCGAGTGTGTGTTCTGAGCTTCTATAATCTACATTCTGAGTGTGCCGAGTCTCCGTACCGAGTGTGTGTTCTGAGCTTCTGTAATCTGCATTCTGAGTGTGCCGAGTCTCCGTACCGAGTGTGTGTTCTGAGCTTCTATAATCTACATTCTGAGTGTGCCGAGTCTCCGTACCGAGTGTGTGTTCTGAGCTTCTGTAACCTACATTCTGAGTGTGCCGAGTCTCCGTACCGAGTGTGTGTTCTGAGCTTCTGTAATCTACATTCTGAGTGTGCCGAGTCTCCGTACCGAGTGTGTGTTCTGAGCTTCTATAATCTACATTCTGAGTGTGCCGAGTCTCCGTACCGAGTGTGTGTTCTGAGCTTCTGTAACCTACATTCTGAGTGTGCCGAGTCTCCGTACCGAGTGTGTGTTCTGAGCTTCTGTAATCTACATTCTGAGTGTACCGAGTGTGTGTTCTGAGCTTCTGTAATCTGCATTCTGAGTGTGCCGAGTCTCCGTACCGAGTGTGTGTTCTGAGCTTCTGTAACCTACATTCTGAGTGTGCCGAGTCTCCGTACCGAGTGTGTGTTCTGAGCTTCTGTAATCTACATTCTGAGTGTGCCGAGTCTCCGTACCGAGTGTGTGTTCTGAGCTTCTGTAATCTGCATTCTGAGTGTGCCGAGTCTCCGTACCGAGTGTGTGTTCTGAGCTTCTGTAATCTACATTCTGAGTGTGCCGAGTCTCCGTACCGAGTGTGTGTTCTGAGCTTCTGTAATCTACATTCTGAGTGTGCCGAGTCTCCGTACCGAGTGTGTGTTCTGAGCTTCTGTAATCTGCATTCTGAGTGTGCCGAGTCTCCGTACCGAGTGTGTGTTCTGAGCTTCTGTAATCTACATTCTGAGTGTGCCGAGTCTCCGTACCGAGTGTGTGTTCTGAGCTTCTGTAATCTACATTCTGAGTGTGCCGAGTCTCCGTACCGAGTGTGTGTTCTGAGCTTCTGTAATCTACATTCTGAGTGTGCCGAGTCTCCGTACCGAGTGTGTGTTCTGAGCTTCTGTAACCTACATTCTGAGTGTGCCGAGTCTCCGTACCGAGTGTGTGTTCTGAGCTTCTGTAACCTACATTCTGAGTGTGCCGAGTCTCCGTACCGAGTGTGTGTTCTGAGCTTCTGTAATCTACATTCTGAGTGTGCCGAGTCTCCGTACCGAGTGTGTGTTCTGAGCTTCTGTAATCTACATTCTGAGTGTGCCGAGTCTCCGTACCGAGTGTGTGTTCTGAGCTTCTGTAACCTACATTCTGAGTGTGCCGAGTCTCCGTACCGAGTGTGTGTTCTGAGCTTCTGTAATCTACATTCTGAGTGTGCCGAGTCTCCGTACCGAGTGTGTGTTCTGAGCTTCTGTAATCTACATTCTGAGTGTGCCGAGTCTCCGTACCGAGTGTGTGTTCTGAGCTTCTGTAATCTACATTCTGAGTGTGCCGAGTCTCCGTACCGAGTGTGTGTTCTGAGCTTCTGTAATCTACATTCTGAGTGTGCCGAGTCTCCGTACCGAGTGTGTGTTCTGAGCTTCTGTAATCTACATTCTGAGTGTGCCGAGTCTCCGTACCGAGTGTGTGTTCTGAGCTTCTGTAATCTACATTCTGAGTGTGCCGAGTCTCCGTACCGAGTGTGTGTTCTGAGCTTCTGTAATCTACATTCTGAGTGTGCCGAGTCTCCGTACCGAGTGTGTGTTCTGAGCTTCTGTAATCTACATTCTGAGTGTGCCGAGTCTCCGTACCGAGTGTGTGTTCTGAGCTTCTGTAATCTACATTCTGAGTGTGCCGAGTCTCCGTACCGAGTGTGTGTTCTGAGCTTCTGTAACCTACATTCTGAGTGTGCCGAGTCTCCGTACCGAGTGTGTGTTCTGAGCTTCTGTAATCTACATTCTGAGTGTGCCGAGTCTCCGTACCGAGTGTGTGTTCTGAGCTTCTGTAATCTACATTCTGAGTGTGCCGAGTCTCCGTACCGAGTGTGTGTTCTGAGCTTCTGTAATCTACATTCTGAGTGTGCCGAGTCTCCGTACCGAGTGTGTGTTCTGAGCTTCTGTAATCTACATTCTGAGTGTGCCGAGTCTCCGTACCGAGTGTGTGTTCTGAGCTTCTGTAATCTACATTTTGAGTGTGCCGAGTCTCCGTACCGAGTGTGTGTTCTGAGCTTCTGTAATCTACATTCTGAGTGTGCCGAGTCTCCGTACCGAGTGTGTGTTCTGAGCTTCTGTAATCTACATTCTGAGTGTGCCGAGTCTCCGTACCGAGTGTGTGTTCTGAGCTTCTGTAATCTACATTCTGAGCTTCCCTGGTCTCTGTTCTGAGCTTGTCAAGTTGCAAGTACCCCGGTACCCAGATTCGGGGTTCCATGACTCAGGTCTGCATAACAATTCAGCGCATCTAGCAAGCTTATCGATAATAGTCGATTGATTCAACAAATCTTCATTCAAGTCAATAGTGTAGATTTTGGAAGAGGAAACCACTCTGAGCAGAATCCTTCCGAGGTTTTGAGTTTTAATGTTTGCAAGATCTTTGCGAGAGTGTTTACAGTATGATTGAGTTTCTCACACGAATGGAGGGTGTAATAGTTCAAACTAAAACCAGTGTATTGTGCCTAAGCAATAGAGACAACAAAAGGATCAGGGAGGATCTGGCTAGTGTAGACTGGAAACACAGGGTATATGGTGGGACATTTGAGGAACAATGGAAGACTTTCAAAGAGATTTTTCTCGGTGCTCAACAAAAGTATATTCCAGTTAAAAAGCAAGGACAGTAAGGGTGGGGAGAGCCAGCCTTGGATAACTAAGGAAATCAAAGAAGGCATCAAACTAAAAGTTTGTGCGTGGGAAGTCGCCAAGAGTAGTGGAAATGGAAAATTGGGAAAACTTTAAAATACAACAAAAAAAACCACTAAACAAGCAATAAGGAAGGAAAAATAGATTATGAAAATAAACTAGCACAAGACATAAAAACAGATAGTAAAAGTTTTTATAAGTACATAAAGCAGAAAATGGTGGCTGAAGAGAACATAGGTCCTTTGGAGGACGAGAAGGGGGAATTGATATTAAACATCGAGGAAATGGCCAAGGCTGTGTATGACCTTTTTGTGTTGGTCTTCACGGTGGAGGACACGTCTAACATGTCAAAGAGATATGATATGGATGTGATGGGAGGTGAGGAGCTCAATACAATAGTTGTCACTAAAGAGGTAATGCTAAGCAAACTTGTGGGCCTAAAGATAGACAAGGGTCTGGCAGATAGAGTACAGTGTTGGTAAATGCGAGGTCATCCACTTTTAAAGGAAAAATGGAAGATTAGGTGAGTATTTAAATGGTAAAAAATTGCAGCATTTTGCTGTACAGAGGGACTCGGGTGTGCCTGTGCATGAATCTCAAATGGTTGGTTTGCAGGTGCAGCAGACTATCAAGAAGGTAAGTGGAATGTTGACTTTCATTGCAAGAGGGATTGAATTTAAGAACAGGTAGGCTATGCTGCAACTGTATAGGACACCTGGAGTATTGCGTACTGTTCTGGTCTTCTTACTTGAGGAAGGATATACTGGCTTTAAAGGCAGTGCAGAAGTTGTTCAGCAGTTTGTTTCCAGAGATTGTGGGGAGTTAAGGGGAAAAGGCAGGTAGATGGAGATGAGTCCATGGCCAGATCAGCCATAATCTTATTGAATGGCGGAGCAGGCTTGACAAGCCGGATGGCCGACTCCTGCTCCTATTTCTTATGTTCCAATGCTCTTATGAACACCACAGTTGTTACAGACTTAATAAAAAGGTTTCTAAAAAAAACCTGCAGAAAGTAGTCATTAAAACTCAGTCCATCCCCTGTAAAGCCCTCCCCACCATTGAGTACATTGACACAAAATGCTTTTGCAGGAAAGTAGTGTCCATCATTAAGCACCCCCCCCCCCCCACCCACTTCATACTCTGTTCTCACTGCTGCCATTAGGAAGAAGGACCCGCTCCACCAGGTTCAGGAAAAGTTATCACCCCTCAACCATCAGGATCTTGGAGCAGAGGGGTAACTTAACTCAGTCTCACTTACCCTAACACTAAACTGTTTCCACGACCTATGAGCTCACTTTCAAGGACTCTTCATTTCATGTTCTCAATATTTAGTGATTACTTACTTCATTTACTTCTTCTGTTTGTATTTGCACTTTTGCTGTCATTTGTACACTTTGTTGTCTTTTGCACTTTGTTCACTCCATCTTGTGTGTGTTTTTTCGTGATGCCTTTGAGTTTCTTTGTGTTTACTGTGACTGCCGGCAAGCAAATGAATCTCACGATTGTATATGGTGACATATGTACTTTGATAATAAATTCACTTTCAACTTTGAATAAGATGAGAAGAGGCATTGATAGAATGGATAGCCAGAGATGTCTTTCTTGGGCTAGTACAAGGGAGGATAATTTTAAAGATTTGAGGAAAGTATAGGGTGGATGACAGAGGTAAATCTTTCACACAGATAATGTTGGGTGCATGGAATGCCTCGCCTGGGATAGTAGTGTAGGCAGGTACATTAGAAACAGTTAAATTCTTTCTGTAGATACGGACATGGATGATAGGAAAATGGAGGGTATGTAGGAGGATGGTGTTAGGTTGATCACAGATTAGGTTAAAATATCAGCACAATATTGTGGGCTGAAGGGACTGTTTTGTGTTGTAGTGTTCTATATTCCATATTCATTGATCAGTGTCTCCCATGTTTCACACAGCAGGTTCAACCTAGATATTACTGTTGGGTCAATGTTTAGATGTTATTTTGGATGACAGCTGCATTCCATGACATACTTCAAATTGTTGCAGTACTGGATATAAGATCACAAATGTTTCTCTGATAGTATACACTGAGCATAAGAACCTAAGAAATCAGAGCAGGAGTCGGCCATCTGGCCCATTTGGTTTCAATAAGATCATGGCTGATCTGGCCATGGACTCATCTCCCCATAACCCTCAATTCCCTAACTATGCAAAAATCTATCCAACCTTGTCTTAAACCTCCACTGCTTCATTGAACAAAGAATTCCACAGATTTACCATTCTTTGGGAAGTCAGTTCCTCCTCATCTCCATCCTAAGTTTAGTCCCCTGAATCTTGAGGCTACGTCCACTAGTTCTTATTTCACTTACTCATCTATCTTATCTATTCCCTTCATAATTTTATATGTTTCTATAAGGTCTCCTCTCATTTTTCTGAAATCCAGTGAGTACAGTCCCAGGCGACTCAATCTCTCCTCATAATCTAACCCCTCTCATCTCTGGAATCAACCTGGTGAATTTCTTCTGCACCATCTGCAAAGCCATTATCTCCTTCCTCAAGTAAGGAGACCAAAACTGCACGCAGTACTCCAGGTGCAGCCTACCAATACCCTGTACATTTGCAGCATAACCCCCCTGCTCTTAAATTCAATCCCTCTAGCAATGAAGGCTGTGATGGGGTCCTGAATTACCCCTATTTTTGAAAAGAGAGTGGGAGTTGTTGTTCAACACCAGACACCTTATTATTGAGAGAGAGACAAAGACTGCTCGGAGATGGTGTTATGGTTTCTCTGCAAGCTTGTTTTGAAAATACAAGGACACTGCCTGCTTTTGAGTTTTTGCAGAGAAAGAGCAACGAGCAGCTCATGGGTCACCGTGGTGACCGAAGGTGGTGTTATTTGATGAACGGCTGATGTTTCAAACAGGACCTGCCTTTGTTGAATCCACACTGTCTCTGTCTAATGGATCTGCTTCTTTCCAGATGCCTCACTATTTATTCTTTAACGATAGATTCACGTATTTTCTTGTATAGAGGAAGGAGAAAACAAAATGGGTGAGTGAGTACACGTGGGAGGAGAGTAATTGGGCTGTGAGTTACCTGAAGTTGTAAAATTACATTTTGTATCTTTGGGTTGTAAGTTACCCAAACAGAATATAAAACGTTGTTCTTCCAGCTTGCATTTGACGTTCCTGTAGCAATATGAAAAGCCAAGGATAGACAGATTGGTGTAGGAGTGGGAAGGCGAATGAAAATGAGAAGCAATTGGAAGCTGAAATGGACATTGTGGACAGGCAAAGGTGCTGCAAACAGGTCACAAATATGTTTTCTTTCACAAATATAGAACAGGCTACATCATGAACACGATAATGATGAGAGGGCCAGTAAAATCTATTGCTCCTCACCTCTCACACTGCTGGTCTCTGCATCCAAAAATTCATCCTCCACTACTTTCACAGATCCACCACTCACACCTTCCCCTGTCACTTTTGTGCTTTCTACTAGGACCACTCTCATCAGGACTCTGTGATCCACTCATCCCTCCTCAACCACCCCTCTCCATCCACTGGCACTTTCCCTTGTGACCAAGGGAGGTGGAACACTTGTTCCGGCACCTCTTCCAGCCTGGTCTTTCACAGTCGGTGTTCATGCTGTGGCCTCCCCAACACTGGAGAAACAAGTGTAGATAGGTGCTCTGACAACAACAGCCATCTTGAGCTTCCATCTGCATTTCATTAAAAAAAATGAACTGCTGTGTGAATTCAGACAGTCGAGCAATATCTGTGATGACGATGGGACATTGTATGTTTTGTCGTAAGCCTGCATGTGGATCTAGCTCTGTTTTTCTGGGTTTCTTTCCTTCCTTTATTCACCTACCCCATTCCTTTCCCCTGCATGTTTCCATCTGCCCATCACATCCTCCTCATCTGGTTCCACCTATCACCTATCAGCCTCAATTCTTCCTATCCTCCCTCGTAGAGATTTGTACAGTATAGTCATGAAGCAATAAAGTATGGAAATGAATGTTCTACCCAACTTGCCCATACCAACCACTGTGCCCACCCAAGCTGGTCCCATTTGCCCACGTTGAGCCTATACCCCTTAATGGGAACAGACCTTCTACCCAACTCGCCCATACCAAATACTGTGCCCCCCAAGCTGGATCCATTTGCCCATGGTGGCCCATACTCCTTTAAAACGCTCTTGCCTATGTACTTATCCAAGTATCTTTAGAATGTCGTTATTGTATCTGTCTCAATCATTTTCTCTGGCACCTTACCCCATGTACATTCTGCCATCTGCATGAAGAGGTTGCACCTCTGGTCCCTCCTAAGTTTTTCACTTTCATCTTTAAACCTATGCCCTCTTGATATACTTCCCCCTCTTTGGTGAAAGGATTGTGCATTCACTCTATCTACACAACTCATGATTATATACACTCTTATAACATCACTCCTCAATCTCCTATGTTTCAAGGAACACAATCCAACCTGCCAAAACTCTCCTTATAACTCAGGCCCTCAAGTTTTGGTAGCATCCTATTAACTCTTCTCTGCTCTCGTTCCAGTTGAAGGACTCCTTTCCTTTAAAAAGTTGACCAAAGCTGTTCACTGTACACAGTTGTACAGCTGTACACAGTTGTCCCTGATGACCACACCTGCAAGAGGTGCGTCCAGCTGCAGCTCCTATCAGCCCGAGTTAGGGAGTTGGTGCTGGAGCTGGATGAACTGCGGATCATTTGGGAGGCAGAGGCAGAGATAGATAGGAGTTATCAGGAGGTAGTCACACCAAAAAACCAAGAAATAGGCAGATGGGTGACAGTCCAGAGAGGCAGGGGGAACAGGCAGAGAGAGCAGAGCACCCCTGCGGCCATTCCCATTAACAATAAGTATACCGTACTGGATACAGTTGATGGGGATGACCTACCAGGAATGAGTTGTAGTGGTCCTGCCTCTGGCACAGAGGTTGAACCCTCAACTAGAAAGGGGAGGAGGGAAGAGAAGAGAGCGATAGTTTTAGGGGATTCTATAGTTAGGGGGGCAGATAGGAGATTTTGTGGGGCAGATCGGGAGTCTCGGATGGTATGTTGCCTCCCTGGTGCCAGGGTCCGGGACATCTCAGATCGGGTGCAGGCTATTCTTGAGAACGAGGGCATGAACCCAGATGTAGTGGTCCATGTAGGGACCAACGATGTAGGTAAGGTGAGTGAGGGGGTCCTGCTTAGAGAGTTCAGGGAGTTAGGAGTGAAGCTGAAAGGCAGGACCTCCAGGGTGACAATCTCGGGATTGCTACCTGTGCCACGTGCGAGTGAGGCAAAGAATAGAATGATTATGCACATTAATACGAGGCTGAGAGCATGGTGCAGGAAGGAAGGGTTCAGGTTTTTGGATAATTGGTCTTTGTTCCAGGGACATTGGGATCTGTTTCGAAGGGATGGTCTACATCTGAACCGGAGGGGTACTAATATTCTTGCAGGAGTGTTTGCCAGTGCTGCTAGGGTGGGGTTTAAACTAGATGTGCAGGGGGCAGGGATCCAGATCCAGAGGGTTGGTCAGAAGGAGCACGGGGTTAAATGTGTAGAAGGTTTGGGTGATCTTGAGAAGGTCATCAAAATTCAGGGTGCAATTAGCCCGATGGAAGTTCAAGGAGCTGGGTTAGGTACAGTAGACAGTGTTTTAAGCAAAGAGAGGAGGAATGGGCTAAGAATTCTATACTTGAATGCGCGTAGTGTCAGAAATAAGACAGATGAGCTTGAAGCTCAGATGAAAATGGGGAACTACGATATTGTTGGGATAACAGAGACATGGCTGCAAGGGGATCAGGCCTGGGAATTGAGTGTACCAGGGTATACGTGCTATTGTAGAGACAGAAGTATGGGAAGAGGGGGTGGGGTGGCCCTGTTGGTGAGGAATGAGATTCAGTCCTTAGCAAGAGGTGACTTGGGAACAGGGGAAGTAGAGTCTGTGTGGATTGAGCTGAGGAACAGTAAGGGTAAAAAGACCCTAATGGGTGTTGTGTACAGGCCCCCAAACAGTAGCATGGATATTGGGTACAAGTTGATTAGGGAGTTAACATTGGCATGTGCTAAAGGTAATGCAGTCGTTATGGGAGATTTCAACATGCAGGTGAACTGGGAGAATCAGGTAGGTGCTGGACCCCAGGATAGGGAGTTTGTGGAGTGTCTTTCTTTCTTTTTCAATCTTTTTATTGTATTTCATATATTAAAAAAGACATAATATAATAATAAATAGGTTATAAATGCATAAGACTTGAAATTGAATTAATAGTAGGATAACAATATCCTATTAAAATATCAACAGAAAAACATAGTACATTAACAATCAAGTCTATAATAATTATATGAAAAAAATAAAAATAATCATCAAAAGAAAAAGAAAAAATTATAAAAATACAGGCAAAAAATATAAAAAAAATACTAAACTAAACTAACATGGGCAATAATAACAGTTTATTTGTATATGATAGTACCAAAAACTCCGGAACTCCATACCTGAACAAGAATAAGTAAAGAGAAGGTCTAGAATGTGGAGTGTCTAAGGGATGTATTTTTGGAACAGCTTGTGCTTGAGCCAACCAGGAACGAGGCTATTTTGGACTTGGTGATGTGTAATGAACAGGAATTGTTAAGTGATCTTGAAGTAAAGGAGCCATTAGGAAGTAGTGATCATAACATGATAAGTTTTTATCTACAATTTGAGAGGGATAAGGGCAGATCAGAGGTGTCAGTGTTGCAATTAAATAAAGGAGACTACGGAGCCATGAGGGAAGAGCTGGCCAAAGTTAAATGGGTGGATGCCCTGGCAGGAAAGACAGTGGATCAGCAGTGGCAGATATTCTTGGGCATAATACAAAAGATGCAAAAGCAGTTCAAAGAATTCAAAGAAGGGGAAGGGGCCACAGTGGTTGACAAAGGAAGTCAGAGATTGTATAGCATTAAAGAAAAAGAAGTATGACAGGGCTAAGATGAGTGGGAATACAGATGATTGGGCAAGTTTTAAGGAACAGCAGATCTTAACTAAAAAAGCAATACGGAGAGAAAAAATCAGGTATGAGCTCAGTCTAGCCAGAAGTATAAAAGGGGATAGCAAAAGCTTTTTTAGCTATGTGAAGAGAAAGAAGATAGTTAAGAACAATGTTGGCCCCTTGAAGAATGAATTGGGAGAAATTGTTATGGGAAACAGGGAAATGGCAACAGAATTTAATGTGTACTTTAGATCTGTCTTCACCAGGGAGGACACAAGCAATCTCCCAGATGTATGGATGGGCCAGGGTCATAAGATATCAGAGGAATTGAGACAGATTGACATTAGGAAAGTGACTGTGATGAGTAGACTGGTAGGACTGAAGGCTAATAAATCCCCTGGTCCAGATGGTCTGCATCCGAGGGTTCTAAAAGAGGTGGCTCAGGAAATTGCGGATGCATTGGTAATCATTTTCCAATGTTCCTTAGATTCAGGATCAGTTCCTGAAGATTGGAGAGTGGCTAATGTTATCCCACTTTCAAGAAGGAGAAAACGGAGAGCTATCGCCCTGTTAGCCTAACGTCAGTCATGGGGAAGATGCTTGAGTCCATTATTAAGGACGAAATAGTGGCACATCTTGATGGCAGAAATAGGATTAGGCCGAGCCAGCATGGATTTACCAAGGGCAAATCATGCTTGACTAATCTGTTGGAGTTTTTTGAGGGTGTAACAAGGATATTAGACGAGGGTAGGCCAGTGGATGTTGTGTACCTAGATTTTCAGAAGGCATTCGATAAGGTGCCACATAGGAGATTGGTGAGTAAAATCAGAGCTCATGGCATTGGGGGCAGGGTTTCAACATGGATAGAAAACTGGTTGGCAGATAGAAAGCAAAGGGTAGCAGTGAATGGGTGTTTCTCGGACTGGCTGGAGGTGACTAGTGGGGAACCACAGGGCTCTGTATTGGGACCACAGCTCTTTACGATTTATGTCAACGATTTAGATGAGGGCATTGAAAACTATATCAGCAAGTTTGCTGACGATACTAAACTGGGTGGCAGTGTGACATGCGAAGAGGACGTTAGGAGAATACAGGGAGACTTGGATAGGCTGGGTGAGTGGGCAGATACTTGGCAGATGTCATTCAATGTGAATAAATGTGAAGTTATCCACTTTGGAAGCAGGAACAAGAGGGCAGAGTATTGTCTGAATGGTGTAGAGTTAGGTAAGGGAGAAATGCAAAGAGACCTAGGAGTCCTAGTTCACCAGTCAATGAAGGTGAATGAGCAAGTGCAACAGGCAGTGAAGAGGGCAAATGGAATGTTGGCCTTTGTTACAAGGGGAATTGAATACAAGAGCAAGGATGTCCTTTTGCATTTGTACAGGGCCCTGGTGAGACCACACCTGGAATATTGTGTACAGTTTTGGTCTCCAGGTTTAAGGAAGGACATTCTGGCAATTGAGGAAGTGCAGCGTAGATTCACTAGGTTGATTCCTGGGATGGCAGGGCTGTCTTACGCAGAGAGATTGGAGAGATTGGGCTTGTACACGCTGGAATTGAGGAGATTGAGAGGGGATCTGATTGAAACGTTTAAGATAATTAAAGGATTTGATAGGATTGAGGCAGGAAATATGTTCCAGATGTTGGGAGAGTCCAGTACCAGAGGGCATGGATTGAGAATAAGAGATCAGTTATTTAAAACAGAGTTGAGGAAGAGCTTCTTCTCCCAGAGAGTTGTGGAGGTCTGGAATGCACTGCCTCGGAAGACGGTGGAGGCCAATTCTCTGGATGCTTTCAAGAAGGAGCTGGATAGATATCTGATGGATAGGGGAATCAAGGGATATGGGGACAAGGCAGGGACTGGGTATTGATAGTGAATGATCAGCCATGATCTCAGAATGGCGGTGCAGACTCGAGGGGCCAAATGGTCTACTTCTGCACCTATTGTCTATTGTATTCTAGCTGTAGTGTCACATGCAACCTGCAACATGAAGTCCCAACTCCTATACTCAATCACCTGTTTGATGAAGATCAGAAGCCAAATTGAAAATCTTTCCTCTTCCCGCTGAGTCTTGATACAGGGTCTCCTCCCAAATCGTTGACTTACACCATTTGTCTCAACGGAAAACAGGTATTAGAAATGCTCTGGCAAGTGTCGATTGAGACAGAAATTTCTGGCAAAGGTGTCCTTGGTAAGAGGGAGGCTTCAAAAGTGAAATTCTGAGAGTACAAAGCTTTATGTGCCTGTCAGAATCAAAAGTAAAGATAATAGATGAAGGGAACCTCAGTTTTCAAGATATATTGAGGCCCCGGTGAAGAAAGAAAAGGAGGTGCGTAGCAGGTATAGGCACATGGAACAAATGAGGTGTGTATGGAGCCTAAGAAATGAAAGAGAGTCATAAGAAAGAAATCAGGAGGGCTGAAAGAAGGCATGAGGTTGACCTAGCAATCCTCAGGAATTCTGCAGATAAGTTAAGAGCAAGAACATTGCAAGGGACAAAATTAGTCCTCTGGAAGATGGGAATCATAATCCATGTGTGGAGTCAATGGAAATGGTGGAGATCTTGAATGAATTTTTTGCATCTGCATTTACTCAGGAGAAGGACACAGAGTCTATAAAAGTGAGGCAAAGTGTCATCAACTTCATGAACACCATACAGATTACAGGGGAGGAGATGTTCGCTGTCCTGTGGCAAATCAGGGTGGATACATCCCCAGGGCCTGACAAGGTGTTCCCTCAGACCTTGCAGGAGACAAATGCACAATTGCCAGAGCTCAAGCATAGATGTTTACATCATCCTCAGCGACAGGTGAGGTTCTAGAAGACCGGAGAATTACCAATGTTGTTCTGCTGTTTAAGAAGGGCTCTAAGTTAAACCTGGAAATTATAGGCCAATCAGCAATGTTCCCTCAAATTTGTAATGACCAGTGTGTGCAAAAAACCTATGCTGTGCAATTTTTTACCCAATGTCAACAATGTATGCACACTGTATAATTTCTTCAATAAAAACACTGCAAATAAGCCATTTCTAAAATCTGCAGACAAATTGTCGCAAACTCCACATTGTCAACATAGTCCACATCAAAAACTGAGAAAGGAAATGTGATTGTGTACGAACGTGAAATATACTTAACATACCAATGAAGTAGAGGGAGATCATCTCTTATGCGCAGTTTGAATTCCTTTGTGTGCTTGTAACAAAAGATGTTTGCACGTGCACACACGCTCGCCTTAGAGGGAACATTGGCCAGTGAGTCTGACATCAGTATTGGGGACACTTTTGGAAGGTATTCTAAGGGACCAGATATATAAGTATTTGGATAGTCATGGACTGATGAAGGATAGTTTGCATGGCTTCATGTGTGGTAGGTTGTGTCTGACCAATCTTACAGAGTTTTTCTGAAAAGTTACCAGGAAAAGCAGTAGGATAGTGTCTACATGGACTTTAGCAAGTCACTGGACATCTCCTGCATGGGAGATGGGTCAAGAAGGTTCAGTCACTCAGTATTCAAGATGAGGTAGTAAATTGAAATAGACATTGGCTTTGTTGGAGAAGCCACAGATTAGTAGTAGATGGTTGCCTCTCTGACTGGAGGCCTGTGACTAGTGGAGTGCCGCGGGATCGGTGCTGGTTCCGTTTTTGTTTGTCATCTATATCAACAACCTGGATAACAATGTGGATAACTGCATCAACAAATCTGTCAATGAAACCAAGATAGGCAGTGCATTGGACAGCAAGTAGAGTTACATGGCTTGCAGTGGGATCTGCTCCAGCTTGAAAAATGGGTTGTAAAATGGAAGATGGAATTTAATGCAGACAAGCACGAGGTTTGCACTTTAGTAGGACCAACCAGGGTAGATTTTACTCAGTGAAAAGTCAGGCACTGAGGAGGGTGGTAGAACAAAGAGATCTGGGAATATAGGTGCATAATTCACTGTAAGTGGTGTCACAGGTTGATAGGGTCATAATGAGAGCTTTTGGCACATTAGTCTTCAGAAATTAAAGTACTGAGTACGGGAGATGGGATGTTATGTTGAAGTTGCATAAAACATTGTTGAGGTATAATTTGGAGTATTGTGTGCAGTTTTGGTCACCTAACTGCAGGAAAGGTGTAAATTAAGCTGAAAGAGTACAGAGAAAATTTACAAGGGTGTTGCTGTGTCTAGAGAACCTGAGTTATAAGGAAAGATTGAATAGTTTAGAACTTAATTCCCTAGAAAGTAGAAGATAGTGGGAAGATTCGATGGTGGTTTACAAAATTATAAGGGGTATAGATAGGGTAAATGCAAGCAGGTTTTTTCCATGGAGGGTGGGTGGGTCATGGGTCAAGGGTAAAAAGTGATAAGTTTAAGGGGAACATGAGGGGAATTTTCTTCACTCTGAGTATAAAAGAGTGTGGAACAAGCTGCCAGCACGTGCAGCATGCAAGCTTAATTTCAAAGTTTAAGAGAAGTTTGAAAATATACATGGAAGGTAGGGGTATGGAGGGCTCTGGTCCCAGTGCAGGTGGATTGGAGTGGAGAGTTTAAATGTTTTTAGCAAGGACTAGGTGGGCCAAAGGACCTGTTTCTGTCCTGTACTTTTCTATGACTCTTTGCCTCTAAATGCTGCTTGACCTACTGTGTTCGTAGAGCATTCTGTACTTTTATATATTGCTGATTACAGCATCTGCACTTTCTTTTGTATTCATGTTACTTAAACTCATGCATCAGGTAGATGCCAAAAAGATGGTGCCTTGAGAATGGAGAGTCTAGAACCAGGACATACCATCAGGATATGTTGCAGGGCTGAAATAGATACAAATTACTTTACTCAGTAGAATCTAAATCATTGGAACCACTACACTGCAAGCTCAGAAATGCACCACAATCTTCTTGAACACCATGGGAATCTGAGAATATGGGTTTGGGTTTGAAAGTGTATCTGAAGTAGATTCAATCATGATACAGGCAGGGTAAGCCCAGGCCTATTTGGTTCACTGCTGCTTCCATTGCCTCTGATTGGTCAAAGGCACTTTAAGGGTTCAGCAGTTCAGTGGGAATAGAATCAAATCAGTGTTGTGCCTATTGGGAAAATTAAATGGAGAATGATGAATCTAAATGCAGACATGCTGATGGGTTTTGGCCCAAAATGTCAATTGAACTCTTTTCCATAGATGCTGCCTGGCCTGCTGAGTCCCTGAGAATTTTGGATTTCTAGCATCTGCAGAATTTCCCTTGTTTGTAAATTCATACAGGTTGTCTTAATAGCACGTGGACCCATTAAATTAGTGGAAGGGCATCAAATTACTCTGCTGTGCTAAGGACTAAAACAGCAGAAATACAGTATCACGGTGCATCTGGAAATGCATACAACATTGCTGTTTTTATGTGCACTTCACAAACTTTTAAAATCAGATTGATCATGAAAAATTCATAGAGGAAGTTTAAAAAAAAAGTAGGTTGGGGAGAGGAAACGTTTGAAAAAATACGAGAGAAGAAAAAAAACCTGTTCTCAAATGTAAAGGGCAATCCAAACCTCCTCTCAATAGACCCATATATACAGTGAGAGGATGGAATGGTGAGATGATCTGGGATAAAATAAAAGAACTACTTGTTCCAGCGGAGTCCCTGGTCTTTGTATTAAATGAATCTTTTACATCTATCTTTCCTGTGGAGTTAAATGTGTCAGCAAAGGAAAATGCCATTAAAATACCAGATGAGTGGAAAATTGATAAATGTGTTAAAAAAAAGGCGACTTGCGCTTCAAGTACATACTTGATTGCCCTATCCAGATGAGAGGCATCTTTGTGTTTTCAGGGAAATAAGATTGGAAAATGCAAAATATTTCCCCAAATTTCTCCAGTAATCTGTGATTACTAGGGTAGGGCAGAGATTTGTAATTGGAAATGTTACCTTTATTGAAGCAGCATAAGGTCCAGTCAGATTAACATTCATGATGGGCAAACATTAAGAGATGAAATAACAGTGAGATTTGTCCGGAATGATTAGGGAAAACCACTGAGAGGCCACATTATTAGCTACAGGAGTGGAACCTGACGTGATCTTCAGCTGCTATAGCCCATCCATCTGATCATTCAGAGAAGCTCTTCTGCACACCACGTTGTAATGTATGGTCACTTTATTTACTGACACCTTCCTGTTAGTTTGAACTAGTCTGGCCATTCTCCTCTGACCTTGCTCATTAACAAAGTATTTTGCCCACAGAAATGCTGTTCACTGCATGTTGTTATTTCTTTGTTTTTGAACCATTGTCCGTAAGCTCTAGAAGCTGCTCTGAGTGAAAATCCCAGGAGATCAGCAGTTCCTGAGATACTGAAACAACTCCACATGACACCAACAATCACTCCACATTCAGTCACCAGATCACAGTTCTTCCTTATTCTGATACTTGTTCTAAACAGCAACTGAACCTCCTGACCACATCTGCATGTTCTGTGTATCGACTTGCTGCCGCATGATTGGTGGATTATACATTTGCCTGGAGAAGCATGTATACGGGTGTACCTAATAACACGGCCACTGAGTGTATTTCTGAAAGGCAAATAATTTTTAACTAATCTCAAGGACAGAGGCAGTGAAAGGTGGAAATGCAGATGACATTTTGTTGATCTGGTATTTGACAGAGTGTCACATAAGTGATTTTGATGAGGTGGAAACCAATGGAATAAAAGGAGAAGTAACAGCGTCAATCAAGAAATGCCAAAGTGGAAGGAAGCAGGTGTTCTTGTTTTTCAGACTGAAGGGAAACATGCAGTGGAACTCCTGAGGGGATGGTAACAAGATGACTGTTCTTTGAATTAATGACGTAGATTTGGGTGCACAGGCACAATCTCCCAATTTGGAAGCAAGGTTTACATTGAGGAGGACAGTAATAGATTTCAAATGGATGTGTGGTAGATAAGTTGGTGAAGCAGGGAGACAAAAGTTTAATGCATAAAAATCAGAAGCCACATTTCAATAGGAAGATTGAGAGGCAATTCAAATGCAGACAGATTTCTGAAAGGGGAGAGAAATCTGGAGATATATGTGTATAGCTCACAGAAAGTAGCAGGGACAGGTTGGGAAAACAGTAGACAACATATGGGTTCTTGGGCATTATAAAAAGAAGCAAAAGGTTTACAAACAAGTCACAGTAATCCTTACAAACCACTGATTCACTCATGATTGTATTACTGTTCTGGGCACTAGATTTCAGAAATGATGTAAAGCCCATAGAGAAGGTGAAGAATGGATTTAAAATGGATTTCCGAGTCATTGTGTGAACAGACTGGAGACATTGGTCTCCTTACAACAGAGCAGGTTGAGATAGTCTATGATAAAAGTATTTAAAATCAATGACAGGTCTAGACAGAGAAAAACTGATCACATTGTCATAGGATCAATGATCAGAGGACGTAGAAGTTAGATAACTGTCAAAAGAAGTGATAACAGGAAAACATCATTGATTCAGTATGTGTCCAGAGAGTAGTGAGGACAGACTCAATTACTGTATTGAAAAGGGAGAGGGATAAGTTCTTGTAATTATTGCAATGTTCTGGAAGTTGGATATTGGGACTGCTTGTGTAATTCTTGCATTCTCCATGGGCCAAAAGCCCTCTTCCATGTTTAACCTTTGAGCACTTTTGATGAAGCAAAAGCACAGTGGTGTGGAGGAATTCAGGAGAAGCTGGAACCACAGCCACCCATTTGATTACAGTAACATTTAAGGAAGCATATTTGCAGACACATGACAAGAAATTTTATAATGATTTATTGAAAGATCCATTTGTTCCTTGGAAAAGGTATATGAGGGCTGATTTGTTGATTAAGTAGTAAATGAGACCACAATCATTTCCTTGATCAGCTCTTCCTAACCCCCGATCGTCAAATCTACCTCTAATTCTGAAGAAAAGCTCAACGTGGTAAAGGGACAGAGTTGGGAGAGCAGCACCCGCTTAGTAAATGGCAGCAATTCTCATGTGATAACCAAAGAGTTCTTGAAGGCCGCTCCACTTCTGTCATTTTTCTTTAACAGCCTCCATATCTCCAAATCTTAATATCTTTATTGTACTCCCTGGAGGCAGAGGAAAATAAAACATTTTAACTAAACCATGTTTCAATGGACTGGGATCAGCTTAGACAAGATCTTGAAACAACGATTTCAACTATTTGTCAGCATAAAATGATGACAATTATATTAATAAAGATTAATAAATTAGCTTGATACAGTGTAGGAGCCATGTATCTATTTTCTGTCTGTATTGTATTTTGTGTTATGTGTTTCTTATAGGTAACTTGTCACATAGGTTGGGGCGTGGTAGATGTGAAGATGTTATGTGTTCATGTTCAGGTTTTTGTCTGGTTAGAGTCAGAGGCAACCGGGAATGATATATTTTTTGTTGATTATTTTGCTTAGTTATGCTTCGCTTCAGTTATTCTTTAAATATGTTTAAGAAAGTTTGGCTTAAATAGGTTTGAATATGTTTAGACTGCTAATTTTCATATCATTAGATTAGTTTCATTAGTTTTATTGTTACAATATAGTTGCTTTTTGCTGGTTTCTCAATCAATGTTCGAAAGTACTTTCTTTGATATGCAACTTGATTATTATGGAAAGCAAGTCATTCAAGGTTAACCCCCTATGCTTAGCCTTGAGTGGTTCAGATTTGTTTGAAAGTAACCACTACATTTTGTCAACAAAGTAGCAGTTATACCAAATGAACACCGTAGAGTTGGATTGCCTCAGACCTGTTGGTGAAATCGGAATCACATTGAGAAGCCAGAGCGACCACAACAACCTTCTGCTGATTTGTGCTGTGCATTTGTGGTTTGAACACAGTTTGAAATGGTCGGCACTACCCATTTGTGCAATGTGTGGTGTTACCCTAAGGGCTCATTGTTTTGTTCTATTGAAGTGCTGGAATAATTGGGAATTGACATTTGACTTGAAAGCTCAAACCATAGAAAATCTGTAGATGCTGAAAATCCAAGCAACACACACAAAATACTGGAGGAACTCAGCAGGTCAGGCAGCATCTAGGAACAGAATACAGATGACGCTTCGGGTTGAAACCCTTCGGCAGGACTGAAAGCTGCTTGCTTGGTTTTGTAAGCGAGGCATATTTGTGGATAATCTGTTGACCACATTTATTGCTGGTGTTCTGGGAAAACAAGGAGTTAACTGCGAGTGGTGTAGCTAGAAAGCAACAGGAGTGGAACTGACAACAATGTGACCTTGAAGACAGCACTAAAAGAGTGAAAGCTTCTTTTGTGAAACTTATTGTGAAAGCTTCAGTGAATAGAATCAAGAATTGTCAAAAGGAATGTAAGAAAAATGTGAGCAAAATTAAAGATTTAATACCATCAATTAAATACCTTATGGGAGATAAGGAAAATTCCTTATAAGGGCTGTGTTGTCTTAAAGACTTGAATAGCCTCTGAGAAGCTGCTACTGAGCAACACCACATGCTGTTGTCTTTAATTTCAGGCTCAGAGCAAGGTAAACAAACCGGTATTGAACCCCTTGGTAATGCAGTCATATGTGATGTTGATCTATGCCTGAAAGAAACATGTGATGGTGAAGGTCATGTTGTCAAAACAATTGAAAATGTTTCTCAAATTCCAAGGAATGCTTTGACTATGCATAAAGCTGAGGAGGCATAGGATGATGTACACTTGAACAACAGTGCATGAGATATGCATGCTCCAAGTTCTGTTGCAAGCAAGGCTTCTTCAGTTTGGAATGTTCACTGCTGAATTAATGATTTCTCTGTAGCAGCAATGTTTGGGTTAAGGCTGGAGATAACAGGACTGTGGATGCATGTTAGCCAATCAGGATTTTGTTGCCCTATCTTGTGACTCTGGAAGCAGTTGAATTCCCGGGCTTTTGCCAGAGGGAAAGAGACAGATGAAGAGAGAAGACGCGAATGGAGAAATTTAGTAGACTACCGGACGGGGTGGACTTGGAGCAGGGGTCCAAAGGGCAGCAATGATCGGAGGAGGTCAATAGGGATCGATTGCCTATCGAGCTGAGCTCCAACTTCGTGCTCAGACTGCTTAATAAGATTTGGGGCCCTTTTGCTTTTATATTTTGTTTCCTTACTGACCATATAGTCGAAATAAGAGTTATAAAGCTTAATCATTTAATCGCATATTGTGTACTGTTTGTTACCTCGGGGTACTGATTTATAACTGGGGACACATCACGCAGCATCCACCCAGACGAGATTTCTTAAGTTTGGCCGGGCAGGGGTTATCACCCCCTAAATTAAGCTGCTAGGTGAAGCGACTGTTACAAATATCTAATACTCCTCTGCACACATTAAAATGGAGGTGCATTTGGCTGCATTAATCACATGGCATCAATTATTGAAAGACAAACATGCTCTGGAAGAGCAAGAAGAGCAGATGGAAGAACAGTTACAGATAGTCAAGGAACCACTTTGGAGAAGGAAGAAGCAGCTTAAGTTGCAGGAAGAAATTACAGCACAGATGGCCAAAGTTAATGTGCTAAGGACTTCAAGTGAGGTGAGTACTAAACATTCTCCAGCAGGACAATCCTATGGTGAGAGTTCCCATATTTCTAAGGCACAGAGAAACCCAACACACTTAATGTCAATGTTGATTCATTTGTTCCTTAAATGTCTATGAAACATGAGTTTGAGCCCCAGGAGTTAGTCAGGGTGTTCACTCTCAGACTGCAGTAAGAAGGCATGCTGAACCTTTGTCATATCCTACAGCTCAAAAGTGCTCATGGAGTCATTAACTTACATTTTAGATGATAGAGGTCTGAACAATACTATGGAGGCCATCAATACAGCCTTATTGCTACAAAAACAACACATTGCATCTCTGCCTAAAAGAGAGATTCAAATTTTCAATGGCAATCCTTTGGAATATCATGCATTCATGAGGGCTTTTAAGAATAGTGTGGAAGGCAAGACTGATAACTATGGTGACTGCCTCTATTTCGTGGAACAGTACACAGGAGGTTGCAAGCAAGCTAGCAAGCAAGTTTATTTGTATAGCACTTTTCAAACACAAGGCAGTTCAAAGTGCTTTAGATAGAATAACACATAAAAATCAAACTTCAAAATTCATTTAATATATGAGAGGATAAAATCACACAAGAATAGATATGATAAATAGAAGTTACATTGCAGGAGATTCTAATTAAAAGCTACAGTGAAAAGAAAAGTTTTAAGCCTTAATTTAAAAGAGCTTAGAATTAGAGCAAACTTTAGATCCTCTGGACGTACATAGAGTGGCATGCAAAAGTTTGGGCACCCCGGTCAAAATTTCTGTTACTGTGAATAGCTAAGCAAGTAAAAGATGGCCTGATTTCCAAAAGGCATTGTTACGTACTCGTGACATGACAGTGGTACCCTTGTCACGTGACTGGGGTTGAAGCTATAGTGGACTTGAGGTAATGGTCTTGTGATGGTGGAGTGATGTCATTTTCCTGCCAGTAGAGATCATGTGACAGGTTTTTTTTACAGGTTATAAAAGGAAGACCCCACCCTGTGAGGAGGGGCAGTTCGTGGCTGGATTTGCCATGTTGACTTCATGCCACTGCGTGATTTAATGTGATGACGCAGTTTAGTTGAAAGATGAAGTTTCATCTAATGCCTAAAGTTTAAAAGGTCATTGCCAGCAGGTTCTTTACAATACTGCTAGTTTGAGAATCAGTGGAGAGTGAAGATCAGAGTTTGGGAGTTAAAGATCGAGGAGAATCATTTTCGATGGTGAAACAGGTTCGATCTTATTTAATCCTTATTCGGAAAGGAACTTATTGACTGTTCTCGTGTTAATCTCTGTGGGATAGCAGAAGATTGAGGACAGTGTGATAAAGGAAAGGTCAGTGCCTTTAAGCCGTTTCGTTTCATTTCGTAAATTCTTCGTGGGAAAAGTTCGACGTCGGGGACTGAAGCAAAATGACGTAAAAGAGAATTTAAATCGTCTTAAAAAGTCTCTCCTTTTAAGTGGACTGTGAGCATTTCTGAACTTTTGGCAATACTACTTTAAAGAACAGTTTTTGCAACATCGCTTTAAGAAATGTTTGAGCTGCCACACAGCAGCTGTTTCCGGTTACGTTAGTGTTTGTTTACTTTTGGGGGGGTTTGTTTTCAGTGTTCAATAAAAGTGTTGTTTGTTAAAAAAAAAACCCTTGCCTAACTCATATATTTATTGTTGCCTGATTACGTAACAGCATAAAATTAAAACTGACAAATTTCTTTAATATTTTAAGCAAGATTACCTTTTTAGTTCCATCTTTTACAGTTTCAAAATAACAAAAAAGGAAAAGGGCATGAAGCAAAAGTTTGGCACCCTGCATGGTCAGTACTTAGTAATACCCCCTTTGGCAAGTATCACAGCTTGTAAACACTTTATGGAGCCAGCTAAGAGTCTATCAATCCTTGTTTGGGGGATTTTCGCCCATTCTTCCCTGCAAAAGGCTTCTAGTTCTGTGAGATTATTGGGCTGTCTTGCATGTACTGCTCTTTTGAGGTCTATCCACAGATTTTTAATGATGTTTAGGTGGGGGGTGTGTGAGGGCCATGGCAAAACCACAAGATTGCGCCTCTTGAGGTACTCCATTGTGGATTTTGAGATGTGTTTAGGATCATTATCCTGTTGTAGAAGCCATCCTCTTTTCATCTTCAGCTTATTTTTACAGACAGTGAGATGTTTGCTTCCAGAATTTCCTGGTATTTAATTGAACTCATTTTCCCCTCTACCAGTGAAATGTCCCCCATGCCAATGGCTGCAACACAAGCCCAAAGCATAAATGATCCACTCCCATGCTTAACAGTTGGAGAGGTCATCTTTTCATGAAATTCTGCACCCATTTTTCTCCAAACATACCTTTGCTCATTATAGCCAAGAAGTTCTATTTTAACTTCATCAGTCCACAGGACTTGTTTCCAAAATGCACCAGGTTTGCTTAGGTGTTCCTTTGCAAATTTCTGACACTGAATTTTGTGGTGAGGATGCAGAAGAGCTTTTCTTCTGATGACTCTTCCATGAAGGTCATATTTGTGCAGGTGTCGCTGCACAGTAGAACAGTGCACCACCACCCCAGAGTCTGCTAAATCTTCCTGAAGGACTTTTGCAGTCAAACGGTGGCTTTGATTTGCCTTTCTAGCAATCCTACGAGCAGTTCTCTATGAACCGCTGCTGCTAAGTTAACAAATTTTATGTCACATGCTGGTGATAATAAACCTGATTCTGATTCTGTACAAAATACAGTGAGATAATACTGAATAAAATAAAAAAATAATAATAAATAAGTAAATCAGTTACATGTATATTGAATAGATTAAAACAAAATGTGCAAAACAGAAATACTGTTTTTTAAAAAAGTGAGGTAGTATCCAAAGATTCAATGTCCATTTAAGAATCAGACTGCAGAGGGGAAGAAGCTGTTCCTGAATCGCTGAGTGTGCCCCTTCAGGCTTCTGTACCTCCTCCCTGATGGTAACAGTCATATAACATAACATATAACATATAACAATCACAGCACGGAAACAGGCCATCTCAGCCCTCCTAGTCCGTGCTGAACTCTTAATCTCACCTAGTCCCACCTACCCGCACTCAGCCCATAACCCTCCACTCCTTTCCTGTCCATATACCTATCCAATTTTACCTTAAATGACACAACTGAACTGGCCTCTACTACTTCTACAGGAAGCTCATTCCACACAGCTATCACTCTCTGAGTAAAGAAATACCCCCTCGTGTTTCCCTTAAACTTCTGCCCCCTAACTCTCAAATCATGTCCCCTCGTTTGAATCTCCCCTACTCTCAATGGAAACAGCCTATTCACGTCAACTCTATCTATCCCTCTCAAAATTTTAATTACCTCGATCAAGTCCCCCCTCAACCTTCTACGCTCCAATGAATAGAGACCTAACTTGTTCAACCTTTCTCTGTAACTTAAGTGCTGAAGCCCAGGTAACATCCTAGTAAATCGTCTCTGCACTCTCTCTAATTTAGTGATATCTTTCCTATAATTTGGTGACCAGAACTGCACACAATATTCTAAATTTGGCCTTACCAATGCCTTGTACAATTTTAACAAGTTTAATATTACATTACATGTCAGAAAAGGACATGCCCAGGTTGCTGGAGGTGCTTAGTAATGGAAGCTGCCTTTCTGAGACAATTGTTTGCATACCTGTATACAAACAATTATATATACAATCTTAGTGTTTGGGCAATGTCCTCCCACGTTTACCCCCTTTATTGCTTGTGCATTGCGGTGGAGATACAACATAGAGATTTTTACTCCCCTGAATGGTAGAAATGAATAAATTATGCATTCTCAATGATCAATCATCAATCAATTATCCCTCTAAACCTTTCCCATCCATGTAGCTGTCCAAGTAATTTTTAAATATTATTAATGTGCAGGGTTCCCCTGTGGCCTTTCCTCTCCAGAACAGGTATACCAATTTGGGTACTGTTGGGGGGGGGGGGGATGGCTTACGTGGGACAAGCTGTGGCAGCTGGATCTCTGGCACTGAGTCTGGTTCTGCAGTGCAGAAGGGAGGGGGGGGGGGAAGAAGAGGAGAGTGGTAGTGATAGGGGACTCCATAGTTAGAGGTACAGACAGGAGATTCTGTGGCCATGACAGAGACTCCCGAATGGTTTGTTGCCTCCTGGGTACCAGGGTCAGGGATGTCTCTGATCACGTGCACAGCATTCTGAGGTGGGAGGATGATCAGCCAGATGTTGCGGTACACATCGGTATCAATGACATTGGTAGAAAGAGTCTGGAGGTCCTGAAGAGTGAGTACAGAGAGCTTGGTAGGAAGTTGAAAAACAGGACCTCGAGGGTAGTAATCTCCGGACTGCTGCCTGTGCCACGTGCCAGTGAGGGTCTCTGGCAGATGAACACGTGACCGAGAAACTGGTGTAGGGGGCAGGGTTTCAGATTAGGTGGGACCTATACTAGAGAGACGGGTTACACCTGAACTACAAGGGAACCAATATACTTGCAGGGAGGTTTGCTGGTGTTATTGGGGAGGGTTTAACCTAGATTTGCAGGGGGGTGGGAACCAGAGTGCCAGAGTAGACAGTGGAACAGGGGTAAAAATAAATGATGTTAGTAGCCCATGCAAAGTCACAAATAGTAAGGCTGTGTGTGGTGGTAATAATCTTCTGAGGTGTGTATATTTCAATGCGAGGAGTGTTGTGGGAAAAGCAGACGATCTGAGGGCCTGGATCGACACGTGGAATTATGACACTGTAGCCATTACTGAAACTTGGCTACAGGAGGGGCAGGACTGGCACTCAATGTTCCAGGGTTCCGATGTTTCAGATGTGATAGGGGCAGAGGGATGAAGGGTGGGGAGGTGGCTTTGCTAGTCAGGGAAAATATTACAGCAGTGCTTCGGCAGGACAGATTAGAGGGTTTGTCTACTGAGACCATATGGGTGGAGCTGAGAAACAGGAAAGGTATGACCACATTAATAGGGTTGTACTATAGACCACCCAATAGTCAGTGAGAATTGGAGGAGCAAATCTGCAGAGAGATAACAGACAACTGTAGGAGACAGAAAGTTGTGATTATAGGGGATTTTAATTTTCCACACATTGATTGGGACTCCCATACTGTTAAAGGTCTAGATGGGTTACAGTTTGTAAAATGTGTTCAGGAAAGTTTTCTAAATCAATATATAGATGTACCAACTAGGGAGGATGCAATATTAGATCTCCTATTAGGAAACGAGTTAGGACACTGTGTGTGTAGGGGAACACTTTGGTTCCAGTGATCAGAACGTCATTAGTTTCAACTTGATCATGGATAAAGATAGATCTGGTCCTCGGGTTGAGGTTCTAAACTGGAAAAAGGCCAAATTTGAAGAAATGAGAAAGGATCTAAAAAGCATGGATTGGGACAGGTTGTTCTCTGGCAAGGATGTCGTTGGTAAGTGGGAGGCCTTCAAAGGAGAAATTTTGAGAGTGCAGAGTTTGTATGTTCCTGTCAGGATTAAAGGCAAAATGAATAAGAATAAGGAACCTTGGTTCTCGAGGGATATTGGAACTCTGATAAAGAAGAAGAGAGAGATGTATGACATGTATAGGCAACAAGAAGGAAATAAGATGCTTGCGGAGTATAAAAAGAGTAAGAAAATACTTAAGAAAGAAACCAGGAGAGCTAAAAGAAGACATGAGGTTGCTTTGGCAGTCGGGGTGAAGGGTAATCCTAAGAGCTTCTACAGGTATATTAAGAGCAAAAGGATAGTAAGGGATAAAATTGGTCCTCTTGAAGATCAGAGTGATCAGCTATGTATGGAACAAAAAGAAATGGGAGAAATAGTAAATAGGTTTTTTGCATCTGTATTTACTAAGGAAACTGGAATGAAGTCTATTGAAACAAGGCAAACAAGTAGAGTGGTCATGGAACTTATACAGCTTAAGGAGGAGGAGGTGCTTGCTGTCTTGAGGCAAATCAAGAGTAAATAAATCCCCAGGACCTGACAGGGTATTCCCTCAGACCTTGAAAGAGACTAGTGTTGAAATTGCAGGTGCCCTAGCAGAAATATTTAATATGTCGATATCCACGGGTCAGGTGCCGAAGGATTGGAGGATAGCTCATATAGTTCCATTGTTTAAAAAAGGCTCAAAAAGTAACCCGGGAAATTATAGGCTGGTATGTTTGACATCGGTAGTAGGTAAATTATTGGAAGGAATACTAAGAGATAGGATCCACAAGTATTTGGATAGACAGGGACTTATTAGAAAAAGTCAGCATGGCTTTGAGCATGGTAGGTCACGTTTAACCAATCTATTAGAGTTTTTGAGGAAGTTACCGGGAAAGTGGATGAAGGGAAGGCAGTGGATGTTGTATACATGGACTTCAGTAAGGCCTTTGACAAGGTCCCACATGGGAGGTTAGTTATGAAGATTCAGTCGCTAGGTATACATGGAGAGGTAGTAAATTGAATTAGACATTGGCTCAATGGAAGAAGCCAGAGAGTGGTAGTGGAGGATTGCTTCTCTGAGTGGAGGCCTGTGACTAGTGGTGTGCCACAGGGATCAGTGCTGGTTCCATTGTTATTTGTCATCTATATCAATGATCTGGATGATAATGAGGCAAATTGGATCAGCAAATTTGTTGATGATACAAAGATTGGAGGTGTTGTGGACAGTGAGGAAGGTTTTCAAAGCTTGCAGAGGGATTTGGACCAGTTGGAGGAATGGGCTGAAAAATGGCAGATGGAGTTTAATGCAGACAAGTGTGAGGTTTTGCACTTCGGAAGGTCAAACCAAGGTAGAACATGCAAGGTAAATGGTAGAACACTGAGGATTGCAGTAGAACAGAGAGATCTGGGAGTACAGATAGATAATTCCCTAAAAGTGGCATCACAGGTAGATAGGGTCGTAAAGAAAGCTTTTGGTACTTTGGCCTTTATAAATCAAAGTATTGAGTATAAGAGTTGGAATGTAATGGTGAGGTTGTATAAGACATTGGTGAGACCGAATTTGGAGTATTGTGTGCAGTTTTGGCCACCTAATTACAGGAAGGATATTAATAAGGTTGAAAGAGTGCAGAGAAGGTTTACAAGGATGTTGCCAGGACTTGAGAAACTGAGTTACAGAGAAAGGTTGAATAGGTTAGGACTTTATTCCCTGGAGCGTAGGAGACTGAGGGGTGATTTGATAGAAGTGTATAAAATTATGATGGGTATAGATAGAGTGAATGCAAGCAGGCTTTTTCCAACTGAGGCTAGGGGAGAAAAAACCAGAGGTCATGGGTTAAGGGTGAAGGGGGAAAAGTTTAAAGGGAACTTTGGGGGGGGCTTCTTCATGCAGAGAATGGTGGGAGTGTGGAATGAGCTGCCAGATGAAGTGGTGAATGTGGGCTCACTTTTGACATTTAAGAAAAACTTGGACAGGTATATGGATGAGAGGGGTTTGGAGGGATATGGCCCAGGTGCAGGTCAGTGGAACCAGGCAGAAAAATGGTTTGGCACAGCCAAGGAGGGCCAAAAGGCCTGTTTCTGTGCTGTAATGTTCTATGGTTCTGTGGTTCTAATGTACATGCTTTAACCACTTTCTAGAGCAGCTCATTCCATATACTGATGGCTCTCTGGGTGGAACAAGTTGCCCACTAAATCTTTTCCTCTCACATAATAGCTAAATCTCCATATCTTGATTTCCCTCACCCTGGGGGAAAAAGACTGTGCACATTCACCCTGCATTTGCCCCTGTATATTTATTCAATAAATAAATAAAAAACAATTCCGTGCACCTCTAAAGTTGGTACCTCATTCTCTCACACTCTAATGAAAAAAGTCTCAATCTACTCAACCTCTCTCAATAAAACTCCTTCAAGTCCCAGCAACATCCTCATAAATTTTATCTGAACTCTTTCCAATTCAATGACATCTTTCCAATAGCAAGGTGACCAAATCTGAGCACAATATTCAAAATTTGGCTTCATGAACATTTTATTCAACTGTAACATATCATCCAAACTTCTATGCTTGATGCCCTGACTTGTGAAGGCCAGCATACCAAAAATCTTTTCCACCTTTTCTATTTGTGACTTCACTTTCAGAGAGCCATGTACTTGTACTCCTCGAACCCTCTGTTCTACAACACTCCTCAGCATTCACTGTGAAAGTTCTGCCCTCATTTCTCTTCCCAAGATGCAACACTTCACATGTATCTGAATTAAACTCCATTTATCATTCCTCTTACCCAGCTGATCAAGATCCCTCTGTAATTCATAATAACCAGCTGTCAATGACATCACCTATTTTAGTGCCACCTTCAGACGTATGAACCATGCCTTGTACAATCTCAAACATGTAATTGATATGACAAATTGCAGTCAGCTTGACCAAACCCTGGCAAACACCACCATTCTCAGGCTCCAGTCCAAAAATCAACCTTCCACCACCACTCTTAGAACTCTTACCCAAGATCCACAAATCGGTTTGTCCAGGTAGACCCGCTGCTTCAGCTTGTTCCTGCCCCACTGAACTCATATTGGCTTACCTTGATTCTGTTTTATCCCCCCCTAATTCAGTCCCTTCCCACCCACACCTGTGAAACCTCACACGCTCTTGATCTTTTTGAGGATTTCAAGTTCCCTGGCCCCTATCATCTTATTTGTACCATGGATGTCCAGTCTCTGTACACCTCCATCCCCCACCAGGAAGGCTTCAAAGCTCTCCATTTCTTTCCAGACCTCAGACCTAACCAGTTCCCCTCCATGACCATGCTTGTCTGCCTCGCAGAACTTGTCTTCGCTCTAAATAATTCCTCCATTGGCTCCTCCCAATTCCTTCACACAAAAGGGGCAGCCATGGGCACTCACATGGGTCTCAGCTCTCACTGCCTATTTCTCAGCTACGTGGAACAGTCTATGTTCCAAGCCTACACTAGTGACTGTCCCACACTACATCAACAACTGCACTGGTACTGCTTCCTGCTCACGCTGAATTCATCACTTCATCAGCTTTGCCTCCAACTTCCACCCTGCCCTCAAATTCACCTGGTCCGTTTCCGACACCTCCCTCCCCTTTTCAATCTCACTGTCTCTGTCTCCAGAGACAGCTTATCCACCGATGCCTATACAAACCCACAGACTCTCACAGCTACCGAGACTACACATCATCCTATCCTACTATTTGTAAAAACACCACCCCCTTTTCTCAATTCCTCCTTCTCCACTGCATCTGCTCTCAGGATGAGGCTTTTCAATTTTGAAAAAGACATTTCCTTTGTTCTAAGAAAAGGGCTTCCCTTTCTCTACCATCAATGCTGCCCTCAACCACATTTCTCCAATTTCACGCACTTCTGCTCTCACCCCATCCTCCCGCCACTCTTCCAGGGCTAGGGTTCCTCTTGTCCTCACCTACCAGCCACTAAACTCTGCTTCCAGCACATAATTCTCTGAAACTTCTGCCATCTCTAACTGGATCCTATCACCAAGCACATCTTTCCCTCGTCCCCCCCCCACTTTCTGCTTTCCACAGTGATCACTCCTGATGCAACTCCCTTATCCATTAGTCCCTCCCCTTTGATCTCCCTCGTCACGTATCTTTGCCATTGCAACAAGTGAGGCACCTGCCCCTCACTACCATTCAAGGCCTTAATCAGTCCTCCCAGGTGAGGCAACACTTCACTTGTGAGTGTGCTGGGTGTTCCCGCTGTGGCGTCCTGTACATCCAAGAGACCCGGTAGATTGAGAGACCGTTACACCAAGCATCTACACTCCGTCTGCCAGAACAAGCGGGATCTCCCAGTGGCCACCCATTTTAATTCCACTTCCCATTCCGATATGTCCATCCATGCTCTCCTCCACTGTTGTGATGAGGCCACCCTTAGGTTGGAGGAACAACACCTGATATTCTGTTTCAGTGGCCTTTAACCTGATGGCACGACTATTGACTTCTCAAACATCCGGTAATGGCCCCCAACACCCCTGCCCCCTTCTCCATTACCCATCCACTTTTCTCTCTCTCTCAACTCATCTCCTTGCCTGCTCATCACCTCCCTGTCGTGCCCCTTCCCCCTTTTCCTCTCTTCAATGGCCTTCTGTCTCTTTCACCAATCAATTTCCCAACTCTTTCCTTCATCCCTCCCCCTCCAGGTTTCACCTGTCACCTAGTGTTTCTCTCTCCCCTCCCCCCACTTTTTAACCTGCACCTCAGCTTTTTTTCTCCAGTCCTGGAAAAGGTTGGGTGTTACTGTGTTCAGTGCTCCCGCCCAAAACATCGACTGTACTTTTTTTCCATAGATGCTACCTGACCTGCTGAGTTCCTCCAGCATTTTGTGTGTGTTAAACTGAACTTCTTGACCATGTCTACGTGTTTTTATGCATTGAGTTGCTGCCACATGATTGTCTGATCTGATGTTTGCATCATGAGTAGGGGTACAGGTATAAGTAAAGTGGTCACTGAGTGTACGTGAAACCTGTGAGGACAAGGGAAAGGATGCAGGAGAATACCACCAAATCCACACATCATGGTTAGGACATTTTTCACCGTTTCTCCATTTCTGTCAGACAATAGACTGGAAATACACCTTCCCACATTGACTCTAATAGTTCAACGTGGCAGCTCACCACTACCTTCTCAAAATAATCATTTCCAGACTTGCTGGAGAAGGCCAAATCCCAAGACTGAAATTAAACACTAATTTCTCACCTATTGAACAAGCATAGCATACACTCATTGGAGAAAGTCACGCCATTGGTTCCACAGATTGGGAGTCGCTCTCGTGAGCATTGTAGTAGAAAATATTGGCTGCAGTTAGGCTGAAATCAAACAAAAACAAAAACATAAAAATAATTAATCTTGATCGTCTGAAACCAAACAGCAATTTAAACAAACAGAATCACTTAATTAAAGTACATTATGAATCAAAATCTAGCTCGGAAAGAAACTAAAACTCATTCAATCCTATGTCTTCACATCAATAACAATTTGCATTTATAAAGAACTTTTAACCGAAGAGTAATTCATGACACTATTGCTGGCTCAAACTGTTATTTTCTTTTCAGCTTAACCATTCATTGCCTTTTTGCATTTTATATGATCACTTACAGTGTATACGTGTATCTGCTTCACAAGCTTCCTAGTGGCAATGGGAAAACATAACATGCAAATATGTCCCCTCGTGGATACATTTGTATGAATCTGGAATCCTCTAGAAGCTTCTCTTGATATTGTATTATTTGAATAGGAACTTTCTGATTGGCTGACACTTATCTTGCCCAGCCTCTCTTCAATGAATAAACCCAGAAGAGTCTATTCCACACTGTACTTGAATAAAAAAAATACACGTTTTGTACCTCTTCCTTTCTGAAAGAACTTCGGATTAAAACATTAGAATCCAACAATTTGTAGGAAATGCTACACTGTCTTAGAAATATTATGAGAGGTAACCAAACATACAGTTCAAGAGGCAAAAGTGAAGGAGACAGGACCGCTGCCAGAAATGGGAGTGTGAATTTCAAAGTTACATTGCCATTATTGAAAACAGCTTCACATTGAGTGATTGAAATACCGACAGATTGCTAAAGGTATCTGGCAAATAACAGAGAGAAAGGCTAGGGTTTACAGTCTCATGTTTTGTTCCTCTTAAAATCCTGCTGATAAGGAAATCTAGTGATCTTCCCCTTACAAACAATAGCTGCAAACAGGGATTTGCCATCTGTTGTGTCATATGCTATCTTGACGACTAAAAGTTAAAGACTATGTTTTGTGAGGAGTAAAGGAATCTCAAACATTGTCACTTAGTGATGTCCATGGAGTTCCATTCAGGAAGTGACCCCATCCCCAAGTTGAGGGATTGGTACTCTGTCCAATACTTTCTTTTTATTTCTCTCTCTCACACACACTCTCACTCTCTCATTTCCAAGCCATCTCTTACACCAGTATTGATGTACACCTGAAACAACTTTGCATCTCAACAAATGATTCTCTTCTACCACGGTCCACGGGGCCATTAACCCTATATATTTTCCATACTTTTGCTCCCACTCCTTCCTGGTTCTCCCAAATTTATAACAGGATAGCCTTCTATTCCATTCTTTCAGCTTCCGTGCATTCTCCAACATTCCCAGTATCTTTTAGCTTAATGGAGTAGCACATTCCCCACCCCATTCAATATTCCAAAGAGTCTATTCCTCATCCTGGTCCATTCCTCAGTGATCAGTTCCTGTTCCGCTTCTCATAATACTTCTCTCACAAGCGCAGGAGATTTTTTTTCTCCTCCCTATCCACAGTCCAAGCTTTCAAACATTCTTTCATGGTGAAGGAGTAATTTACTTTGAGAATATCCATCTCAGTGTGCCACATTCAGCATGACATTGAGATGAGGAAGATCAAATGCAGGGGAATACACACAAACTCAGCAGGTTAGGCAGCATCTACTGAAGTGAATAAACAGTTGACATTTTGAGCTGAGACCCTTCTTCAAAACAACTGAAATGTAGACTGTTTGACCTCTTGGAGGTCACTTTTGCTTATTCTGCAGTCTCACGCCCCAGGTTCCCAGTTTCCAGTCATTTTAATTCTCCATCTCCCACCCTGGCCTTTCTGCCCACTATATTGACCAATCCAAGCCTAATGTCAAGCCCAGCGATAGCACCTCGCTCATTTCAGCCCTCCGAACTTGGCACGGCACCTACAATTTCAGATCAATGGATATCGGCCCTCCTGGATCTTTCTTTTGTTTGGTTTCCTGCCCAATAAATCATCTTTTTTACATTTTAACACCATACTATTTTGCCTTTTAAACTCTCCCTCCTCCCTCTTTATCCTTTTATTCTTTCTTCAACTCTCTTGCTTTCTCTGCATCTTCAAATTTGTGTTCCACCGAAGTTCACCCACCCGAAACTTTATCCCCACCCTGCACGGATCCAGCCTGCCCCATCCACCGTTTCACTGCACAGCATACAAATGCGTCATTGAAAAATATAAATTCTTCTACTTACGGTTCTCACGGTGGTGACTGGCTCAGCAAGGAATACTGGAAACAATCAAAAACATTAATTTGGATCTCAGAGTGTCATACTCTTCATAGCAGTCATCGAGAATCCCGAAAGCGCACAATTTAGTGAGACTTACAATAACCTATCTCCCAGCTCACGATTCTCAGAGTCAATGAGCGCAAAGGGCCTGGAACAGAATTCCTTAACAATATTACAGACCCGGTCTAACTTCCTCTCTAAACCAATAACCCAACCTCTGTATATAATAGTACTTGCGATACAGCACCTCTATGAAATAGATTTAAGTGTATCCCCAACTCTGGAACTATCCATTCATACATTGTCCATCGGAGACCCGGTACCTGAAGCGCAGATCTCCAGCATTAGCAGGAATTTCATCTTCTCTCCACAGATCTGAATAGATCGGAGCTCGCAATGTATCTGCCCAGGGAAAACGGTCCGATCGTTGATATAGCTCTCAACAAATGGCACGGACACACCGATTGATCCATGGATTCGATTGACAGGTCACATGTCTGAGGCACCACCCACCATACCGAGCCAGCGTGAGCTTAACCCATGACATTCACAAGAATAAAGTTTTTCATTGTGAGTGACGCCGGCTTTCTAAATCACTCGTGGAATGATGCATTAGATAAAGTGGCAACGATTAACTGGGTCGGAATATATAAATCGCCCTTCTCCATCTCCAGTGGTCCCAACATCTACACAATAAGTGGGAGGAGGTAGTGACGACGTTCGGGCTGAAACCCTTCATCAGGAGGGTGACTCCTGACGAGGGGTTTCGGCCCGAAACTTCGTCACTACCTCCTCCCACAGATGCTGTCTGGCCTGCTGAGTTCGGCCAGCATTTTGTGTTTTTATTTATTTCCGGCATCTGCAGAACCACTCGTGTTATCTACACAATAAGTGACCGTTTTGAAGTAAGGTCAGTAGGAAACCGGGTGGCGAATTACCGGTGAAATCGGTCAGGTCTGCTGTCAGCGGTTTGGCCTTGGTGAACCGGCTGGTCCATGAGATGTCTTCAGAAGATGCAATCCCGCACTTCAGCGCAAAGCATGTGATCCAGGATCAAACAAGGTGATCAAACATTTATGTCAGTGATGAGAGAGTTATCATCCATAGGAGTGTCATCCACAGGTGACCATAGGAGGACAAGAGACCGAGCCCTTTGTGGTACGCACAGGGGTGAGGCAGGGGTGTGTGCTAGCACCAGTGCTCTTTAACATCTTCCTCCCGTGTTACCAAGCTTCTCCATAACGAGATTAAAGACAGCAGTATATATGTATGGCTGTATGCAGACGACTGTGCCCTTGTGGCCCATACTCCGGAGGAGCTTCAAACTGTCCTTGCTGTGGCGGTGAGAACGTACAGCAGGATGGGGCTGACCGTCATTACCACCAAGACAGAAGTGGTTTGCCAATGGAGTGCTAGTGTCCCACCCACCCTACCTGCCTTCACTGTTGGTGATGAAAAGCTGTCAGTAGTGCTATCTTTCAAATATCTGGGGAGCATTCTCTCTGAAGATAGCGGCATTGACGAGGACATCCAGAGCCGCATTAAACAGACTTCAGCTGCCTTTGGGAGACTTCGGCGTAGTCTTTCAGAACGGGAGCCTTCGTCCCTCCACAAAGATCGCTGTATACCAAGCGGTTGGTGTCACCACCCTCCTTTATAGCTGTGAAGCTTGGGTAACCTACAGCCTTCATATCAAGTCCTTGGAACACTTCCACATAAGCTGCCTTCAGCACATCCTGGGAATTACTTGGTGTGAGTGGGTGCCTCACACTGAAATACTTGTAAAGACCAACTGCAGAAGTATTGAGCCATGATCACCCAGTTTCAGTTGCAGTGGCGGGGGCACGTGATAAGGATGCCCCCATGTTGGCTACCCCACAGAGTGCTATACAATCAGCTACATCATGGTCAATGCTCAGCTGGAGGGCTGAAGAAGCGCTGTGAGGATCAGATGAAGAATGCTTTAAGGAAGTGCGAGATCAGACCTGAGGACCTGGAGGATGTTGCTGCTGACCGTAACACTTGGCGACAGCTGTGTAGGGATGGAGTTCGTATTCTGGAGATGGAAAAAACAACCAGAAGACAGCTGAAGAGAACCAGGAGAAATGCAGCCATGGTTGCCATCACTACCACTACCACATATACATGTCCCACCTACAATAGAGTTTGTGGGTCCAGGATAGGACTGTACAGTCATCAAAGATCTCACCGTTAAAGGAGTGGACGTCGTCATCGGATTTCGATGGACAACTGAAGAATCATCTAATAAATCGTTATCATTACTGATTTGCAATATCAACGCGCGACCTCAACAGCAGAATGAAATTGCGGCCGAGTTGTTAGAACATGAAAAATACAGACAAGGAATACCATTTTTGTCAATGGCACTGTTCTGCAATAAACAGGAGACGGATATATTTATTTCAGTGGAATACATTATCATTTGTGAAAACGTTGTGCCAGTTAACAAAGCTGCTCGGATTCCTCAGCTCATGGAGAGTGAGGAAGGGGCAAAGAAGAGTTGCCTCACTCTCTCACACGCCCAGGTCGAGACAGACGCAGTCCCAACACTGCTGTAGATCCAGCCCTCGGAGCACATCCCACTAACTTACTGGCAGGCAGACTGACATTACAGAGTCCGAGCAACAAAAAAATGCCCCCAACACCACCACTTTCCGCTTTCTCTTACAGCGTTGACTCCTGACGAAGGTGCTCACTTCTCAGTCTCATGCACGCACCTCCTTCACTTCCGTCGCCCCACGATCTCGCCTTATGGGTCAAACAGAGACGTCGGGTGCGCGCATGCGTGAGACAGTCGCCAGGTGTGAGAATGGGCTGGGCTGAACTTGCAATCAATGCTCCGGAGAATAAAGAACGGGAAATACTCAATTTCTGAAAAATCTTTCTTTAGTTTGAGCTTTACTTCTTAGTTACCGAGACTCAATAGACAGGTCTGGCAATGGCAAAGGAGATAGTGGTTTCATCTGAAAGCATGTTTTCTTAATGGAACATAAAGTGTCATAATGTTGCTAGTTATTTGATTTGATTTCAATGCGGAGACAAATAAACGTAAAATAATAAGAAACGGCGTATGTGTCTATATTGGACAAAGTAGACATTTGTACATTTGATACAGTACAACACATACAGGATGGAAAATCACCTCGGTGGTTACAAATAACATACATTAAACTACAGATGGACAGTATGAAGTACAAAGTGTGCAGAATTTAACATACTGTGATGTACTGAGTGTGCATTATCAAACAGTGTGGGAAATGTATACAATATACATCCCGAAATGCTTTTTCTTCGCAACCATCCATGACAACACAGAGTGCCAAGAATGAACGGCAGTTTAATGCCAGATCCCCAGCTTCCCCACTCCGGCCGGGAGCAACGATCCCCCTCCGCCCCCAGCAAAAATAAAGCACTCTGCTACCAGCACTCCAGTGTGAGCAAAGCAATGGCGAAGACACGGGCTTGCAGTTACCCCAAACACTACGTTGTTCACCCAATAGTTCGACATGCTGCAGGCTCTCTCAATAAGGGAGAACGAGATGACTATTTTCCAACGAGCGGGGAGACATAACAAACAACTCGCTGCACAACGATGTTAAAAGTCCGTTACGGCGTTTTTTTTTGAGCTCTGTGCCTGAAGATCGCAAGGATCCCGGGTCCCCAGATGTTCCGACTCCCCCAGTGTGGGCTGCTACTCCACACTCTCCACTTCCTTGCCCTTGTACACCGTCCCGACACACCAGAGGTGAGGAGGGTCCCCACGAAGTCCCTTTACGCCGGGGTTCTTCCCATGCACCTGGGGGATCTCGGCTGGAGGGTACTGCATAGGGCAGTGCCCTGCAATAAGTCTTTCAGTTTGTACATGGACTTCCCACCCACATGCCACTTCTGCGGGCTGGAGGAGACCGTGTACCACATGTACATGAAGTGTGTGAGGCTGCAGCCTCTTTTTGCATATTTGCGTGGGCTTCTTCTCGCCTTCTGGCTGCATTTTAGTCCCACGCTGTTTATATATGGTCATCCAGTAAGGAAGGGGGCATGGAGGGATGAGGATGTCCTAGTCAACTTGCTCCTGGGGCTGGCGAAATCCGCCATCCGTGGGTCTTGGAAACGGGTGGCGGGAGGATCTCCCCGGGCAGACTGCCTGGCAATGTTTAGGGGGTATGTTCGTGCCCGGGTAACTATTGAAAAGGAACACGCGCAGTCCACAGCGGCCTTGGAGGAGTTTCGAGACCGTTGGGCTCCGTGGGGTGTAAATGCCATCGTGGATAGGGATGGCAACATTCTGGTGTAATGTCTATTGTCTATTTGTAGTGCAGTAATTGCGTTTGCCACTGTTTTGTATATATTGTATAGCACCGATATTTGTAATAAAGGATTTTGTAATAAAAAAAAACGACACACGGGTCTCCAGTTCCTCGAGATCCCAGGCTTACGAATCCGAGCCGAAATCTTAGTCCGAGACGTTGGCCTGCCGAATAGCGGCCGATTGTGGAACCCCGAGAGCGGGTCCATTCCCGCAAAGAACCGTAGTCAGTGTGTAATTCCAGGTCAGGGTCTTCAAAAGAACCCTGAAAGTGAAAAAAAGAGATATTAAAGATGGAAATAGAGCTGTTTTCGAAGATGCAAGCAAAGGAGTCGCTGTTGGGCGCCATAACTACTTCGCTCCGCATTGTCCAACAGTACTCAGTGTGAATTTGTTACTAGACTATCCCACCCAGGACATATTCCGAGAGTTAAAGGCTCTCACTCTCCGGAATACGGGTAGTTGGCGTGGTCTCTTTAAGGGCGTCAGACGTTTTATTTAATTGATAATCATGTTTTGGGCACCAAGAATTAAGGAACACCTGAACATAGTCTCAGCACTTTCTGGTTCAGCGGGGCAGCTCGGAAAAAGAATGTAGGTTCAGGTAGTCTGGTAAAGGAACCACAAATGGCGGGTTCGGGTTAGTGTAGTTTAGTGGAAGGAGGTTGGATCTAGAGCTGCATAACGGAAAAAGAAACATAATGTTGCAATGATAAAGAGGAAGGGCAGGGTATTTTGGAGGAAAAGAGAGAATTTAAAGCATTATTTACGCTTGAACAGCCTTTTTCGGTCAACCCCATTAAATTAACTGCAGTGTTAAAATCTGTTATAGGGAATATAGATTGTGCTTGTGCTTTGGGGAGGAAAGGTGTTAGTTGTTTGTAAGGATAAAAAGCATTATGAGAAGGCATAGCGAGTGAAGACTTTAATTGGCTAAAAGATTATATCTGCGTTTCCTACTGAAAATAGCGTTAGGTTTATTACAAACGGTGTCCTTCAAGGCTTAGGAGGTAAGGAGATTATAATTAGTCAGAGATGGGGGAAGGATGGATAGTTTATTTGTATTGATATGTTTTGATGAAGTGAAGCTCCCTGATAAAGTTAGTTTGGGGTATGTTAGTGATAATGTGCTTATATTCCACCCTTGCATAGATATTACAGAAGTCACGGTTTGGGCACGCTGTGGCGGTATGTCGTGGGAAACCAGTGAATATATAATCAGTGTGGTGGGGGACATGAGTAGAAGATTGTGAGGGTGTGAAGTTTAATTGTGGAGAACATAGTGAAGCTTATAGAGGATGTGAAGTGCTTTAGGCAGCTGAAGTTCAACAGGCTAAAGTACAGTGAGATGTGACAGATGTGTTGAATTGTACTGCTCATACATGTAGTTGTACTGAGAAAATTAAAATTATTGTGAAAGCTGCTGAAAAGTATCTGTGGGAAGCTGTAAATGGAGCATTAATAGGAGAAAGGTTGTACCATGGTGGTCTGAAGAGTGTGCAGATGTAATTGGGGAGAGGAAAGTCTTTAGGAAAGTTAAGAAGTATTAGTCTCTGAGTGACCTTGTTAAGTATAAATGGGACCCAGGCTGTGGTGAGAAAAGTAGTGAATGTTGTGAAAAGTTTACTGCAGGTCATATTGAGATATTAAACTTGGAGGTGTTTGGGGAATGATAAAGAACTGGGGGGGGGAGGAGGATGGGGAGATTCGTAGGGCTAGTAACATTCCTGTATTAATTAAAGATGTTAATGATTGAAATAGAGGAGTTTGAATTACTGGCTTGGTCATTAGCTGCAATTTGTACTCAAGCTAATTTAAGTGAAAAGGCTAAACAATGTAGACAGGGTTCCAAGTAAGGTATTGAAGCCAGCTGTAGCAATGATAGTATTGGTGATGAAGAGTTCTCTTTGAGTTTAAGAGAGCAATAGTACAGATGGCTCCAAGAAAGGATATGTTACTGTATGTTTAAACATATGGCTAGAGATATTAAATTTTTTGTATCTTATTTGGAGTTTAGGCCATATCCCCCCGATGGAAAATGGCAGTAGTAGTGCCTATTCTGAAACCTGGAAAACCTTTGTTGGATTCTTCTAATTATAGACCACTATCATTAATGTCCCATTTGTGTAAACTTGTGGAACACGTGGTGATGGAGTGGTTGAATTGTATTTGGCATAAGAGGTGATCTAGCATTTTTTTTTCAGAGTGGATTTCAGAAGGGTAGAATGACATTGGATTCAGTTTTGTTTGGAAAGTGAAATTAGGAAAGCACAGGTAAATGAAGGAGCTAATAGCAGTATTGTTTGATACAGAAAAAAAACATCTGATATGTTATGGAAATATTGGTTTGCGTTTCTGCTTGGGGCGGTCTCTGCACATAGAGGTGTTGAGAGGAATGAGCAGGTTGATTGGTTGACTGTTAAAAGTTCATCTGTGGAAATAGACCTTCCATTTAGCAATCAGAAGCTAAGGGGTTGGTGGTGTTAGGAATTGGGGGATTATGGCAAGACGTGGGATAATGGGCATAAGGGGACACTTTTATAGAATACAGAAAACTGTTGGGACTATGGGAGAAGGGGGTAAGACAAGAAGGGAAGGAATTGTATTGACTCAACTAGAATTGGATATACAATGTTTAATTATTCCTTGTATCTTGTTGAAAAACATCACTGCAGTGAGTAGAATTTGTCATGAAACAGTTTTACAATGTGAGGCATACAAGGTTGAAAGAAAGCAAATGCAGGCTGCACTACTAGCTTTGGGGGCTGACAGTTTTCATTTGAAAACTTTAAGTTATAGAAGTGACTTTAATTCACAATATTGTCTTTCATTATTTAAAATCTATAGGGCATTTTGGGGTAATTTAGTTTTCATTTGATAAAGAACTAGCAGAGGTTTTCTTTCCCAACTCTCTTCACCACACTCAAGTCCAGTTGGTGGTGGTGATGCACCTTTAAGTTGGACTGCCAGCTGCTATTAAAAGTCTTTGTAGGAGTGTGTTGTAATTGGGCATGATAGGTTAGTCGGTAGAGGGGGTGGTGTTGCAAATTTTATAAGCAAAGGAATATAGAGTTGTTGATGTGAATGTAGAAGTATTTAATTCAACAGGGAAGGGTATTAATATGAAATATTTTTATAACCCTTGTGTAAAGCTTTCAGTTCTGTTAGAAAGCATATGTAGCTCTAGCTCACTAATGGTTGTAGGTGCATGGATTTTGATGTACGTAGTTCACTGTGGGGTTATCTGAGGAATGGTTAGTTCCTGCGCAGGTTGGCTCTGCTTAAGAAGGCATACAGTGCACTGGCCTTCATCAATCGTGGGATTGCATTTAAGAGCTGAGATGTAATGTTGCAGCTATATAGGACCCTGATCAGGTCCCACAGTACTCATTTCTGGTCATCTCACTACAGGAAGGACATGGAAGCCATAGAAAGGGTGCAGAGGAGATTTACAAGGATGTTGCCTGGATTCGCGAGCATTCCTTATGAGAATAGTTTGAGTGAACTCGGCTACCACATCTTTTCTAAGATGAGGGGCCCAAAACTGCTCACAAACTTATAAAGTATCTTATAAAGTATATTTATAAAGTATCAGCATCACATCCTTGCTCTTGTATTCTAGACCTCTTCAAATGATTGCTAACATTGCATTTGCCTTCCCCATCACCGATACGACCTGCAGGTTAACCTTTAGGGTGTTTAGAAACCTAAAAACACACACAGCACAATACAGGCCCTTTCGCCCACAAAGTTGTGCCAAACATGTCCCTACCTTTAAAAATTACCAGGCTTACCCATAACCCTCTATTTTTCTAAGCTCCATGTACCTATCCAAAAGTTTCTTAATGTATCCACCTCCACCACCATTGCCGGCAGCCCATTCCATGCACCTACCATTCTGAGTAAAAAAAAAACTTACCCCTGACATCTCCTCTGTACTACTCCCCAGCACCTTAAACCTGTGTCCTCTTGTGGCAACTATTTTGTCCCTGGGGTGGGGGGAGAAATATCCACATGATCAATGCCTCACATCTTGTACACCTCTATCAGGTCACTTCTCTTACTCCGTCACTCCAAGGAGAAAAGGCTGAGTTCACTCAACCTTTTCTCATAAGGCATGCTTCCCAGTCCTGGCAACGTCCTTGTAAATATCCTTTGCACCCTTTCTATGGCCTCCACATCCTTCCTGTAGTGAGGCGACCAGAACTGAGCACAGTACTCCAAGTGGGGTCTGACCAGAGTCCTATATATTGCAACATTACCTCTCTCAGCTCCTGAATTCAATTCCATGATTGATGAAGGCCAATACACCATATGCCTTCTTAACCACAGAGTCAACCTGCGCAGCTGCTTTGAACATCCTATGGACTGGGACCCCAAGATCCCTCTGATCCTCCACACTGCCAAGAGTCTTCCCATTAATATTATATTCTGCTGTCATATTTGACCTACCAAAATGAACCACTTCACACGTAACATGGGTTGAACTCCATCTGCCACTTCTCAGCCCAGTTTTGCAACTTATCAACATCCCTCTGTAACCTCTGACAGCCCTCCACACTATCCACAACACCTCCAACCTTTGTGTCATCAGCAAATTTACTAACCCATCCCTCCACTTCTTCATCCAGGCCATTTATAAAAATTACGAAGAGTAAGGGTCCCAGAACAGATCTCTGAGGCACTGCACTGGTGACTGACCTCTATGCAGAATATGACCCATTCACAACCACACTTTGCCTTCTGTAGGCAAGCCAGTTCTGGATCCACAAAGCAATGTCCCCTTGGATCAAATGCCTCCTTACTTTCTCAATAAGCCTGGGATGGGGCACCTTATCAAATGCCTTGCTGAAATCCATATACACTACACCTGCTGCTCTTCCTTCGTCAATGTGTTTAGCCATATCCTCAAAAAAATTAAATCAGGCTCATAAGACATAACCTGCCCTTGACGAAGCCATGGTGACTATTCCTAATCATATTATACCTCTCCAAATGTTCATAAATCCTGCCTCTCAGGATCTTCTCCATCAACTTACCAACCACTGAGGTAAGACTCACTGGTCTATAATTTCCTGGACTATCTCTACTCCCTTTCTTGAATACAGGAACAACATCCAGAACCCTCCAATCCTCTGGAAACTCTCCGGTCCCCATTGATGATGCAAAGGGCATCACCAGAGGCTCAGCAATCTCCTCCCTCACCTCCCACAGTAGCCTAGGGTACATCTCATCCAGTCACAGCATCTTATCCAACTTGATGCTTTCCAAAAGCTCCAGCACATCCTCTTTCTTAATATCTACATGCTCAAGCTTTTCAGTCTACTGCAAGTCATCACTACAATCACTAAGATCCTTTTCCATAGTGAATACTAAAGTAAAGTATTCATTAAGTACCTCTGCTATTTCCTCCTGTTCCATACACACTTTCCCACTGTCACACTTGATAGGTCCTATTCTTTCACATCTTATCCTCTTGCTCTTCACATACTTGCAGAATGCCTTGGGGTTTTCCTTAATTCTGCCTGCCAAGGCCTTGTCATGACCCCTTCTGGCTCTCCTAATTTCCTTCTTAAGCTCCTTCCTAGTAGCCTTATAATCTTCTAGATCTCTAATATTACCTAGCTCTCTGAACCTTTTGTAAGCTTTTCTTTTCTTGACTAGATTTATTACAGCTTTTGTACACCACGGTTCCTGTACAAAACTCCACACAAATATCTCCTGAACATTTGCCACATTTCTTCCATTTGTTTCCCTGAGAACATTTGTTTCCAATTTAAGCTTCCTATTTCCTGCCTGATAGCCTCATAATTCCCCTACTCCAATTAAATGTTTCCCTAACTTCTCTGTTCCTATTTCTCTCCAATGCTATTGTAAAGGAGGAAGAATTATGATCACTATTTCCAAAATGCTCTCCCACTGAGAGATCTGACACCCGATGAGGTTCATTCCCCAATACCAAATCAAGTACAGCCTTTCCTCTTGTAGGCTTATCTACATATTGTGTCAAGAAACCTTCCTGAACACACCTAACAAACTCCACCCCATCTAAACGTCTTAGTCTAGGGAGGTGCCAATCGATATTAGGAAATTAAAATCTCCCATCACGACAACTCTGTTATTACACCTTTCCAGGATCAGTTTCCCTATCTGCTCCTCGATATCCCTGTTACTATTGGGCAGTGATGCTCCTCGATATCCCTGTTACTATTGGGTGGTGAATAAAAAACACCCTGTAATGTTATTGACCCCTTCCCGTTCCTTACCTCCACCCACAGAGACTCTGTAGACAATCCCTCCATGACGTCCACCCTTTCTGCAGCTGTGACACTATCTCTGATCAACAGTGCCACGGCCCCACCTCTTTCGCCTTCCTCCCTGTCCTTTCTGAAACATCTAAAACCTGGCACTTGAAGTAAACATTCCTGCCCCTGAGCCATCCAAGTCTCTGTAATGGCCACCACATCATATTTCCAAATACTGATCCACACTCTAAGCTCATCAGCTTTGTTCACAACATTCCTTGCATCAAAATAGATGCATTCAAACCTTCAAAAGAGCACATCCCTTCTCTATCACCTGCCTATCCTCCCTCGCGCACTGTCTCCAAGCTTTCTGTATTTGTGAGCCAACCTTTTCTTCCCCAGTCTCTTCAGTTCGGTTCCCACCCCCCAACAATTCTAGTTTAAACTCTCCCCGATAGCCTTAGCAAACCTCCCCGCCAAGATATTGGTTCCCTGAGATTCAAGTGCAACCCGTCCTTTTTGTACAGGTCACACCTGCCCCAAAAGATGTCCCAAAAACCCAGAAATCTGAGAAATTAAAATAGGACCAAACAAATTCCATCCAGTCTGCCAACGTGAGCCACATTGCCCAGAGTCCATCTCTTTTACAGAAACTTTGACACCAGCCACAACCAGGAATTCAACCAGTTCACTGCTGAAGGCTTGGGGATTGTCGTCTGGTGTAGCACACAATCTAATGGCAGGTGAGTAAAATGTGACCAAACTGGTTCTGTCCCTTCACAACTGATTTACACGCACAATTTATATCATTCAAATACTCATTTAGAGATTTCAATACTGGTCACAGACGCCGTGTAAAGGCTGCTGAACATTCCAAGTGAACAGGGTAAACAGAAGCCATGGCTCACATTAATGTCACAGGTAAAATGCGGGTAATGTCCTGCAATTGAATTTAGGGAGCTAGATGGCCGGTTAAAGTGCAGGACCAGGATGTCTGTTATCCCAGGATTACCACTGCAGCCACATCGTAGCTTGAAAAGGAACAGGAGGACAGACGAATTGAGATGGAGACAGGTTTCTGCATCATTGGGAACATGATTGAAAAAGGTGGTGCCTCCTCTGCTAGTCAAATACTACCTGGGTTGTAAATTGTTACTTAACAGCCCTTTGCAGTACCACCTTGACAAAATGGCAATCTTAAAAAGGCAGTTTTACATGGGCAATCTGAAGATATAGCTACAGAAAACCAAGCTGCAGCACCATCATTCTGTCAAACACATCGCGCTGGCCAACATGCACCCAGATCGCAAGTGTGTTCAATCACACTCATTCAGCTCTGCACACTAAAAATTGTGCACTCACTACTTCACGTTGTGTTAGATAACAAATCAGTACTTCACACTGGTTCTGATAATGCACACTCGGTGCTTCACACTGTTAGTCAATGCACACAGCATTTCACACCACTTAGACAAATCTTGTCAAGGACGGCTTGGACCCACATGCTGGAGAATCAGAGGCTGGGACTGATTCATGGTCTCAAATGGGAATTGAGAAACAATGTTTAAAATAAATGCTAGGTGAAATTGCTGGAAGACATACTAACTTATCACTGAACCTATGTTTTGGTGTTCCTTAAATATTCAATTCTTGGTGCCCAAAGCATGATTAACAATTAACAGGAATGTCCTAGACCCTTAAAGGGGCTGGGCCAGCTATCTGTACTCCAGAGAGTTAGACCATTTAAATCTCACAAGCTAGTGTGATTGGGTGAGCCTCTCCCCCATGGCCGACTCCTGATGCCCCTGGTCGCTCGGCGAGGTGGTGATGATAATTGTGGATGAGAGGCAGATCCAGGATGTCCCTTTCTTCTACTCAGCACATTCCTCCTATCCAATCCCTCCCACTGCACAAGGTATTGCCAAACACTTCCAAAAGTAAACAAGTCCAAAAATCTTTTCACCATGAAGACCAATTTCCCCCTCAATAAACTTGTGTGGTGGCAGCGGGGCCAATGGTGGGGTTAAAGGGCTGGTGCAGACAGGTTTTAACTTAGAGATGTGGAAGGTGGGATTGATGTTTAGGACCTTGGGGAGCTGCAAGGTGTAAGCCACTGGTCTTACTTTCCTCAGGATCTTAAAGGCACCAATGAACTTGGGCATAAAGTTTCTAGATTCCATGTCAGTGGCAAATCATGAGTGGACAGCCAGACCCTTTGACCAGGCGGTCATGTGAGTCCCAGACTGCTCCTTCAGTTTGCCTTAGCCTCTGCTCTCTGGCTAGAGGCCAGCAAAATCTCCTGCCCTCATCCATTTTTCCTTGCATCGTCAGACAACACCTTTGGCCACAGGGACCCCAACCTCAGCTTCGTGTTCCAGAAAAACACAGAGGATATCCAAACAGGCCTTCTTATTTTACCCTTCTCCCAACAATCCAACTTTTTTGTGTACTCTGTAAAGGTGTTTCCCATTATGCCTATTATCCCCCAAGTCTTGCCATAATCCCCTAATTCTTAGCCCCACCAACCTCCTAGCTTCTGGTCTATATCCACAGAAGACCTTTTAACAGCTTTTTAGGCCAAACCATCAACCAGCTCATTCCCCTCAACACCTCTATATGTGCAGGGACCTACAAGAAGACATTTAGACCAATACTTTGAATGTGAAATAAAGTTCGAAGAGCTTCCAACAGTAAATCTGATCTACAGTAAGAATGACCCATTTAAAGACTCATCAAAACAAGAAGCTGAACTGACTAACACCTTTGCAAGGACAAATCTCCCTCACTCACTATAAGCCCTAAATGATGGCAACCAATTCTGCTGTATATATGGATAAATGGTTAGCAAGACCTTTATTGTTACCTATATTTCAGGTACAAAAACCAACCGCACCAATATTCCAGTTAAATTTTTTTTGATCTATCGGTAAGAAAAAATGGTTAACAGCACAATTTTCCTCAGCATATTGATGGGCCAAGACTATTAGGCATAGCAGGATCCTTGGACTTCATTAAATCATGCAATCTAAAATAAACTAAAGTCATTGCAAAAGACCACAGTAGGCATGACTGAAAAAGCTATGGTGGGACTTAGTGCATAATACAGCAAACCCATATTCACAGCATGAAAAGAACCCAGCCACCCAAAACTAAAAACTCTCATGTGATGCTCCCAACAGTCTTCCAACACATTTTAACAAGGTGATCATTTCTCTGCTCCCTCAAATTAATCCAATAAATTAACATCAACTTCAACCTCTGCAGCTATAATGGTAATTGTCCCATTTCAACCAGTAAAGCTGAAACAGGAGATGACCTTACTGCACCACAACAGTATTACAGCCTGTGCGTGCATCACATCCAAACATTTTAAAGTTGAAGATGAAGCTGATCTATAAGCTACATAGCCATAATCAAATATAGATCTGATTAAATACAAATGGTCAGAGATTTTCATGTAGCACTCCAAGAGTACCCACATAGACACCCAAGGATCTTTAATGCTCCTTTACACTTATCAGTTTTATGATGTGGTGCTTCCAGCCACATGCCAAGAAATCTTACCATCAACACTTCAAGAGTTTGACCATACAATTTAAAATCAAATGGAGGTCTATTGATCCCCTTTATAAAACATGCAACTTGTGTTTTAGCCGTTGAAAGCTAAAACCCCATCTATTTTCCCACTGTTCAATCTTACTAATTGCTAAATGCATCCTATATATAGTTAAAATGAAATGTCTACATCCAATCTGTAGAGCATCATCTGCAAAAAGTGACTTACCCAGCCCAGTACCCATCTCAGAGAAAGTATCATTAATCATAATATTGAACAATAAAGGACTACAAACACTGCCTTGTGGGGACCCAGTCTCTATCTCATAGAAGACCAATATTCCTTTCCTAGCCTTACCTGCATAGACTGTCCAAATTAAAAACTCAAATTATATAGCCTTCCTCTCACTCCTAATTTTGATAAGTTATTCAAAAGACCCTCCCTCCATAACATGTCATGTGCATTTCTTATATCAAACAACACTACTATTACAGCTTCTTTACTTACTAATGCTTTCCCAATCTCTTCCAAATAAAACAGAATCCAATGTCATTCTATCCTTCTGAAGTCCACTGATATAATGCTGTATTCACCTCTTATCCAAAATACAATTCAACCACTCCATCATCACATGTTCCACAAGTTTACACAAATGACGTGTTAATGATATTGGTTATAACTATATGGATCCAATGAGTGTTTTCCAGGTTTCAGAATAGGCACTACTACTGCCATTTTCCATGGGGGTGGGGGCGAGATGGCCTAAACTCCAAATATGATTCAAAACTTTTAAAATTATCTCTAGTGGTGTCAGCCATACGTTTAAACATACAACAACACATCACCCTTTCCTGGAGCCATCTGACTGTATTATTAGCCTTCTTAAATTCATACAAGAAAATCTACATCACTATTACTATCATTGCTACAGCTGGCTTCAAGAGATCAGGGTATTCACTTAAAACCCTGTCACTATATTGTTTAGTCTCTTCACCTAAATTATCTGATTATGAATTACAGCTAATGACCAAGTCAGTAACTCAACCTTCTCTATCGTATTGGCTTTAATCAATATAGAAGTGTTATAGATCACATTTCCAAGTTTAATAACCCTTCCAATGCTATCACAATATGACCTCCAGTACACCTTTCTCACAACCTTCATTACTTTCCTCACCACGGCCTGTGCCCTATTATACTTCATTAGGTCACTTGGAGGGTAACACTTCTCAACTTTCCGAAATGCCTCTGCACACTCTGACCTTCAGCCCTGACAGATGTTCATTACATGAAGCATTAAACTTCTCCCAATTTGCCTTACCAAAACTCCACCTCCTAAAAGTGGCCTCCTGTCCCCTATAAACCACACCCAAGCTTATAAATATAGGAAATTGATCACCCAACAATTTTTCATCTCCCATGATATCTCCCTCACTCACTCCAGCCAGAATGTTCAAAACTGAAGTCAATCTATAGCAGTTTCAGAACCCCTCCCATCATTAAGACAAAAAGGGAAAAATCTACACGAGAACATAATAGGAGCAGGAGTAAGTCACCTGGCTCGTCAGGCTAGCCCCACTTTTCAAGATCATGGCTGATCTGACCATGGACTCATCTCCACCTTTCTGCCTTCTCACACCCCCACCCCCATAACCCTCAGTTCCCCTATTATGCAAAAAAATCTATCCAACCCCATCTTAAATATATTTACTGAGGTAGCCTCCACTGCTTCATTGGGCAGAGAATACCACAGATTCACCACTCTCTGGGAAAAGCAGTTCCTCCTCACCTTTGTCCTAAATGTACTCCCCTGAATCTTTAGGCTATGTCCCCTAGATATAGCTTCACCTACCAGTGGAAACAACTGCCTCTATCCCTCTCATAATTCTATATATTGCTACATGATCTCCTCTTGTTCTTCTGAATTTCAGCAAGTACAGTCCCAGGTGACCCAATCTCTCCTCATAGTCAAACCCCTTGATCTCTGGAATCAACCTGGTGAACCTCCTCTGCACTGCCTCCAAAGCCAGTATATCCTCCCTCAAGTAAGGAGACTAGAACTGCATGCAGTACTCAAGGTGCAGCCTCACCAGTGCTCTGTACAGTTGCAGCAAAACCTCCCTGCTCTTAAATCCAATCTCTCTGCAATGAAGGACAACATTCCATTTATGTTCTTGATAGCCTGTTGCACTTACCAGCCAACCTTTTGTGATTCATGCACAGGCACTCCCAAATCCCTCTGCACAGCAGCATGCTGCAATCTCTTACCATGTAAATAATAACCTGATCTTTCATTTTTCCTTCCAAAGTGGATGACCTTACATTTACCAACATCTGCCAAACCCCTGTCCATTCACTTAACCCATCTATATCTCCCTGCAGACTCTCCGGATCCTCAGCACAATCTGCTTTCTAACTCAATTTAGTATCAGCAAACTTAGATGCACTACACTTGGTCCCCTCTTCCAGGTCATTGTTACTGGTTTGGGTGTTACGTAATGAACCGGAGGCAATTAGGGAGCTTAAGGTAAAAGAACCCTTAGGAACCAGTGATCACAATATGATTGAGTTCAACTTGAAATTTGATAGGGAGAAAGTAAAGTCTGATGTGGCAGCATTTCGGATACGCAGGAGAAATTACAGTGGTATGAAAGAGGAGTTGGCTAAAGTAAATTGGAAGGAGCTGCTGGCAAGGATATCAGCAGAGCAGCAATGGCGTGCATTTCTGGGAATAATGAGGAAGGTGCAGGACAAGTGTATTCCAAAAATGAAGGAATATTAAAAAGGTAAAATAGTAGAACCATGGCTGACAAAGGAAGTCAAAGCTATTATAAAAAGCAAAAGAAAGGGCATACAACAAAGCAAAAATTAGTGGGAAGATTAGTGGAAAGCAGAAAGTGAGGGGAGAAGTTGAAGGGAAAGATGTGCCTGCTGATGGGATCCCGTTGGAGATGACAGAAGTTACGGGGAATTAAGTGCTGGATGCAGAGGCTGGTGGGGCGGTAGGTATCCTTGTGTGTGGAACAAGTGCTACACCTGCTTGGATTTCCAGCATCTGCAGATTTCTCTTGCCTGAAATCATCATTGGCATTTTCCAGTGACTGCATATTCAGCAACAAGAAGCTGAGTAGATAAGGCCTCATCCCCTGTGTTTCAACCTGGTTTGAATTCTGTCTGTCCTGCCACATTTTCAGACATGGGTTGACCTTTAAAAGTGCTGCACTTAACTGCTCTACATTTAACCATCAAACGTCAGATCTGAAGATCATTGATGTGATTTTGTAGTCTGTTAAGAGGAAATGACTCGCACCGAGTTTCTGTGCTATAGATTGACTTATGTCATGAAATCTGAATTTTAATTGTCCTTCCACTTAATGCAGGAACACTTAGAACTAAAAGCATTCTGCAATCAACAATGCTTTAGGTCTCATAAGTTTGACGTTTAATGTGAATAAGTGTGAGGTTATCCACTTTGGGAGTAAGAACAGGAAGGCAGATTATTATCTGAACGGTGTAAAGTTAGGTAAGGGAGAAATACAAAGAGATCTAGGAATCCTTGTTCATTAGTCACTGAAGGTGAATGAGCAAGTGCAGTAGGCAGTGAAGAAGGCTAATGGAATGTTGGCCTTTATTACAAAGGGAATTGAGTACAAGAGCAAGGAAATCCTCTTGCATTTGCACAGAGCCCTGGTGAGACCACACCTGGAGTATTGTGTACAGTTTTGGTCTCCAGGGTTAAGGAAGGACATCCTGGCTGTAGAGGAAGTGCAGCGTAGATTCACAAGGTTAATTCCTGGGATGTCAGGACTGTCTTACGCAGAGAGGTTAGAGAGACTGGGCTTGTACACACTGGAATTAAGGAGATTGAGAGGGGATCTGATTGAAACATATAAGATTATTAAGGGATTGGACAAGATAGAAGCAGGAAATATGTTCCAGATGCTGGGAGAGTCCAGTACCAGAGGGCATGGTTTGAGAATAAGGGGTAGGTCATTTAGGACAGAGTTAAGGAAAAACTTCTTCTCCCAGAGAGTTGTGGGGGTCTGGAATGCACTGCCTCAGAAGGCAGTGGAGGCCAATTCTCTGGATGCTTTCAAGAAGGAGCTAGACAGGTATCTTATGGATAGGGGATTCAAGGGATATGGGGACAAGGCAGGAACCGGGTAGATGATCAGCCATGATCTCAAAATGGCGGTGCAGGCTCGAAGGGCCGAATGGTCTACTTCTGCACCTATTGTCTATTGTCTATAAGTGGAATCAAAAGGAAGGAGTGTCCATTTCAGTATACATGGCTGAATTGAAAAGACAGTCTAAGCTTTGTCAGTTCAGTGATGGGTGTAATAATGTACTGACAGATCATTTAGTTTGTGGAATCTTGCAAAAGAGCATTCAAAATGGCTCTTAATTTAAGCAAAATTTACATTTAAGAGCATTTGAATTTGCTGTATCAATGGAAATGTGGTGTGTGTGTGTATACGCACACACAAGTTTGTGCAGGAAAACACTTTGCATCTAAAGATCACAATGCCATTAGATTCAAAGTAAATATACAAAAAGATAGGGCTGGTTCGCAGGTCCAAATTGGAGAAAGGTCAATTTTGATGGTATCACAAGTGATCTGGCAGCTGTGGATTGGGACAGGCTGTTTTCTGGCAAAGGTGTGCTTGGTAACTGGGAGGCTTTCAAAAGGTGAAATTATGAGAACAAAACTTCTATGTGCCTGTCAGAATCAAAGATAAAGATAACAAGTTTGGGGAACCTTGGATTTTAGGAGATATTGAAGCCCTGGTTTAGAACTAAAAGGAGGTTCAATGCAGGTATAGAGAGGTCGGAATGACAAGGTGCTTATAGAGTATAAGAAATGCTGAGAACACTTAAGAAAGTCAGGAGTGCTAAAAGAAGGCATTCTACAGGTATGTTGAGAGCAAAAGGATTCTAAGGGACAAAATTGGTCCCCTGGAAGATCAGAATGGTAATCCATGTGTGGAGCCAAAGGGGATGGGGAAGATTTTAAATGATTTTTAACATCTATATTTACTCATGATATGACCATAGTCTATAAAAGTGAGGCAAAGTGGCATCAACTTATGGACCTTCTTGAGATTAGAGGAGGTGTTTGCTGTCCTAAGGGAAATTAGGGCGGATTAATCCCCAGAACCTGAATAAATGTTCCCTGGGACCTGTAGGATGCAAGTGCAGAAATTGTTGGGGCCCTAACAGCAATATTTAAATCACTTTTAGCAACATGTGAGGTACCACAGGAGAGCAATGTTCTGCTGTTTAAGAAGGCTGTAAAAATAAACTAGAAATTATAGGCCAGTGAGCAGACTTCAGTAGCAAGAAAGTTATTGGAAGGTATTCTAAGGGACCAGATATGAGTACTTGGATAGATATGGACTGATTAAGGGTCGTCAGCATGGCTTTGTGTGTGGTAGGTCATATCTAACGGATCTTATAAAGTTTTTCAAGGAAGTTATCAAGAAAGTTGATGAAGGCAAGGCAGTGGATGTTGTCTACATGGACTTTAACAAGGCATTTGACAAGGTTTCTCATGGGAGCTTGGTCATGAAAGTTGAGTTTCTCAGCATTCAAGATGAGGTTGTAAACTGGATTAGACATTGGCATTGTGGGAGAAGTCAGGGGTAGTAGATGGTTGCTTCTCTCTGGGGGCCAGTGTTACAGGGTTCAGTGCTGGATCTTCTGTTTGCCATCTATATCGACACTCTGGATGATGTGGTTACCTGGATCAGCAAATTTGTGGATGACACCAAGTTTGGAAGTAGAGTGGACAGCGAGGAAGGCTCTCTTGGCTTGTAAAAATCAGTTGGAAAAATGGTAGTTGGAATTTAATGCAGTCAAGTGTGAGGTGTTGCACTTTTGTGGGACCAACCAGAGTAGGTCTTACACAATAAACGGTAGGGCACTGAGGAGCGGTAGAACAAAGGGATCTGCGAATACAGGTCCATAATTCATTGAAAGTGGCATCACAGGTAGATAGGGCTGTAAAGAAAGTCTTTGGCACATTGGTTTTCATAAAGTATTGAGTGCGCCAAATGGGATATTATGTGAGAATTGTATAAGACATTGGTGAGGACCAATTTGGAGTGTTGTGTGCAGGTTTGGTCACCTACCTTAAGAAAAATGTAGATAAGGTTGAAAGTACAGAGAAAATTGACAAGGATGTGCTGAGTCTCGAGGATCTGAGCTATAAGGAAAGATTACATAGATTAGGACTTTATTCCTTGGATCATAGAAGATTAAGAGGAGAGTTGATAGAGAAGATTGGATAGGTACATTGATGAGATGGGGTATGGAGGCTATGGTCCCAGTGCTTATTGATGGGAGTAGCCAGTTTAAATGGTTCAGTGCAGACTAGATGGACCAAATGGCCTGTTTCTGTGCCAATACTTTTCTATGACCCTATGACTTTAAGAACTTAAGTTGTCGAGAAAAGGTAAGTCCTGTGGGAATGACTTTCAGTAACAGTGAAATATCAACAACATGCCGTGTTGGGCTTGTCTGTGGTAAAAAAAAAGGAGGGCCAGCATTGTGGGGATGTGATTGGCTGAGATAACTACAACTTGCTTGTAGATCCATCCACAATTTTCATGTCGCATCTTCTGCAATGAAGCCACCTGAAAGTGAATTAAGAAAGGTACTGGATGATGCCACAGCAGAGTTCAAGGTCTGCGTTGGAAAACTGAAACATATCATGGGTAAAATACAGTAGAGTTAAATGAAAATGCCACACCCAAGTTTTGCATAGCCCATCTGATTCCGTACGGTGTATCATCTACTGTATCATACACTGTATCGTCAGTGTATCATCATACCAGTGACCTAGACTGTAAGGAATTCTTGCCAAGGTTGAGTAGAGACCATGGGCAATGCTAGTGGTCTCAGTAGCCAAGAAGAATGGGTCTGTCAGGATCCGTAGAAGAACGGGTGCAGGATAGATATATTCCAAAAACAAAAACACTCAAAGGACAAAATAGTACAACTGTGACTGACAAGGGAAGTCAAGGCCAATGTATAAGCAAAAGAAAGGGCATATAACAAATCAAAAATTAGTGGGAAGATGGAGGATTAGGAAGCTTTTAAAAACCCACAGAAAGCAACTAAAAGAATCATCAGGAGGAAAAGATGAAATATGAAACCAAGCTAGCAAACAATTTCAAGGTCGATAGAAAATAGTTGAGTATATAAAAGATAAGAGATGAGAATAGATGTAGGACTGCGAGAAAATGAGGGCAAAGTAATAACAACTGGGGACAAGGTGGTGGCAGATGAACTAAAGTATTTTGCATCAGTCTCCGCTGTGGAAGACACGAGCAGCGTGCCAGGTGTTGAAGGGTGTGAGGGAAGAGAAGTGGGTGCAGTTACTGTTACAAGGGAGAAGGAGCTCAAAAAGCTGAAAGACCTAAAGGTACACAAGTCACTAGGCCAAATGAACTGCATCCTAAGGTTCTGAAAGAGGTAATATTAGAGACTGAGGTGGCATTAGAAATGATCTTTCAAGAATCATTGGACTCTGGCTTGGTGCCGGAGGACTCGAAAATTGCAAATGTCACTCCACTCTTTAAGGAGGGAGACAATAGAAAGGAAGTTATAGACCAGTTAGCCTGATCCCTGTGGTTGGGAATGTGTTAGAGTCAATTGCTAAGGATGAGGTTTTAGAGTACTTGGTGACTCAGGACAAGATGGGCATGGTTTCCTTAAGGGAAAGTCATGCCTGACAAAGCTGTTGGAATTCTTTGAGATTACAAGTAGAATAGATAAAGGGGATGCAATTGTAAGTTTGGATTTTTAGATGGCCTTCGACAAAGTGCCACACATGAGGCCGCTTACCAAGTTAAGAGCCTATGGTATAACAGGAAAGTTACTGGCATGGTTAGAGCATTGGCTGATTGGTAGGAAGCAGTGAGTGGGAATAAAAGGATCCTTTTCTGATTGGCTGCCAGTGACTAGTGGTGTTCTGCAGAGGTCAGTGTTGGGACCGCTTCTTTTTATGCTGCATTTAAATGATGGAATAGATGTCTTTGTTGCCATGTTTGCAAATGATAGGAAGAATGGTGGTGGGGCAGGTAGTGATGAGGAAACAGAGGCTGCAGAAGGACTTCGACTGATGAGGAGAATGGGCAAGAAAGTGGAAAATGAAATACAATGTTGGAAAATGTATGGTCAAGCACTTTGGTAGTAGAAATAAATGTGCAGATTATTTTCTAAATGGGGAGAAAATCCAAAAATATGAGATACAAGGGGACTTGGGAGTCCTTGTGCAGAACACCCTAAAGGTTAACTTAGAAGTAGTCAGTGTGAGGGAGGCAAATGCCATTTTAGCATTCATTTCAGGAAGTCTAGACTATAATAGCGGGAATGTGATGCTAAGACTTTATAAGGTACTGGTGAGGCCTCACCTTGACTATTGTGAACAGCTTTGGGCTCCTCATCTAAGATGTGCTGGGATTGGAGAGGGTTCAGAGGAGGTTCACAAGGGTGATTCCAGGAATGAAAGGGTTATCATATGAGGAACATTTGATGGCTTTGGGCCTGTAGTCACTGGAATTTAGAAAGTTGAGAGGGGATCTCATTGTGTAGGCCTTTCAACTTTTGAAAGATTTCAGTAGATGTAGAAAGGATGTTTCCCATAGTGGAGTAGTCGAGGACAAGAGGTCACAAACTCAGGATAGAGTTTTAAAACAGCGGTGTAGAGAAATTTCTTTGGCCAGAGGGTGGTGAATTTATGGAATTTGTTACCACAGGCAGCTGTGGACGGCAGGTCATTGGCTGTATTTAGATAGAGATTGATCGGCTCTTGAATGGCTACCGCATCAAAGGTTGCAGGGAGAAGGCCGAGAAGTGGGACTGAGGAGGGGGAGAAAAGATCAGCCTTAAATGAATGCTGGAGCAGACTTGATGGGTGAAATGGCCTAATTATATTCCTAATGTCCTCTATCCAGGATAGAGGATATTGTTGCAAACCTTGCTGTAGTGATTTCCTCCAGAAAAGTGGGCTTAGCTGAGGCCTATTTGCAGATGGATAATGAAAGAATAGTCCAAAGTGTTTCTCAACATAAACTTTCAGAAAGGGCTTTATGGTTATAATAGATTTATTTTTGGAGTAGCATCTGCACCTGCACTCTGGCTGAAAGCTATGGACCAGGTGCTGCAAGGCTGCCCAGGGACAGTGTTATCCGAATGACATCCTTGTTAATAATGACAAGGAACAGCTCAAACCTCAAAACAGTGCTATAAAGATTAGAAGACTATAGGCTCAGAGCATGCATGACAAAACTGCAAATGTCACTTTGCTATTTAAGAAGGGTGGGAGGCAGCAGAAAGGAAACCTATAGACCTGTTAGCCCGACATCAGTGGCTGGGAAGTTGCTGGAATCGATTGTTAGGAATGAGATTATAGAGTACCTGGAGGCACATGACAAGATAGGCCAAAACCAGCGTGGTTTCCTGAAAGGAATATTCTGCCTGACTGACCTACTGCAATTCTTTCAGGAAATTACAAGCAGGGTAGACAAAGGAGATGTAGTAGGCGTGGTGTACTTGGATTTTCAGAAGGCCGCACATGAGGCTGTTTAGCAAGATAAGAACCCAGGGAATTACAGGGAAGTTACTAGCGTGGCTGAAGAATTGGCTGGTTGGTAGAAAATGGAGAATGGGAATAAAGGGATCCTATTCTGGCTGGCTGCTCGTTACCAGTGGAGTTCCACAGGGGTCGGTGTTGAGTTCACTGCTTTTTACAACGTATGTCAATAATCTGGACTACAGTATTAATAGATTTGTGCCGAAATTTGCTGCTGATACAGATAGGTGGAGGAGCAGGTAGTGTTGAGGGAACAGAGTTTAGGGGAATGAGCAATAAAAGTGGCAAATAAAATACAATGTTGGAAAGTGTATGGTCATGCACTTTGGTGGGCAGACTATTATTTAGATGGAGAGAGAATTCAAAATGCAGAGATGCAAAGGGACTTGAGAGTCCTTGTACAAGATACCCTGAAGGTTAACCTGCAGGTTGAGTCGGTGGTGAAGGAGAGTGCAATGATGACATTCATTTCTACAGGTATGGAATATAAGAGCAGGGATGTGATGTTGAGGCTCTATAAGGCACTCATGAGACCACACTTGGAGTATTGTGTGCAGCTTTGCTCTCCTTATTTTAGAAAGGATATACTGACATTGGAGAGGGTTCAGAGAAGATTCTCGGGAAGGATTCCAGGAATGAAAGGGTTAACACACAAGGCTTTGCAAAAGTATGCTGAGAAAATTCAAGCAGTGGTTAATGTCCCAAGGCCAGAGAATGTGTCACAGTTGTGTTCGTTAGGAGGATTTGTCAATTGCTATAAACATGGCTAACATGCTTCACCCCTTGAACTCATTAATACAGATCAAGAAGAAATGGCAATGGACAAGGCAGTGTGAGATTGCTTTGCAGAAGGTAAAGGAAATGGTGGCATCAACACTGTACTCACGCATTATGGTCCACATCACCTAGTGAAGCTTGCCTGTGACACCTCACCATATGGTGCAGTCATGTCACATGTCCTGAGTGATGGAAGTGAACGCTCCATAACCTTTGCATCACCATCCATCACCACTGCAGAGAAAAATTGCACACGGATTGTCAAACAGGCTTTGAGTCTGGTTTGCTGCGTAAAATATTTCAACAAGTACTGGTTGAAAAGGGCACAATAGTACAATAGTCATGGGAGATTTCAATATGTAGGTAGATTAAGAAAATCACTTTGTTACTGTATCCTTTGGGGGGTGGAATTTGTAAAATACCTACAAGGTGGCTTTTCATAGTTGAGCACTAGAAGATCATCTATTCTGGAATGGGTGTTGTGCGATGAATAGGAATTGATTAGAGAGCTTAAGTTAAAGGAACCCTTGGAGAAGAGTGATCATAATATGATTAAATTTGCCCTTAAATTTGAGAGGCAGAAGCTAAACTCAGATGTATCAGTATCAGTAAAAGATATTACAGGGGCATGAGAGAGCAACTAGCCAAATTTGATCGGAAGGCGACACCAGCCGGGATGATGGTGGAACAGAAATGGCTGGAATATTTGGCAGCTATTTGGAAACAGTAGGATAGATACATCCCAAAGAAGAATAAGCATTCTAAAGACCGGGTGACACAACCATAGCTGACAAAGGAAGTCAATACCAACATAAAAGCCAAAGCAAAGGCATATAATAGAGCAAAAATTAGTGGGAAGACAGAGGATTGGGAAACTTTTAAAAGCCAATAGAAGTAACTAAAACCCCATAAAGAGAGAAAAGATGAAATATAAAGGTAAGCTAGCCAATAATATTAAACAGGACACAAAAACTCTTCAGATGTATAAAGAGGCAAGATTAGATATTGGACCACTGCAAAATGATGCTGAAGAGGTAGGAATGGAGGATGAGAAAATGGCCAAAAGAACTAAATAAATATTTTGCATCCATCTTCACCATGGAAGACTCTAGCAGTATGCCGGAAGGTCAAGAGTATCTGGGGGCAGAAGTGAGTGAAGCTGCCATTACTAGGGAGAAGCTGCATGGGAAAGTGAAAGGTCTGAAGGTAGATAAATCGCCTGGGCCAGGTGGTTTACATCCAGGGCTCTGAAGAAGGCAGCTGAAGAGATTGTGGAGGCATTAGCAATGATCTTTCAAGAATCAATAGATTCTGGCATGGTTCTGGAGGACTGGAAAATTGTAAATGTCATTCTACTCTTCAAGAAAGGAGAGAGGCAGAAGAAAGGAAATTACAGGTCACACACTCAAAATGCTGGTGGAACACAGAGGGCCAGCCAGCATCTATAGGAAGTAGTAATTGACGTTTCGTGCTGAAACCCTTCGCCAGGACTAACTGAAAGAAAAGGTAGTCAGAGATTGGGAAGTGGGAGGGGGAGGGGGAGGGGGAAATCCAAAATGATAGGAGAACAACGGAGGGGGAGGGGTGAAGCTAAGAGCTGGAAAGGTGATTGGCAAAAGGGGTACACAACTGGAGAAGGGAAAGGAGCATGGGACGGGAGGCCTAGGGAGAAAGAAAGGGGGAGGGGAGCACCAGAGAGAGATGGAGAGCAGACAAGGAGTGATTGCGAGAGGGGAAGAGAAAGGGGAAAAAAGGGGGGAAATAAATAAATAAGGGATGGAGTAAGAAGAGGAGGAGGGTATTAGTGGAAGTTAGAGAGATCAATGTTCATACCATCAGGTTGGAGGCTACCCCGATGAATATAAGATGTTGTTCCTCCAACCTGAGTGTGGCTTCATCCCAACAGTAGAGGAGGCCATGGATAGACATATCAGAATGGGAATGGGATGTGGAATTAAAATGTATGGCCACTGGGAGATCCTGCTTTCTCTAGCGGACAGAGCATAGGTGTTCAGCCACACTCAGGTTGGATGAACAATACCTTATATTCCGTCTGGGTAGCCTCCAGCCTGATGGCATGAACATTGATTTCTCTAATTTCCGTTAATGCCCCTCCCCTTTTTACCCCATCCTTTATTTATTTATCCCTTCCCCTTTTTTCTCTCTCTGCCCCTCTCACAATCACTCCTTGCCTGTGCTCCATTTCCCTCTGGTGCTCCCTTCCCCCTTTCTTTCTCCCTACGCCTCCCATCCCATGATCCTTTCCCTTCTCCAGCTCTGTATCCCTTTTGCCAATCACCTTTTCAGCTCTTAGCTTCATCCTACCCCCTCCTGTCTTCTCCTATCATTTCAGATTTCACCCTCCCTCTCCCACTTTCAAATCTCTTACTATCTTTTCTTTCAGTTAGTCCTGGCAAAAGGTCTCGGCCCAAAACTTCGACTGTACTTCTCCCTATAGATTCTGCCTGGCCTGCTGTGTTCCACCAGCATTTTGTGTGTGTTGCTTGAATTTCCAGCATCTGTAGATTTCCTCGTGTTTGCGAAATTATAGATCAGTTAGCCTGATCTCAGTGGTTGAGAAAATGTTGGAGTCGGTTGTTAAGGATGAGGTCTCAGGGCACTTGGAGGCACTCTATAAAATAGGCTTTAGTCAGCATGGTTTCCTCAAGGGGAAATCTTGCCTGATAAATCTGTTAGAATTCTTTGAAGAAGTAACAAGAAGGATGGACAAAGGAAGGTTGGAGGATGTTGTATACTTGGATTTTCAGAAGGCCTTTGATAAGTTACTACACCTGAGGCTGTTTAACAAGTCCATGGTATTACAGGAAAGATACCAGCATGCATGGGTGAGCATTGGCTTGTTGGCAGGAGGCAAAGAGTAGGAATAAAGGGAATCTTTTCTGCTTGGCTACTGGTGTTCCACAGAGTCTGTGTTGGGAACTACTTTTCACATTGTATGTCAATGATTTGGATGATGGAATTGATGGTTTTGTGACCAAGGTTGCGGATAACACGAAGGTAGCTGGACGAACAGGTAGTTTTGAGGAAGCTGGGAGGCTACCAAAGGATTTAGGCAGATTAGGAGAATGAGCAAAGAAGCAGCAGGTGGAATACAGTGTCAGGAAGTGTATGGTATGGTTTTGCACTTTTCTAGAAGAAATAAAGGGTAGGCTATTTTCTAAATGGAGAGAAAACTCAAATCTGAGGTGCAAAGAGACATGGGAAGGATTCCCTAAAGGTTAATTTGCAGGTTGAATCTGTGGTGAAGAAGGCAAATGCAAAGTTAATATTCATTCTGAGAGGGCTAGAATATAAAAGCAAGGACGTAATGTTGAAACTTTATAAGGGAATGAAAGCACGATCATATTAGGACTGATTGATGTTTCTGGGCCTGTACTCACTGGAATTCAGAAGAATGAGGGGGTATCTCATTGAAACCTATCGAATGTTGAAATGTCTCAATAGAGTGGATGTAGAGGACATGTTTCCTGTAATATTCGAGTCTAAGACCAGCGGGCACAGCCTCAGAATAGAAGGACATCCATTTAGAACAGTGAAAAGGAGGAATTTCTTTCACCAAAGAGTGATGAATCTGTGGAATTTGCTGCCACAGATGGATGTGAAGTCCGAGTCATTGGGTATATTTAAGGCACAGGTTGATAGATTCTTGATTTGTCAGGGCATGAAGGGATGCAGGGATGAGGAGGAAATGGAGCTAGGAGGGAATTGGATCACCCAAGAGAAATGGCGGAGTAGACTTGATGGGCCAAAAGGCATAATTCCGCTACTATATCTTATGGTTTTATAATTTTATATGTTATTTAAAAAATCATTATTTTTAAAGTTCACTCCAAAACCCAATGGGTTTATAGTCACCATTTTAGTGAGAGCAGTTTTCTGTTGCCTACTTAAAGTGAATTTAAAATACTGAATTTTTTTAGTGGAGATAAGTAGCCTGATGGAAAAAATACCAGCCTTTCTTTTGGTCTGAATCATGTTGCCACTGATATACCATCTAGTTATTCCAGGAGCTATGTTCCAAGCCTTTGCTTTTAAATGAGTGAAAATTCTGATCTGAGCTCATGATAACCAACAATGAGATGAGTCTTACTCAGACTGCTTTCCATGATATAAGGTGACCATTACCTATGCTTCTCTCAACAGATGCTGCCTGGCCTGCTGAGTATTTCCAGAATTTTGTTTTCAATTCAGACATCTAGAATCTTTTTTTTAATAGTGTTCCAGCATTGTGCACTATGTCCCTTTGCTTCTTCTCACTGTGCATTTGTCATCGACAAATAGTCTTTTATTCTGTCATATTTCAATACATGAGCAGGAATCCATATGCAATGGCCAACAAAGGTGAAATACAATCAGCATCTAACAGCCATATGCGTAGCAGTACCAATTCCAGTTCTAACTGTTGCCAATCTGCTAAGAGTACACAGGGTGCTCAGGACAGAAGAATAATTTACCAGCACTTTATACACACCCTGGTATCATTATTGGTTATTTTCAGCATTAAGGACATGTGCAGAACTCACTGTATATTCTAACACAGATGTTTGAGTCTGAATGACCCTCGAGTGATTGTGTCCCTGTATCTTCTTGCAGTGCCTAGGCAGATGCATTGCTTAACACTGTAGCACTTGTTCCAGAGTATCATTGCTAACTGCTGGGTCATCCCAGTTCATGTTGACCCTCTGTGCTACTGATATTGTTCAATGATTTACTGATCATCCTTTCTTTAAAATACACTGGCTCCATTCTGTGCTATTCAACACAGACCAGTGTCAGTCCAAGACAAGGACTGTACATAACTGACCAGACAGCTGTTACAAGAGAATGAAACCATTCTCATCTTTTGCTTTCATCGTCTTCCGCTTCCTCTCCACTCTGGATGAGTTACTCGTGCTCTCTGGTCAATTTCTTCGGGCATTCTCTTTGTTTTCTGATTCTTTCCACTCCAAGTATAATCCATATTAACACATCAGCACTGTAGATGCTCTTCCATAGACAAGCATTTAACTAAAGCCCTGCCTGCCACCTCTGGAGCTGCAGTTTCATGCTTTTTTCAACTAGGAGTTCACATTGTAAATTAATACATCATCTGGTCCTTGAACATAAATTCCTTCCAGATTTCTCTACAAAACCATCACAACAACATTTTATGAAATAGTTCATAGCATGCAAGGTATTTTCAAAGCCTAAGAATTCTGGGAGTTGATACAGACTCAATGGCAGTGGTTATAGTATCCCACTCTCAAGAATAGGGGATCGGATCCGAATGGTAGATTTTTGTTAATTATGGGTTTACTTTGTAATAAAAAGGTTGCTATGGTTAATGTTTATGCTCCAAATGTGGATTGTCCTGATTTTTTTAAGTCCTTATTTACTTCTTTACCTAATCTAAATGAATATAAGTTAATAATGGGTGGTGACTTTAATTGTTGTTTAAATCCTTTGATGGACAAATTTATATCTATTCAGACTTTACCCAATAAGTCAGCCACTTGTATTAACTCTTTTTTGACTGATAATGGAGTTTTTGATATTTGGAGATTTCAGCATTTTAACGACAAAGAGTTTTCTTTTTTCTCACATGTTTATCATTCTTATTCGAGAATTGATTATTTTTTTATGACTCTTGTTTTATTCCATTGGTAATTGGTTGTAATTATGATATTATAGCTATCTCTGACCATGCTCCATTAAAACTTTCTATTAAATTTACGGATACAGCTTCTAATGTTAGACAATGGCTATTTGACTCTACCTTACTGCAAGATCCGGACTTCAGTAAATTTATGAAGGAACAGATCGATTTCTTCTTTTCAACTAATTCCATGGATGATATTTCTTGGGACACTTTTAAAGCGTATATACGTGGACAGATTATCTCTTACTCTGTTGGTCTGAGAAAACGCATTAAGAAGGAAACTCTTTTATTGGTTGATAAAATTAAAGAGATTGACAAGAAATATTCGATCACTCCTAGTAAGGAGCTTTACAAACAAAGGATTGAACTTCAAACAGAACATAGTTTATTACTTACATCTCCAATTGAAAATCAATTAATGAAAACCAGATCTGATTTTTATATACATAGTGATAAATCAGGTAAACTGTTAACTAGTCAGTTGAAGAATGCTTTGGTTAAACGTCAAATCACTAAGATTCGTCAGCAGAATGGGGATTTGACAGTTAACCATGATGAGATAAATAAGTCATTTCAAGACTTTTATACCTCCCTGTATCAATCTGAATTCCCTCAGGATTGTAATACCATGTGTGATTTTCTTGGGAAATTGAATTTTCCAAAATTATCATCAGATGATCTTTCAATATTAGATGCTCCTATTACTGATGCAGAAATCAAAGGGGTTATTTCCTCAATGAATTCTGGGAAAGCACCAGGTCCAGATGGGTATACAGTAGAATTTTTAAATGTTTTTCCATTACTCTTTCTCCTTGTTTATGCAGGGTTTTTGAAGAAGCAATTAGATTGGGGAATTTGCCACAATCTTTTTATAGAGCTTCCATTTCTTTAATACTGAAGAAAGATAAAGACCCTACTGACTGCGCATCCTATAGACCAATATCCTTATTGAATGTAGATTCCAAGATCTTTTCCAAGTTACCGGTGTCCAGGTTGGAGAAGGTATTACCCCAAATTATTTCGGAAGATCAAACCAGTTTTATTAAAAATCGCAATTCTTTTTTCAGTGTTAGGAGATTACTGAATATTGTTTATACTCCCTCACATAGCACTTCAGAATGTGTTATTTCATTAGATGCGGAGAAAGCATTTGATAGAGTTGAATGGCCTTACTTATTTAATGTGTTGGAGAAGTTTAATTTTAGTCTGACATTCATTTCCTGGATTAAACTGATTTATCACACTCCAGTAGCCTCGGTGTTTACATAGGGCCCATATGTCCAAGGATAAATTAGCTCATTTTTATTCTTATATAAATCCTATTTGTGATAGATGTCAATTTGAAACTGCATCTTTAACTCATATGTTTTGGTCATGTCCACTTTTGAAAAAATATTGGAAAGATATTTTTGATATTATCTCTGCGGTATTGAACATCGATTTACAACCCCATCCTATTACTGCAATTTTTGGTTTACCAATGATGGACTTACTTCATTTATCTTCTTCCACCTGCTGAATGATTGCATTTCTATCTCTGATGGCTAGAAGCTCTATTTTGTTGAATTGGAAGGAAATTAATCCTCCCACTGTATTTCATTGTTTTTCTCAGACTATGTTATGTTTAAATTTAGAAAAAATTAGAAGTGGTGTATTTGATACTTCTATTAAATTTGAAAAGATATGGAGACCATTTATTCAATATTTTCATGTGATGTAATATAACCCTGTTCCAAGCTTATTTGATTTTCCAGCTTTAATCTTATTTATGTTGAGAGGATCAGAGTTGATGACACTGATGATTATATATTCTTGTGAGATATTATAAACAGCCCTTTTTTTCTTTTTCTAGTTTTTCTTTCTTTTTTTCTTTTTTTTTGCTTTTTTCTTCTTTATTAGTTATTAGGTTAGTAGTTTAGTTATTTTTGCATAACATTTTTTTTCTTTTTTCTGTTTTTTTTTATATTATATATTATGAAATACCTAGATTTACCTTGTTCATACATATACTGTATGGTTCATGTTTTGGGAATACTCATTTATACTGTAATCATTGCTTATGTATTCTTTCATGTGCAATGGGAATTTGTATGTTTGTAATCCCTTTATTAATATATCAATTGTATTTTGTTCATATTATTAATAATAATAAAAAGATTGAAAAAGAAAGAAAGAAAGAATAGGGGAGTTTCGCCCTGTATTATATGTTAATGAGTATATCCATAATTATTCTAAATAATAAACATACCACAACCTTTACATTGAAACATTTTAGAGCTTCAATGTACTTATGTTGTCAGTGTTTCAAGTTACAACATTGTTACAAATTGTAACAATGAACACAGAATGGAAGTTGATAACTCATTTGTTAATAAACCACTGGCCTGTATCTTTCATCTGGATGTGAAATTAATCTAGACAGTGTTTATAGACAATGAATTTGTAATAAGCAGACAAGAAAAAGTTTACAAAATGGAAGATTTTCTTTGTTGTGCTGTATTTCATTATAGCCTTAAATCAATAAACAAAATTATTATATTATATTATATATTATAATATTATTATATTATCAATAAACAAAAGTATGTAATTATTCCAGTTTTCATTCTAAATATTCATATTGCAAAAAAATGATTTGAAGTTTAGTGCAGCTTTCAGGGTGTGTAGATTTCCTGCTCAGTGCAGCTGCTAAATAAATAAAATAAATCAACTTAGAGGGAAGGTTGCATAGGATGCATGTGGAAAAACTATTTTCTTTAGTAGGAATCGCAAGAGCAGAAGATGAGTCTCAGCAACAGAACAGTTTTGAAGAAGGCACGTTGGGAAAGCCTAGAGAAAGATGTGTGATCAGGGTTAAAATAAGGGAAGTCACATTTTATTCTAAAATGTTTTCTTCATAAAAAATCAAGTAAATAAACACAAAACATTAAAATCAACATTTTGATAACAATTCTGTCATTTACTGCATATTTTCCTCTTGCATTTGAACCCCTAAAATGTAAGATCTAAAATTTGTCCTGATTAACCTTCATCTGCCATTTTGCCACCCAGATTTTCAACTAAACTAAATCCTGTTGTATTCATTGATGATCTTCCTCACTATCCACAACTTTTTGTGTCATCTGCAGATACTAATTCAACCACCTACATTTATATCACATTCAACAGAGGGCCAGTTACTGATTATTGCAGAACACAACAGTCACAGACCTCTGGTCAGAGGATTGTCCCGCTACCTCTACTCTGTCTTCTGTGATCTAAATCAGTTTTGAATACAGCTTACCAACTTGTGATTTAGCAACAAACAGCCATTCTCAATCTACTCTCCCCAGTTCCTGTCTAATATTGTTATAATTAGTTACCCCAGCCTGCTCCACTTTAGCACCTCCACCTGAGGTGGGGTTTTATCCTTATCTATAACTCTAATCACTGTTCCCAAGATGCTCCCCTATTGAAACTTCAATCACCTGGCCAGGCTCATTTCTCAGCACACAGTCTAGTACTGCCCCTTCCCTGGCTGGACTTTCTACATATTGCTTTCAGAAACCTTCCTGGATGCATCAGACAAAATCTACCCCATCTGCCTCTGCCACCAAGGGTGTTCTAAAACTGGGGTGATTAAAATCACCAACTACAACAACCCTGCTGTTTTTTTTTATTTTTGATAACTTGGATGTTCCTTTAGTTCCTGCTTGTTACTGGGAGATCTATAGTATAACTTTATCATATTGATTGCACCTTTATTTCTCAGCTCTACCCATATTGTTTCACTGGATGAGTCCTCCAGCATGTCCTTTCCAAGTGCCACTGTGATCAGTAGTTCACCTCTCCAACATTGTTTACGTATCTCTCTATTGTAACACTTAAACCCTGGAACATAGTTTGTCCTGCCCTTCTGTCAATCAAGTTTCTACAAAATCAACAATATCATCGATCCATGCACTGATGTAGGCTTTAAGCTCTTCTGCCTTACCTGTTATATTTATTGCATTAAAGTAAATAGACTTTAGTTTGTCAATCACACCATGTTCATCAATCTAGCCATGCCTCTTCCTCCTAACAGATTTAAGTTGACCTAACCTCGACTTTCCTCTCAACCCTGTTTACAATCCACTGCTCTGGTTCCCACTCCCTACCATACTAGGTTAATTCCTTCTGTGTAGTACTAGCACTACTTCCTGGAAGGATAGTCCCCCTCCAGTTATGGTGCAACCCACTCTTCTTATACAGGCCCCAATTGCCTTTGAAGAGAGCCCAATGATCGAGGTATCCAAAGCCCTCTGACCTACTGTTCTTTTGACATGTATTTGACTAGAATGTGGCATAGGGAGTAATTACCAAAGTAGGCCAAAGGACCTGTTCCTCTACTGTACCGTTCCAGATGATCTTTGACTTAAATCCCTAAATTGCCTTTTCAAGACCTCATCCCACTTCTTGCCTATTTGGTTGCTGCCAATATGGGCCATAGACTCTAACTACTCACCCTCACCTTTCAGGATGCCCTGAACCTGTTCAGAGATATCATTCATCCTGGCACCAGAAAGGCAACACTCCACCTTGGAGTCTTGACTGTGGCCACGGCGAAGTCTATTTGTGCCCCTGGCCATGGAGTCCTCAAACACGACCACGCTCATACACTTTGAGACTGCAAGCTAGTCATGGTGCCACTGGTCTAGCTACTGTTACTTTCCTGACAGACCATTCCCCAATGCTACCCAGGATGATATACTTATTTGAGAAATGAAACAGCCACAGGGAACTCCTGCACTACTTCAAGCACTTGGAGTCACCCATCTATGCAGCTAAACCTTTAGTGCAGTGGTTCCCAACCTGGTTAATGGTAGGGGTCCATGGCATAAAAAAAGATTGGGAACCCCTACTGTAGTGTGACCGCCTTCATTAATCTCCCATCAACAACAGTTTTTTTTTACCACTTTCTGACCTTTGGGAGATGCTCACAAAAAATTCTGCATGAGTCCTCACTGGATGGAACATGGTCCAATTCTTGTAGGAACTAAGTCCTAACCTGATGTACACACCTTGGGACTCCTCAAGCTGAAGGTCTCTTCTCCTTATGTGTCTGCCATACGGCAATGTACTTAATGTCTTGATGCAGGACTTTGAGGACTTCCCTCTCAAAGTGCCACTTTAGGAGTTACATCCTTTGGTAAACCCTCTTGCATACCCTCAACAGAAGGGATGGATCCCACCACAGCTTGAAGGAGGGGAAATTGTCCAGCTTCCTCTTCCAGTTGGTCCTGAACCGAGAGAACAATATCTGGAATCACATTATACATTGGGATCACTGAATGCAGTAGACAATGCTGAAGAAGGAGCACGTGAACTGAGGGCCATTTAGTTCCCTGGATAGAGTTGAGGGACAAGATCTAGGAACCAGTGTCAATAACTTCTATGGCTAAAAGGGAAACACCAGAGGCTCAGGAAGGGGTGGATAGGGAGGGATGAGTGGACCAGAGAGTCATGGTGGAAGGTCAAAATGCAGAGAAGCTGTGCCAGATGGTGGGATCTCACTGGAGCTGTGGAATTCATAATTGAAAGCCAAGACTGGGAGGATGAAATAAGAGGACAAAGCAAAATCTGTCTCTTTTCTTTTTGGAAAGAGGAATGAGAGCAGGTTGGAGTCAAAGCAAGATCAGTCTCCATCAATCACAGCAGAAAAGGTGCCACATTTCCTAAAAGGAGAACATTTCATTTGACTTAATATGGAAGGCCTTATCTTAAGAGCAAATGCAGTTCAGACAGAAAATCAGAGAAAGGGGTGGCAATCTCTCATATGGAATGGAATTTGCTATTTAACTAACTTATTGGTAGAATTATTATAAACAGAATTTGCAAAAATAAAGTTTGTTTTGCATAATGAGAAGCTTTTAAACTGTCAATGAAATTCCATATACTTGGCGATTTTCTAATAAGAGCCGGTGTCTTTTGTGCAATCATCCTTTATTTGATTCCTTCATCTGCAGCAAGTGAACTGAAAATGGAGGTAAGATGTGCAAATTTACTCCTTGTTCATGTCACCAGGCTGGACTCTGAAGTGTTACAGTTAACTCTCTCTTCAGATCCAACCCTTTTGTAAAGACATACCTCAGAGAATTCCACTGTGTGATCAAATCCACGCTGCGGTTTGTGGAACAAATGGAGTGACCTAAGGCAATGAATGTCAACTATGTGCTGCAGTTTGGTAAAATGACATATTTCTGTTCTTTGAAAATTGAAACTTGAAGAGAGGCTTTATACAGCTTAGAACTTGCCCAATACTGGATGGATTTAGAGATCAGAGGAAGGGTTAGACCACTCGGTAGCAGCCAGGCCATAGAACATAAAATCAGACAAAATATTAAAGAAAACGTTGCCAAATCACTGCTGTCTGTTTGCAAGTATCACACTCCTTGAAGAGTTACTTGCTAGGCAGCACAGCATATTGAGAATGAAAGCTGTAGAATCCCAGCCAATGAAGTACTTAATTTGCACTGGCTGGATTCATATTTCCTTATGATTGGTCCAGTGAGTCTACGTCAGGACTCCTGGTTGGCCTACCACATAACTGTAGCCAAATTACCTACCAAAATGTCTATCTTTGGGATGTTGGGCTGTGAGGGAAACAGGAACAGCCATCAAGGGGACAAACCCTTTAGGAAAACATGCCAACTCCACATAGTCAGAAAATGATTAAGATCAAAAGAAGGCCACTGTACCTGCGAGTCAATAGCACTACCTGCCACATCACTACACCTCTCTGTAATGACATAAACCCAATATTGCTTGAACGTAGAACACAGAACATGGGAAGGTACAGAAAAAGACCAGCCATTTGACCCATCATGTCTATATCTACCCTGATGCCAGATTAAACTAATCCCATCTGCCTGCATATGGTCCATGTCCACCTATTCCTTGCCTGTTTGCAAATGTTGCTATCACATCTGCTCCTACTGCTTGTTTTAGCAGCACGTTACAAGCACCTATTGTTCTCTGTGAAAAACAAAACTCTTGTGCTGGTCAATATGTCTCCACTGCCAAAATAGATAACAAATTGTTCATTTAGTTGGTTTCTGAGTTTCCGTGCACTGGGAAATCTTGAAGAATTTGATAGTTATATAAATTGAAATTCATTCTTGAGTTAATCATGTCGATTTCACAGATTGGAATCCATTCTGACCTTGTACAACAGAGTGAAAGAATTTATGGTAAATTGCTGTTTCTTCACACCCTACCTCTCCGGATTTTCTCTCCACAATTGCACAAGATCACAGTATTTCTTTATTATTTCAAATGAACACTACTACTTCAAGTAATTTTTATAAATAGCAATGTTGACATGAAATCTATCCTTTATAAATATTTTTGTACTGATTCTGTACTTGGCAGTAGTCATTATTACGAAATAATTTCTGGGCAATGTTTTCCTTGCCTATCTTCACTGATATAAATGCAATACAGACATTCCTGTACCTTCCACTGAGACTAGTTGAAAAAGTTAGCATCTTGAGTTAATAGCTGTTTGCCTTAATATCTCTGACAATCGTACTTCAGGCAACTATGATGCTACTTAATATGCTGAATATGATAGAAAGCATCATGTACACCTAATGTTTTTTTCACTGCTGTGAACAGGTTATAGAGTCAAAGCTTCACACAACAATGAAGCAGGCCCTATGCCCTATCAACTCCACAATACCCATTTGTGCCAATCCCATTTTTTTGTTAATCGTGTTCCCATCTACTCCTTCCAGATTTCACAACTTGCCTGCATACTGGTGAATAATTACTTACTTACTACCACTGGCATTTGGGGCAGCAATGAAGGTCCTCCATCTCTGTCTGTCCATACTGTCACACACAGATACAATATAGAAGGATTCTTCGTTTGCTGTTTCTGCAACAAGTGAGGGTTGTTAGCCCTGAGCTGAACCCCTGAACCTGGAGGATCAATGGACCACTCTTAGTCTGGCATCTACGTTCTGACCTATTTGGAATGGGTGACCCCACCAAGAGCCAAAGCATTAAGCCCTGACTCCAGCCAACATGGTTCTCTGGGTCATTGAGGCACACAAACCTCCAAACCCTTTGACTAGGTTGTGGTCCTCTTGGAGGACCAGTGAATTCTCAAGTCCTCCAGTGTATTGGCACATGGCCTAGTGGATAAGGCATTGGTCTAGTGATCTGAAGGTCCTGGTTCGAGCCTCAGCTGAGGCAGCGTGTTGTCCTTGAGCAAGGCACTTAACAACACATTGCTCTGCGACGACACCGGTGCCAGGCTGCTTGGGTCCGAGTGCCCTTCCCTTGGACAACATCGGTGGCGTGGAGAGGGGAAGGCTTGCAGCTTGGGCAACTGCCGATCTCCCATACAACCCTGCCCAGGCCTAGGCAGATTTGGAAATCTGGAAACCCTCCAAGGTGCAAATCCATGGTCTCACGAGACTAACGGATGCCTAAGAATTCACAGTGGTCACGTAACCTGCTATCTCTATATCTTTTGGGATGGGGAAAGAAAAAAGAGCACCTGTAAGTTTGCAGGGTGAGCATGTGAGCTTTGCCCAGGCAACATTGAAGAACATTGAAGGCTGACTGCAGGAGCTGTGGGGCACAGCTATTCTAGCAGGCCCACTATGCCACCCTCATTGCCCCACATTATACCTATGGCTTGTACTTCTGAGGGACTACTGCAGATACCGCATGAAATACTGGACTGTCCCTGGCAGCCCACAATACAGATGATCTTCCTTTCAATATGCATCTGGGCATTTCCCTCTTTCCCTGGTGCACAGCTGATCTGGCTTGGATATTGCACTTCACTAGTATACAGAACTGGTCTGGTGAGAGTTCAATCTCCTGAAATTATGGCCAAACATTAACAGAATTAGCAAGCCCAGTAACACCATTGGCTCTATTTCACTCACTGTAGTGGTTAGCACAATACTTTCCAATACAGTCAACCCGGGTTCAATTCCTGCCGCTGCTTGAAAGGGACTTGTATGCTCTCCCCGTGATCACGTGGGTTTTCTCCAGGTCCTGCGGTTGCCTCCCACAGTCCAAAAATGTACCACTTTGTTGGTTAATTCATCATTGTAAATTATTCTGTAATTAGGTTCTAATTAAATCAGAGGATTGCTGGGTAGCACAGCTCGAAATACCACAAGGGCTTATTCCATGCTGTATCTCAATAAATAAATAACCTCCTTCATCTCCCTTAACTTTGCCATCTATAATCTTTAGATTGTGTCTAGTTCTTTAGTATCAAGGGATGTTGAATTGTGAGATTTTTTTACTGTTTTGTTAAAACAGGTTTCTTCTTCCTTACCTAAGAAATCAGTGTCAAAATGCTACTGCTATTAATATCTCTGTGGCACTGTGGACCTGGGGTCCTGTGTTCAAATTTCATCATGTTACCTGAGTAATCTGCCATCCTTAACTACTGAACTATTGGTGACTTATAGTGATGGCAAGGATCTCGACTCAGAAGTGCTTTTTGAAATGGCTCAGTAAGCCATACAGTTCATGGGAGGTAAGGGACGAGGAATAAATTCTGATACAGTCAGTACAACCATATTCCCTCAATGGATGGGTATCATTGTTGTGTGTGTGTCCTCAGTGGATGGGTATCACTGTTGTGTGTTTGTGTCTGTGTGATGTAGTTCAATTTGAGGTGTATGGATTTCTTTAAGAGGTGGTAGCTTAACAGAGCAGCATCCGTCATTAAAGACCATCACATGAGAGAAAAGTCCTCTTCAAGTTATTACAACCGCAGAGGAGTTACAGGAGCCTAAAGACCCACAGTCAATGTTTTAGGAACAGCTTATACCCCTCTGCCATCAGATTTCTGAATGATCCTTGAACCCATGACCATAACTTCTTTTTTATCTTTTCATTATTTATTTATTTTTGCCTCTTGCGGTATTATCTTACAGTATACTGTGGCCATTAAACAATGGATTTCACGATGTATATTAGTGATAAAAACACGTGATCCTGATTCTAATTGAGGTTCTGAACTTGCATTTCACAGAAAGCTCCCCATACTTGGATGTAACCACTGTATGTAGACATCTAGTGCAATTTGCTCAGAAGAACCATCCTTCATTTCTCAAGGCAAGGACTTCACTGACGTAGTATGTGACTGAGCAGGACAAACCCTGACCACAGAAAAGCTGAAAAAATATTCAACCACCATTTAAATAAGAGTGCCACAATGGCACTTCTAGCTGAGCTGCTGTCTCAATCATCCAGTGATTCATGTTCAATCTTGACCTCAATCTCAAATTATTGTTCATCCAATTCCTATAGAAAATGTCCACAACTCAAAAGGGATTGAAAGAAAAGCTCAGGCTGCTTATTTGTTCTTAGCCCTGTTACGAATGTGCCGCAACTCTGAGGGGCCGAAGGGTACAAAGTCGCCCCCTCCTTTTTGAGAATCGCAAGATCGCTATTAATTCGGGTCTGGGACCCAGGAAATGAGAGAGAATCCACAAGGTTTGGAATGTGTCCTGGCCTCAGCGAAACAAAACGGCAAAACTGATAACAGCTATTGTCTCTTGCAGACGGAATTGTGTATTGAGTACTGTACTATTCATTGAAGCCCCTCAGGGGATGACCAGAGTGGGCTGGTTGAGGGATTGCATCATCCCAACCTGATTGACATCTGAGACCCTGTGAGTAAGGATAAAAGAGGGTCTGGGGAACAACCCCTTCAGACGCACCAGGAGAAATGCTGGAAATCCAGTGACAGCGTTTTATAGCGAACGCTGGTGAGGGCTTGTGTGCATCCTTTCTTGCCAGGGTGGCAGGCTCATCATGGAAGAACGGCTTAGCTAAAGAAGAGGCCACAAGTGAACGGCCACAACAACGAGACTCCGACGGATCGAAATCATAAAAGGAAAGCCGGCAAGTTTTTCTCCCAAAACTCTCTCTCTCTCTCCAACTATTGCAAACCCGGCAGTCCCCAAAGGCTGCAGCCTGCATGAACTGAGTGAACTTTATATTTCCATCAGACAATACATTATCCCCTAGACCGGGGGTCGGCAACCTGCGGCTCCCGAGCCATTTGTGGCTCTTTCACCTCTGTGCTGCGGCTCCCTGTGGCTTTGGGAAATAATTGGTCAGTATTTAATTAAAATGTATTTTATGTTAGTTTGTTAGCTTTTGAAATGTAATTCTAAATTTGAAGATTATGGTGATCTTGTACAATCTAAGTGTGGCTGGCACATCCGAAACGGCTCACAATTAGCCAGCATTCCGGCTAAGGGAGATAGCCTACGGGGGTTTGTGAGTACGCGTCTTTTGCAGCATCTGCGTCCATGGGGGCTGGGTTGAGGGAGGCTTAAAAGCAAGGCTGTTTAGTTCGAATAAAGCTATCTTTGACTGCAGTTTACTGACACCGCTACAACGTGTTTTTATCGCTGGCTGTCCAGACGGAAAGTGCTGAAACGCTTTGTCGCGTGTCTGGAAGAAGTGAAAACTTTCCTGGGCAGCAAAGGGCTCACCTTTCCTGAGCTGGAACAGCCAGAGTGGCTGGAAAAGCTACACTTCATGGTAGACATGACAGCGCACCTGAACACGCTGAACACAGCCCTTCAGGGGAAAGGACGCACAGCCCTGCACATGTTGGAGGATGTTTTGGCATTCGAGCGCAAGTTGACGTTGCTTGCCAGAGATTTACAGAAAGGCACTTTGTCTCACTTCCCCAATTTGAGAGAGTTCAAACAAGGTCACGACATGATAATTTCGGAGTATTTACATTCTGCAATCATCGCAATGCAAACATCGTTTGGGAAACGCTTCTGTGAGTTCAGAGAGGAAAAAAACACATTATCCTTCCCGGTCACTCCCTTAAGCATCGATCCTTCCCTACTGAATACGACTGCATTGGCAGGTGTGAGTCAACCTGATCTTGAGATGGAACTGGCCGACATAGCCGACAAAGACATATGGGTGTCCAAGTTTAGACGCTTGACAGCAGACCTTGAAGATGTTGCCCGTCAGAAGGCCGTTCTTGCTCAGAAACACAAATGGAGTGATATTGAAAACCTTCCAAAACCGGACAAACTTGTGTTCGAAACATGGAATGCTATGCCCGACATTTATGTAAACATTAAAAAGTATGCGCTTTGAGTCCTGTCGATCTTTGGATCCACATATGTAAGTGAGCAGGTGTTCTCCAACATGAACTTTATTAAAAACAAACATCGCGCACGCCTCACAGATGACAGCTTGCGATCCTGTGTAAAGATGAAGGTGACGTCATACAGCCCTGATGTGCAGACGCTGTGCGCTGAGGTCCAGGAGCAGAAATCCCATTAACCAAGTATGATAAATATTTTAATTGCCTATTATTTTATGTATATTCATATTTTTTCATTGTTCAGTGAAATAGTCCTTTTATTTTTCAGGCTGACAGCTGGCTGATGTTATTTTTGGTTTGCTGCTGGCGGAAAATTTAAGTTCGGCGTTTTTCATAAATACAAGAAGGACTCAAATAGACATTGAGTATTTTACTTAAAAGTAACTTTCAACCCAACGTCTTTTTTTCGGAGTTCAAAATGTTTTTGTTGCATGCAGAAATGTAATTTCGTTTTCTCTGCAGGAGTTCATCAATTTCATAAATGCAACACATTATAGTTTGTTTATACATAGCATAAAGGCAAAAAAAAACGTTGTATGCAGTGTTATTTCATTTTAAATGTCAAACGGGTTTTGCGGCTCCCAGTGTTTTCTTTTCTGTGGGAAACGGGTCCAAGTGGCTCTTTCAGTGGTAAAGGTTGCTGACCCCTGCCCTAGACAATGATAGAGCTTATTTCTTATTGATTATTATTATACCCACACTTTTAGATTTAGTATTGACGACTTATATTATCTGTATATTTGCATCAATATTATTTTTGTGTATTTTCACTAATAAATACTGTTAAAAATCGTATCATCAGACTTCAATGGACCTCTTATCTTTGCTGGTAAGTGACCCAGTTACGGGTTCGTAAGAGCCCCAACTTGTTACAGCTTCAGTGATTTCTTTGTCTGGAAGTCACTTAGTTTAGTATGCTTCCAAAGACGAGGAAGATGTAAACTCAATTCATGCATAAATTGTTTAACTGGCTGTGGTTGGTAATTTTTGCATCATAATGGAACATAGAGTCCTAGAAATGTACAGCAAATTCTTGACATTTTAAATAATTAACCTTCGGAATGGTTTAACAGATTAGATCAAGATAGACTAATGCCATCATAATGCTTCCAGTTCTGATACTTGTGCTTTTGTTTGCAGAAAAGCTGGTGTTTTTTTTAACGTTGCAGGGCTACGAGGCTGAAAATCAAGATTCAGAAGTATGGAGGTTGTTGAATCCATCTTCACTTAGACCAGCGAGAGGTCCATTCTGAACATCAAAATGATGTGATCAACCCAACTGACCACCTCAGCAGTGGATGAATGACAGCATCATGTACTGTTGCTGCTGACAGTAGAGTTGCTCAGTCAAAAATCCTGTACAAGTGATTTGATGAAAACTTTTTGAGATAATTGTTTTCTTTCTTAAAGTATGTATTTATACCGTTATTGTTAAATATTAGATAGCTTTCTGGTTTCAACATGCAGTTTCTTTGTATTCATTCTTTAAATAAAATGTTTGACAGAAGTTACTGTTTTCTTATCAAGCAATGATTTACATAGGACAGGAAGAGAAGGAATTGATGTGAATGTATCTCTGTTTTTCATATCTCTGTTATACATCCGATCTATTTACAAGGTCATACAAACAGTTTATGATCTGAGTAAGCAGTTCATCTGTACTCAGTGATGTTATGGGAGAGGTTTGGCCAAGATATTGGAGGAACCCACAACTGTTATTAATACCTCCAATACCTCCCTGAACTACTCTGAAAAATGACACCTTCAATGATGCAGCCTTCAGAGTCGTCCAGATTATGTTCTGAGAATGTGGGAATTGACTAAATCAAAAAGATCCATTACATAATAAAACACAGGGTAAATGCAAGCAGGCTTTTTCCACTGAGGTTGGGTGGGATTATAACTAGAGGTCATGGGTTAAGAGTGAAAGGTGAAAAGCTTAAGGGGAACATAAGGGGAAACTTCTTCATTCAGGGTCAAGTGGTGCATTCGAGCTCAGTTTCAATACTTAAGAAAAGGTTAGATAGGTACATGAATGGTAGGGGTATGGAGGGCTACAGATTGGACACTTGACCAGTTACATGGTTTGGCATAGACTAGATGGACCAAAGGGCCTGCTTCTATACTGTACTTCTAAGCATATCTTTATCCCACTCCCCTCTGCTTTCCAAAAGGATCGCTCCCTCCACAATCCCATTGTCCATTCATCCTTCTCCTTGAATCTCCTGCTTGCCACTTATCCCTGCAGGCAACCAAAGTACTACACCTGCCCATTCACCTCCTCCCTTACCTCCATTCAGGACGTCAAACAGTCCTTCCAGGTGAGGCAATACTTCACCAGCGAATCTGCTAGTGTCATCAGTCATGTCCAGTGCTCCTGATGCAGCCTCTTCTACATTGATGAGACCCACTGTAAATTGGGAGACCACTTTGCTGAGCACCTCTACTCCATCTGCCTAAAGCAGAAATTCCTGTTGGTCAGACGTGTTAATTCTGATTCCCATTCTCGTTCTGATACATTGGTCCATGGCTTTCTCTTCAGCCAAAATGGGGCTACACTCAGGGTGGAAAGGCAACAGCTTGTATTCTGTCTCTAACCTGGTAGCATGAATATCGATTTCACCTTCCAATAGAACAAATTTCCCTCCTCTCCTCTCTTCTATTTCCCACTCTAACCTTTTACTACCTCTGACCTACCTATTCCTGTCCTCCTATGGCCCATTCCTCTCCTATCAGATTCCTTCCTCTCCAGCCCTTTATCTTTCCCACCCACCTGGCTTCACCTATCACCTTCTAGCTTCTTTCTTCCTCTCCCCCTTCCATTCTTATTCCAGCATTTTCCCTCTCCCTTTTCAGTTTCTCTCTTGGCCCATATCGTTCACGGTTTATTCATTTCCGTAGATGCAGCCTGACCTGTTGAGTTCCTCCAGCTTTTTGTGTTTGTTGCTTTGGAGTTACAGCATCTGCAGACCTTCTTGTGTTTGTAGTCCCCTGGTTTACTGAATGGCTGAAAGGTAATGATTCAATTACCATTGGTGTTCTTTGGAAAAGTAGTCACTTATTGAGCAGCCACTTTTCAGACAGCACAGTCTCCAAATTGCAGTAACAGATAATCTGATGTTGTGATGTTGGTTGAAGAATAAATTCTGGCCACAGAATAGTGTAATCATCTCTCTGAGAAAACTGGCAACCATTGTCAGCTGATGGTTCTGCCTGTGCAATCACAAAAGCACCTAAATGATTTTGCTCAAGTCTCTGAGGTAGGAAATAAATCTACAACATTCTGATTCAGAGATAAGAATGTAATAGCAACAAGACACAGATTGAGGGAAGTCTGTACTGTAAACTTTTATTAAATTACATTTAATATTAAAACTTGAAGACTATAGGTCAGGAATTTTCCTTTTCATAGAATGCTGTACTTGTCAATATTTAACTTTTCCCATGCATTATGAAGAGTAAATCAATCAGTCTCAATTAGAATTGGCAAGAATGGCAGTCAGTTCAGTGTTCATCGGAGAGATTGAGATTCCTGTAAAACCCAGTTCAACATTCTTCAAACCTCTGAATTTTGACCTGAGACGTGGTTGTCCTGAAATACAGAAGTCAGTCATTTAATCTTATATGGAGGTGGACAATTAATCTTATATGGAGGGGATTTCCTGGGATCCTCAACATCACCAAATCAGACTTCAGCAACTTTGTTTCCTTCACATGATATCTAGAGCTGACTGAGAATGTGGGTGCAGTAAAGGCATAGAGCAGAACATACCCCAGCTGTGCTCCAGAACCAGACAGGCAGGGTACTGGCACCCATCTGATAAGCTGCTCACCAAGCACTGATCTGGACTTCACCAGCATCACTCAGCTGCACGCCTCTTCACATTCTCAGTCCAGTTCATAGCCCAGGGGTTTGAATAGAGTTCGTGCATTTGATATCAAGGCAGAATTTATCTGAATGTGGTGTCAAGGGCCCTTGGTAAATATTAGTCAGCATGAAATATGATTTCTCCATATCAAAATTTGGAGTTCTCATTGAAGACTGATCATTGTTTATTCGATTCACCAATGAACCTGTCGTTACTTGCACGCATCAAGATCTTGACAACATTCAGCCTTTGGCTGATTCTGTCTTGCACTATATTGCTGCCTCAAAACAAATTTCGCAGCATATGTCAGAGATAATAAAACTGGTTCTGATTCTTACAAACTTGATTGAGTTTTTTAATGAGGGGGCAAAAATGTTGATTAAGGTAAGGCAGTAGATAATGGACTTTAGTAAGGTTTTTGACAAAGTTCCTCATAGTAGGCTGCTCTGGAAGGTTAGATCACATGGAATCCAGGGAGAGTTGGCTAATTGGACACACAATTGGCTTGATGCTAGATAGCAGAGGGCGATAATAGAGGGTTGTTTCTTGGACTGGAGATTCATGACTAGTGGTGTGCCTTAGTATTCAATACTGGGCTGATTGTTGTTACTGGTATCAACAATTTGGATAGGAATGTATAGGGCATGGTTAGTAAGCTTGCTGGTGACACTAAAATAGGTAGAAAGTGGACAGGAAGGAAGATTATTAAAAATTACAAAGGAACTTGACTGGCTGAGTGAGTGGTCTAAGGAATGGCAAATGAAGTTTAACTGCAGTGAGTATGTGGCGTTGCATTTAGGAAAGTCAAAACAATGTAGGATTTTCACAGTCATCAGTAGGGCCCTGGGGACTGATGTAAAACAGAGGGACCTTGGAGTACAGGTACATGATTCACTGAAAGAGGTTTCTGAGTATTGTTTATAAAAATTGGGAGATCATGGTGCAGTTATACAGAACACAGCTTTGGTCACATTGTTATTAAGTGAGATAGAGTTCAGAAAAGATTTACAAGGATTTGGGGGTTTACCTGGGTTTAAGGGACTGATTGAAGGGAGAGGTCTTACAAGCTAGAGGATTGTTCCTCAGACTGAGACTGAGAGGTGATCTTATTGTATACCATCATGAGGAGCATAAATAGGGTGAATGCATTTAGTCTATTTCCAAAGTTGAGGAATGAAGAACTAGAGGGCATGGGTTAAAGGTGAGAGGAAAAGATTTAATCAGAACTTGAAGGACAACTTTCTTACACAAAGGGTAGTATCTGTGTAGAGGCAGATGCCAGAGGAAGTGGTTGAGGCAAGTATAATAGCAAAATTTAAAAGACAGTAACGTGAATTGAGAAGGTTTAGAAGACAAATAGGACTAGTTTGGATGGTTGGTATGGACCAGATGTATTTAACTCTATGACTGTATGACTCTAAATGCTATGGAAAATATCACCTGCAAATGGTCAGAAACCAGATGAATTGATGAACTAAAATTCCAACACTTGCGGAAACTCTTCATCTGAGAACCCAGTATAACAGATGCTGTTCAATTTGCACTTTTTTGTCCTATGTGACAACAACATGCGGCTGCAATACGAACAAGCTCAAGAACATGTCCTTACCGGATTTTGAGGCAAAGAAAGCATTCATTGTTATGGGTGATCCCATCTGTGCCACACACTGGTTCATATTTGGTGGGACATTTTGTACCTAAATGTATCCTCCCACAGAGTGGCTGAAACAGAGAAGGGAATCAATTATGTGAGCCAATCTCTCCAAAATTATAAATTCATGATGAAAATGAGTTGTAAAATTACCTCTACATAATTTTTAGACATTCCAACAGCTGAAAAAATAAGAGACATATATTTAAGTGTCTTGAATATTGTCACATTGCAAATAAATTCAACGGCATACATCTAAGAGAAAGGAAGACACAAAGAGGGAAGAGAGCACAAAAGGAAAGAAAGCAAGGCAAAAGGTATGAAATAATTTGTATCCAGGCAAGTGCTTTTGATTGGCCATACCCAGTGTATCATGGGAAATATGAAAGCAAGATCTGCATCACTGATGACTACAAAACAGCAATATAATAAAGACCAGATATTAGCCAAGGCAATAGGTGTGAGTTCCCTTCCTCTCTTCAGCACTGTGCCATGACATGGGTTCTTTTACTTCAACCAAATGGAGAAAATAGGCACCTGCTTCAGCTCTCATCTGAGAACTATCCCCTTCCTCAGTGCAAAGCTCTCTCTCTGCTCCAATCAACAGCAAGCGATGCAACATCTTTAGGGGGTAAAGACTGTTTGTTGCTGCAGACTCCAACATCTGCAGTCCCTTGACTGACTACCATACTGCTATTCGGTTTAGACAATGAATGAAAATTTTTAGAGTGGAACTTGAACTTATTTCAGAAACCACTGACTCAAGAAAAGGGAATACCACTACTGAGGTACAATCAGTATGACCCTCAGGGTGAGGAACCATGCAGGTGAATTTCCTACAATTGCTTCAATTCAGAAGAGTGTTAAATGCGATGTGAGTTTAAAGGGAAGCAGGATTTTTGCTGCTGTCTTTTTATCTGATTTTTTTAGATCCTCACTAAAAATTTATTTTCTGGTAATGTGAATTGATTTTCATACTCTTATACTGAGTTCTGCTGACTTACAAATCTTAATAGGACGACATGTAAAAAAAGAAGAGGCAGTTATATGTTGGAACATGTGGGAGTGAAAAAGGATCTAGTGCTTTCCCAGAGTACATGACGAATAAACTCTTCTCCGGACTATACCACCAGACTAGACATTCTGTGAAGAAGATAGCAGAATTTGTCATCGTAATATTGGTTATAATCGATACCTGTACACAGCTGGGAGCACAAGAAGAGTGGGAGTGAGTTTTACACATGCTTATTGAATAATTCTACTGTTTGTGTGGGTATTTACATTATTGTGCATCATAGAGTTGTATGACTCATTAGCATGCAATACCATCTCATTCATGCTGACCACAATGCCTCTCTCTGCCAATCCAGTTTAGCTGTACTAGACCCATATTACTCTATGTTTTTCCTATTCAACAGCCTGTCCAAATTGCCTTGTAATTGCATGTGCCTCTACCATCTCCTCTGGCAACTATTTCAGATAACCACCACCATCTGTGTGAAAAACTTACCACTCAGATCTCCCTTATATTTCTACTCTCTCACCTTAAACAAATGCTGTCCAGGTCCAGACTCACCCTCACTGAAAAAAGGAATCTGACTGTCTACCCTAGCAATTCCCTCATAATCTCATAAACATCTATCAGATCACTCCTCATACTCTTCACTCCTTGTAGCTAAAGCCTTTCAACCTGGTCAATCTCTTCTAATGTTACCACATTGCTCCTCTGGTGTGACAACTGAAACGGCTACACAATGCTCCAAGTACAACCTGACCAATTTTCATACATTTGCAACATGACCACGCAAGTCTTGTATTTAATCTGGCGACCTATGAAGGCAAGTATGCAACATGACTTCTTTGCTACTTTATCCACCTGAGAGCCACCTTTAGGGTGCTACGAACTTGCATCCCACCTCTCTCGGTATACATCAACATTTCTCTGCTGTTCAGGCTATGTATGCTGCCAGCATTACCTCACACTTGCCTGGATTAAATTCCATCTGCCACTGCTCTGTACAACTTTCCAATGAACCCCTGTGTCCTTAGAGAATCTCCTTTGCTATCAATAATTCCAACAGTTTCCATGCCACCAGTACACTTTTCAGACCAGTTACATTCTTGTCCAAGTCATTTATATATATGACAAACAGCAAAGATCCCAGTACCAATCCCTGTGATACATCACTTGTTACAGACCTCCAGGGAAGCAAATGAAGTGCTCCACCACTACAATCTGTCTCCCTAAACCAACTCTCCAGCTGTATGTGCCTGGACAAGTTCTATTACCTCTTTTAAGTAAGAGGCCAACATACCAGGAGTATTAGTCTGGCACAGTGATGCAGTTAGAGCTGCTTCCTTCCTGGCAGAGACGTGGATTCAGCTCTGATGTCAGGCACTCTCTGTGGGGAATTTTCATGTTCTTCCTGTAATTGAGTGAGATTCCTCCTACGTCCCAAAGACATGCAGATTGATAGGTTAATTACCCACTATATGTTGTCCCTGGTGCATAGATTTGGGAAGTTGGGGAGACTGAAAACTAGTAACAGTGTATGTGGATGGTTGGTGCTCAGTGAAGACTCTGTGAGCCAAGGGTCTGTTTCTATGTTGTATCTCTCAACGACTGATAAGTTATTTAGAAAACAGCACCCTACTCCCAAGTTGCATAAATGGTGACATAAGAAAGCATTCCACGCAGTATTTTATAGGTCTGTGGAAATAATCTTGAACAAATTACAAAGAAGCTTGCATTTCTATGTTTCTTTTTCTCAGCAGTCCCTTCTCTCTGACAAAATGGGGGTGAGCAGCTGAGGAGGCCTGAGAGAAGGAGCAGCAAAAACTTCCCCTTTCACCTTAATCCTGATGAATCCTGGTGCCCTAGTTCCCTGCCACAAAGCATCTAAACAAATCCTAAGTTAGGTGAGAAAGATCCGTGACAACCATGTTTTACACCATTCGCTGAAAAGTATCTTTTTGGAGAAACTTTACCTCACATTACCTTATGTAACGAATGAATAGATTTTAAAGACTCTGCTGCCCTGCAGAGGTAGATATGCATTAATGGATCTTTTGTTTGATAAATATCTAGCAATGTTACTGCAAAGAAAGATAAAAATTTTCATATTTGGATAGCTTTTAAAGACCACAAAATGCCCCAAAACAGATTTCTTTTGAAATAGAATCATGATGTAGGAATTTTAGCAGCCCATGGGATTGGGGGTGGGGGGGGGGTGTGGTTGATGTGAAGAGCTGGCATTCTGTAACCTCATAGGCCTGAGGATCCAAGTAAGACAACAGCCACTAGTTCCTGTTGCCAGTAAATTCTGTTCCAAATGAGAACATGTTTTGTTCTGACTACCCAATGTCTTGCAATAATCCTGGAACAGTTCCTTCTCCTTGCAAAATGAGCATGGGGACACCACAATGTGAGATATCTCTTCGACCTTCTCTCCAATGCTTCTGTTTGGACTATGAGCGGAACTCTAAGAACATCGGGCACAAATAAATCCACCATTTATGGGACTCCTTCGCTCTAAGAGAAGTGACAGTGTTTGTGCGTACTCCACAGTGGTTCTGGTGGCAGTCAAGGGTAGCCCCAGCCCAACAACATATCTGGGCTGTGAATGAGGAGAATGCCAGTGATGTTTATTTTCTCTTGGACTGTACAACTTGTCTATGCACTGAGCCTCAGCTACAATTGAACCTTTATCACGTGGTTCTTCCAGTTTTCAGAAAAAGTTGCAGGCACATTTACTCAAAACCTTCACGCCAGTAGAGGAGGGTCATCATAATATCTAGCCCTTCATCTAATGCTGCCTATGGACTGGCTTCACCAGTGGTTCTGCCGCCCAAATCTATTATTACCAACTGATGTGTGAACACTCTGGGTGGAATGGAATAACTCATGTCCCATAAAAGGCTAAAAAATATCCCCAAGTAGATTTCCACCTTTCATATGGGAAGGATGTAATAGAGAAAAGCAGGTCATTTAAAGGTGAAATTTTGAGGTTACAGAATCTTTATGTTCCTGTTAGGTTGAAATGAAAGGTTAAAAGTTTGAGAGAGCCATGGTTTTGAAGGGATATTGGAAACTTGGTTCAGAAAAAGGAAAAAATAAATATAGGCAGCATGGAGTAAATGAGGTGCTCAAGGAATATAAAGAATGTAAAAAGAATCTTAAGAAAGAAATTAGAAAAGCTAAAAGAAGATACGAGGTTGCTTTGGCAAGTAAAGTGAAAATAAATCCAAAGGGTTTCTACAGTTATATTAATAGCAAAAGGCTAGTGAGGGATAAAATTGGTCCCTTAGAGATTCAGAGTGGACAGCTATGTGTGGAGCCAAAAGAGATGGGGGAGATTTTGAACAATTTCTTTTCTTCAGTATTCACTAAGGAGAAGGATATTGAATTGTGTAAGGTAAGGGAAACAAGTAGGGAAGTTATGGAAACTATGATGATTAATGAGGAGGAAGTACTGGTGCTTTTAAGTAATAGAAAAGTGGATAAATCTCCGGGTCCTGACAGGATATTGCCTAGGACCTTGAGGGAAGTTAGTTTAGAAATAGCAGGGGCTCTGACAGAAATATTTCAAATGTCATTAGAAACGGGGATGGTGCCAGAGGATTGGCATATTGCTCATGTGGTTCCATTGTTTAAAAAGGGTTCTAAACCTAGCAATTATAGGCCTGTCAGTTTGACATCAGTGGTGGGTAAATTAATGGAAAGTATTCTTAGAGATGGTATATATAATTATCTGGATACACAGGGTCTGATTAGGAACAGTCAACATGGATTTGTGTGTGGAAGGTCATGTTTGACAAATCTCATTCAATTTTTTGAAAAGGTTACTAGGAAAGTTGACGAGGGTAAAGCAGTGGGTGTTGTCTATATGGACTTCAGTAAGGCCTTTGACAAGGTTCCACATGGAAGGTTAGTTAGGAAGATTCAATAGTTAGGCATTAATATTGAAGTAGCAAAATGGATTCAACAGCGGCTGGATGGGAGATGCCAGAGAGTAGTGGTGGATAACTGTTTGTCAGGTTGGAGGCTGGTGTCTAGTGGTGTGCCTCAGGGATCTGTACTGGGCCCAATATTGTATGCAGATGATACTAAGATAGGTGGCATTGTGGATAATGAAGTAGGTTTTCAAAGTTTGCAGAGAGATTTAGGCCAGTTAGAAGAGGTGGCTGAAAGATGGCAGATTAAGTTGAATGCTGATAAGCGTGAGGTGCTACACTTTGGTAGGAATAATGAAAATAGGACATAAATGGTAAATGGTAGGGCATTGAAGAATGCAGTAGAACAGTGTGATCTAGGAATAATGGTGCATAGTTCTCTGAAGGTGGAATCTCATGTGGATAGGGTGGTGAAGAAAGCTTTTGGTATGCTGGCCTTTATAAATCAGAGCATTGAGTATAGGAGTTGGGATGTAATGTTAAAATTGTACAAGGCCAAATTTGTATTGTGTACAGTTCTGGTCACTGAATTATAGGAAAGATGTCAACAAAATAGAGAGAGTACAGAGAAGATTTACTAGAATGTTACTTGGGTTTCAGCACCTAAGTTACAGAGAAAGGTTGAACAAGTTAGGTCTTTATTCTTTGGAGTGTAGAAGGTTGAGGGGGGACTTGATAGAGGTATTTAAAATTAAGAGGGGGATAGATAGAGTTGTTGAGGACAAGTTTTTTCCATTGAGAGTAGAGAAGATTCAAACAAGAGGACATGAGTTGAGAGTTAGGGGGCAAAAGTTTAGGGGTAACATGAGGGGGAATTTCTTCACTCAGAGAGTGGTAGCTGTGTGGAACAAGCTTCCAGTAGAAGTGGTAGAAGCAGGTTCGGTATTGTCATTTAAAGTAAAATTGGATATGTATATGGACAGGAAAGGAATGGACGGTTATGGGCTGAGTGTGGGTCGGTGGGACTAGGTGACAGTTAGCGTTCAGCATGGACTAGAAGGGCCAAGATGGCCTGTTTCCATGCTTTAATTGTTATATAGTTATATAGCCTAGCAGTGTGGACCCAGTTATTTTTGGATTCATTGGCATCTTTCAATGGACCCAAATGTTACCTTGATTCAGAAGCCTAGGTTTTCATTTCAACTGGAGAATGAGTGATAGAAAACTGCCAATCATTCACCAGGAAGCTGGAATCTGTTGCTACTGCTGGTATTGCATTCGCATAGGGAAGGGCAGATGTGCAGTTGTCACCTCCATATTGTGTTAAGTAATCCTTAAGAACTTTCTTGTTAGATTCAGCTAGCAGTGATACTCTCAAGGAGCTTTACAATGCCCCTTAGCAAATTAGTATGTCACTATTCCTGATGAAAAGAACACAATTTGCAATGGCTGTTTTAACACAAACTAGCCGTGCTCTGGGTGGTTTCAAAACGAGATCTGCCACTTAATGAAATCCTCTTAAATGGATGTCAATAAATACTCATGTTACAACCCAGAGATCTGGTCACATCATTCTGGTTAAGGCTAAAGGATCGATGTGTTCTAGGCACTCTGCACAGAATACTGACCACTACACATCGATCCTTTAGCCTTAACCAGAATGATGTGACCAGATCTCTGGGTTGTAACATGAGTATTTATTGACATCCATTTAAGAGGATTTCATTAAGTGGCAGAGTGGGCAAATAAAGATCGATAAAATTTGTATGATGTTTTGTCCTCTCCAGCTCTGAGAGCCCATTTTCACTGGGCACAGTCAATTTCTTCCATTTCACTGATAACCTTGCATTTCCTACCATATGATTTAGGTTCAAGGTCCAGAGTGGCTTCACAGTTCTAGAATATGTGAGATGTGTTTACTTCAGTGACATTTAATGTCTAATAAAATGATGCATGGGAGCACTGATGCTTCATGTCCTTGAGGTATATTTAACAATGAAGTTCCCCTGTTTGCTTGTTTTTCTTTGCTGTTTGGGACAGTCTACTAATGACAAGTTGGGTAACTATTTTCCATACATAATAATATTTATTTACAAAACATGTAAAAGTTATACATCAAATATCCTGTGGTTCCAGTTTCAAAGATCAAAGTAAATTTATTATCAAAGTACAAATATGTATCATATCTAACCCTGAGATTCATTTCTCATGGGCAATCACAGTAAATACAAGCAACACAAGAGAATCAAGGAAAGACTACACCCAACTGGATGGTCAACAACCAATGCGCAAAAAACTATGAGCTGAAAATACAAAAAGAAAGAGAGAAATAAGAACAAAAAGAAAATAATAAATACACTACCCGCTCACTGGGGCTCATACACCAACTTAGCTCATTAGCTAACTCTGCTAACAGCCACCTGACTTAGTCGTGAGAAAAGCACATTACATAAAATATGCTTAGGGTCTGTGTGATTGGGGTTCAATCAAACCAGTAGGTTGGAATGTTCCAATTAAAGAACTTTGATTGCAGTGAATGTTGTGTAAATACTACAATTATCAGTCGCCAAGATAGTACACCAGTATAAGATTACATAGAAAGTATATTTTTCAATTTTCAACTTTATCAAACAGTTAGTAGGGAAAGAAAGAAAGAGAAAAAAAGCCCATTACAGTTAAACCAGTCTAAAAGTGCACATAAACGTTGGAGCTCGTTTCCGTAGTGGCTGGGTGTATCGCTTTACTCACAGCGCTGAATTCCCATTACCAACCATTGGTAGATCTTCCCTTCTTGGAATCCTTCATTTCACAGAGTAATCCTTGCATCAGGATCTCTCCTTCAAATGAGATTCTCCAAGCATCTTCCCTGGTGCTCTTCTCTCCGCACCTCCTGCCAAAAGGACCCCAAAACACACTACCGGCCTTCAGAACTCTCATCCCAGCCAGATCCCTAGAATCTCCTCCAGCATCCCACTGGACAATCCTGACTGGCTGACACAACATTACTAAATTAGGCAAAGTGACTCCTTATCTTTAGCTGAAGCCAATACACTCTTACAAGCAGAACACACTGCCTTTACAGAAAACCACTAAAGTAAAAATACCTCACACCATAGCGGTAGAAGTCTTACCCAGGGTATTACAAATAAATAAGCAATAAATATCAAGAATAAAGAGTCCTTGAAAGTGAGCCCATAGGCTGTTGGTGTTACGTTATGTAACTCCTGAATGTAAAAACTATATGAAGGGGAAAAAAAGGAGAACCAGGAATGAGAGTCAAACTTTGATCTTTACTTAAAGTGAGGCCCGCACATATCACATGGTAACATGATGACATTTGCCATATACATACTTTTAAATATAACCAGTCATTAATTATTTAAACAAAGAATGCTTAATCAGCAACAGATGTACCAGATTACTTAAATATTACTGAAAGATTAAGTACTCAACACTCCTTCCTTGTATTATTAGTATATAATACAACTACTATACTGCTATATGGATATCCACAACAGCATAGAAAATTTTTTAATTGCCCCATTCAGGCCTATTCTTTGTGAGGCATTCTCACTCTCATGGGATACTGTATTTCCTGACAAGCACAATCACTCTGCTTGGCCAGTGAGACTTGTTGCTGTGATTATCTCAGCTTCTGGGGCCTCCTCCGTGGTGGTTGTAGGAGTTGACTCTGAGACTACGGGAAGTGGCTCCGACAGCTCGCAACACCTTTCTTCTCCTTTTTTTGGCTTTTCCCTTTGGATCTACATCGATCCTTGCTTCTCTCCTTTTTAATTTCTTATCTTCCTTTCTCTTGGCTTCATTTTTCTTCTAATTTCTTGTGAATATCTTTCAGTTTGCTAATTTCTTGAGAAATTAAGTCTCGTTTATGCTCTTCCATTTTCACAGCACTTAAGTCATCCTCATCTTTCTTTTCCTTTTCTGTTTTCTAGGATGTACATCTTGATCTTGGGAAGGTACATTTAGTTCACTGGAGTATTCTCTTATTACTCCTTCTGTTGCTCCCTTTACGATCTGATCTCTCCTCTTGGTTTCTTCATCATCAACTGATGAGTACTGTTTCCATATCTCCATTGACTCCTTTCCTTATGGACTTTCATTCATCCAGCTGGGCTTTGGTCTTTGCTTTTTGTCTCCCACATGAAGTTCTTGCAATAATCTTTAAGCATGTAAAGTAGATTCTGGTTCTTAATGATAACAAAAACTGAATGCATGCAACTTTTCTGAAGCTCTTTCCAGATGAAAACCAAGCCACATCTTGCAAGTAATTGCCCAATTAACACATCAGAAACTTTGTCAGCTATGTTGCCTACAAAAACTGTTTTAGGCAGATCACTTTCATGATTCCTCGAGGAATCGTTGTCCTTCCTTGGTCCAATATGCTTTCCACCTGAACCATAGAGTTTGGCACTCTGTTGGGCAAGGGTTCATGGTGCACAACATGGAGACAGCTGTAGCATCATCTAGTACATTTCTCAATTTGCTTTCAGTTGAATCTATTACAGAGGATGTGGCATGCAAATGATAGACAGACCTCCAATCAGGTTGTAGTTGTCTCAGCCAATCACACACCCACAATACTAGACCTCACAATGTTGTTTTTACCAACACAAGCCCAATGTGGCTTATTGGTTGTAGTATCTACTGTTATGAATGCTATTCCCACAAGAATTATCTTTTCTCCAGTATGTTCTTAGTTGGGTATCTGCAGACTTCAGTTTAGTATCTTTGAAATTGCATTTAAATTCCTTCAGTGGAATGACTGAAACAATTGAGCCAGTGTCCAATTTTGTTTTAATTAATTTGCCATTCATTTCTGGTGTAAACCATTTTGCTAATCTATTGTTTTCTCAAGGCTACAAAGTCCAGTGTTTTGCTCATCATAATCAGATTTTTCATCAGCAGCATGCAAGTTAGTGGCCTTTTTGAAACAGGGGCTTGACTTTTTCTCTTCCTTGTGCAATCCATTTATTTTTTTCTGTCCGACATGTTCTTTGTATTTGTCCTACTGTCTCACATTTTCTGCAAGTTTTGCTTTTAATCTGCATTGGCTTGGCGTTTGTGAGCCCTTGCTACAACAGTGACACAATTTGTTCAGCAAGGTTGGCTTCTGTTCAGATAAGTTCTGCAATTATGCCCTTGTTCACTTTCATTCCTTACTACAACTCAATTATGTCTCTATCTGCCGTTTCCATTGACATAGCTATTTCAACTGCCCTTTTAAATGCAAAGTGCTTCAGTTAGGAGCTGGTTTTGCATACTTTCCTGTAAGATTCCACAAAATAAATGGTCTCACAGTGCATTATTAACCCCATCCTCATTGTAACTCCAAAACATAAAAACTAATTGAAAGAAAAACAAAAGAGCCAGAAGTGCAAGTCTAACTTTTTTTTTTACTTTAAGCGAAGCACATGCATATCACTTGCAAATATAATGACTTATGTCACTTCATTAAATAATGAATTATTTAAACAACGCTTAATCAATAGCATATCTACAAGATTACTGAAATACTAAATACATAACACTGGAACTAGTTCAGTGATGGAGCGAGTGAAGTTATCTCCTCTGGTTCTGGGGCCTAATGGTTGAGGGGTAATAACTGTTCCTAAACCTGGTGGTGTGGGTTCTGAGGCTTCTTCCAGATGGCAGAACGTGGCCTGGATGGTGGGGTCCTTGAGGAATGGATGATGTCTTCCTGTGACAGTACTCCTTGTAGACCTGCTCACTGGTGGGGAGGGTTTTTCCAGTGATATCCTGAGGATATGTCTTGGGCTTCATCAGAATGAGTTGTCCCATTTCAAAGTAGTAAAGGTGTTTCTGATCAAGTTGAAGTGGCAGTCGCAACAGAGAAGGTTCTTGATCATAAACATTGATATAAAAGTAACTTACCCAGCATGGCAAGGAAGCTAAAGGAGACGAGAGCAAAAGCTGAGAATGGTTTCATTCTCCTGCACCAGAGGCCTGGGTCTTATACCAACACTGGTCTCAGTCTTCCATTGCACAAGGTGCAGCTGGGTTATATAAAGGGGAGGCTGCTCAGTGACTCACCATGCAGGGTCACTTGAATTAGGATGACCCAGCATGTGTGTGAACCAACTGTTAGCAATAATACTCCAGGACAAATGTTACAGAGTTCACTAACTTACGTGCCAAGCACAACGTGAACTTAAAAAAAAACACATACTTGAAGGTCTGCTGATGTACATTTACATCTTGGGTACACAGTCAGTTCTTGGAACCTCTGTACTCCTCAATACAGCTGAAAGCAACAAATAATGACAAGTAGCCTTATGTCCAAAGTGTCAATGAAGCAGTCCTGCCCATGTGAGAATGAAGGACCTTGGTGAAGGAACTGGAGCTGAAACTGCCATGTGCTACAATACAAAGACTTTACAATATCTGGCATTAGGATTAGGGTTCAGATTAAGTTGTGGTTAGAGATATTGCTGCACATCAGGAGAACAGTATCACCTTCAAACATGGAGGTAAAATTGAGGAAGCATTTCCTCTGTGCATTCCTTGGGCCACAATCTTCTGGATTTCAGTGTCTGTGAACTCTGGTTCTTATTATGTGTTAGAGATCACAGAATCATTCCCAACCACAGGAAAAGAGGGGTGGAATGTGCCAGCAGAGGGAAGAGGGGGCAATATGAGAGAGGTAACAGGATTGTGAGAAAGGAGGATGAAGTGATTATGATCATAGTCTTTTTATTGAAGCCCAAGGGGTTTATTGGGTTTTGGGGATGGGGGAGATTCCTAGTGAGAAATTCTATATATTCCTATAGAGTGTCACCATTAGACCCATGCAAACTCTCATATTAATTAACTTCTACCCCATTGTGCAGCATTGCATTTGCTGATTGTGAATGTCTAAACTCAAATGAAGCCCTTAAGCCCGATCAGATATAAATAACCATGAGTGCTCTCACTCAGTAAAGGGAGGTTGTACTATTACTAGCCAATTTTCTTCTTTCTTTTTAAATCTTTTTATTAATTTTAAACAAAATAAGACAGGGAAGAAGGAGGAGAACCAAGGGCAGGTGATGGGCAGGTGAAAAGAAGAGAAGGGGTAAGAAGGTAACCATAATAGAAAATGTGAGAAAGGGGTGAGCAATCACTGGAATTCATTTATTTATGGAGCAGGCCCTTCTAGCCCAGTGAGCCATGCTGCCCAGCAACCCACTTATTTAACTCTAGCCTAATTGCAGGACAACCTACAATGACTGATTAAACTGCTAACCAGTACATCTTTGGACTGTGCAAGGAAGCTGAGCACATGGAGGAAACCCATATGTTGACAGGGAGGACATAAAAACTCCTTACAGAGAATGCCAGAATTGAATTTCGAACTCCGATACCCTGCTATAATAGCATCATTCTAACCACTATCCAGATGGAATATGAGGTACTGTTCCTCCCCCTTATTTTAGCCTCATGTGGCAGGAAAGAAGGCCATGGACAGACATGTCAGAATAAAAACAGGAACTCAAATTGAATAGCAAGGATCTTAGCCCATAACGTTGACTGTTTATGCCCCTCCATTGATGCTGTCTGATCTGCTGAGTTCCTCCAGCACTTTGTGAGTGTTGAGTTAGATTCTGACCTATGTGAGATTGGGTCCAGACCAATGTCAGTTGTGGAAGGGATTACGTGCTATAACAGGTTATAGAATGAGGGTAAGCAGCCTCACTAACATCAGTGCATCCCTTCCTGAAGAGCTTTAGGCATTCTATGCACTTTTTGAACAAAAGTGGAATGAACTGTCCACCTCCAATACATAGTTACTCACAGTTAGATCATTTGTCAGATCAGTCTTCTAGAGAGTGAACCTGCAAAAAGCATCTGGCCTGGATGATGTCTCTAGCCGTGTCCTTACATTCTGTGCAGATCAACTGCAAAGAGTATTTGCAGATATTTTTAACCTCTCCCTGCTTCAATTTGAAGTTCTCACCTGCTTTAGGAAGACCACTCTCATCCAGGTACCTAAAAGAAGTAAGGTAACATGTCTTAATGACAATGTCCCGTGGCTCTGACATACACTATCATTAAGTTCTTTGTCAGACACACATTAACTCCAGCATTCCAGGCAAATCAATCCACTGCAATTCACCTACTGCCGAAACATGTCTATGGTGGATGCCTTCTCTCTGACTCTACATTCATCTCTGGAGCATCTGGACAATAAAGACAGCTATGATAGACTGTTGTTTATTAACTGCTGTGATGTGTTCAATACTATCATTCCAAGCAAACTCATTTCCAAACTCCTAGACCTGAAACTCAACATCTCGCTTTGCAGCTGGATCCCTGATTTCCTGATCAACAGATCACAGTTTGCAAAGACAGACAGAATGCTTATTCTCAACACTGGTGCACCAGACGTTTTCAGCCTCAGCTTGCTACTCTACTCCCTGCACACTCATGACAGCATGGTCAGATTCTTCTCCAACTCCATCTACAAGTCTTGCAGATTTCTTCTCCCAACAGCTCTTGATTGGTGGAAAACAAAACCAAATTAAAGAGCTGTTAGGGAAAGGCAGCTCCAATGCTATCTGCATTCTCAATGATGGCAGGATCCAGCACAAGTGTTGAAGCTAAGATTAAAGTAGGTTCAAGCAGAAGTGCTGGGAAGATGATCCAACATGGCTTCCTTCTGTAATCCCCACAATATTTTATTCGTTTGATTCACCTCATGGTTCAGCAAGAAACAGCTGGAAGTAAAAGCAATAAGGTAGAACATCATCCTGGAGTCCTGTAGACCTGTGCCTCAGTCCAGAATGAGCTGTACCTTGAGCCAAATTGTTCCTGTGCACCTTAAATACTGGAATCCACAGAGAAGGAGCATTAACCGGGAATTCACGAAAAGTGGAACATCTGCAATCTGGCTAATCGATCCTCCTAATCATCAGCAAAGTGACATCACCAATGCCTGACCCACTATGTGTTTCCAACATATTCTGCTTTTATAAACTGTTGACAGGTGTCCCTTTGAGTTTTGCCAGAGTCACCCAATCCATACCTCATGATAGCCTTGGTCCAAACATGACACTGAATTCCATAGATGAGCAAAAATTGACTGCCTTTACTTATGTGTGACATCAAGGCAACCTGGCAAAATGTAACTCAGTGGGAAACACAGGGAAAATAGCAATGATTGGAATTGTACTTGCACAATGGAAAATGTGTTTGCTGGAGGCTAATCATTCCATTGCTGCTACAGTTTCTCAGGGCAGAGGTCTAGTCCCAACCATAGAGTTTTATTAATGAACTTGCTTCCATCATCAGGTCGGAATGTTCATTGCAGCAGAGCTGGTTGGGTTCATGTAAGAAAAGTTGTAAAGGTTGTCTATACATCGTAAGTCCCTGGCTTTATATGTAGAAATACAGAATTTTCAAGCTACTGATTAGTCCCCATCCCAGTTCTGAGCAGCACACTCTGAGGTTAAACCCAAAACATTGATAATTCCTTTCCTCCCACTGATGTTGCTTGACCTGATGAGTTCCTCCAACAGATTGTTGTTTCTGTTGAAAATGATGCATCATTTGGATTGGCAAAATGAGAAAAGAAGAATCACACTGACAGAAGAGTATTTTCAGCATGTGACAGAGCTTCTTGGTTCATGAATTCAGTCTGCTGATGGGATCATTGGTTCCCACAAATAGTGGCCTCCTGCTTCTGATATCCCAAATGGCTTCAGTCACAGTTCCACAAATTTTGCTTCAACTTAACCAAGTGCTGGCAGGGAGCGCATCAAAAACGCAGGTCCTCCTCTCCCCAGAGAGGTGGCCATTAGAGGTAATTGACAAAAGTTCCAGCGGTTAAATATGAAATTTTCTGTTTCAACAAGTTGGTGTGATCCAGTTGAAAGTTTAGTGAAAGTAGATTCAATAACATGCAACTGGTTATACACTGCAGGCAAAGAACAAGGTCACAAGATGTCTGAAGTGATTTTTAAATTAATCAACACAAACACAATGAACTAAACAGCCTCCTTCCGGACATATTTGTTTAATGGACCTATGATGCTATTCAGTAGAAAAGCAGCAATTTGTCAAAATTGTTTTGCAAATTAACTTCCTGTGGACACTGGGTGACACATTGAACAACCATGGTTTATATACAAGGCCATGGCTGGTTGTCATTATTTGGAACATTCAGCTTTAAGGACACAAAGGGTTTACTGTTCCACTTCAGTAAGGACATGGCATTTCTGGATGACCCTCAGGACATTGTGCCCAGACCTGAGTGGTGTTATATTCATGTTCCAGCTAACTCATTGTTATCTGTTACTTAAAACATGGACTCCCACAGAAACACGAGTATATATAATCCCTCCAGTACAGTTCACATTGTTCCCAGCAGTTCCAGCCTGCACTGTGCAACACCAGAGCCAGCAGCGATAGAATACAAAGACTGCACACCACTGAGACAGGCTTCTATTACAGAATGAAATTATTCTCGGCTTTTGCTCTCGTCTCCCTCGCCTGCCTCTCCACTCTGGGTAAGTCACTGTTTTTAATTGCTGATCTGTGCTCATTCCTCTCCATGGTTTGAAGTAAGTAACACCAGTGCATCTAGCGTACCTGATTCTGCTGTTTCTGCTCATGTATTAAACATTCTCATCCAGAGTCAAAATGAAACAGCATTGATATCCAGTGAATTTTAAAAATACAGAAGTATTCCCTGCACTGAGACTCTGAACTGGAAAAGACATTGAGCTCTTCTGGTGCCAACATACCTGGCCCAGCTTCAAAAAAGGTGAGAGAGTCTCCTAAAGATGAAAAACCTGATACCATGTGAGAGCAGTTAGCCCTGGGTTTTGTGGTGTAACCTGTTGACGTTAGTCATGTAACAGATGAACACATAGATCAGCACATAGAAAATTGTGCACAATGTTGGTATGCCTGCAGGTCAGGGATTACAACACTGTTAATGATTCAAATTAAAATCTGGTTACTATCATCTACAAAATACTTAATTCCCTGTGGTGGTCCATTGTTGCCAGAATCCACCACTCTACCATAATGATCACAAGCTCCCTCTCGGAGGATACTGGGCATGAACATAACCCCAGAAGAGAAGCAGACAATTGGCTCAGCTGCACGAACAGCTATTAGGCCAGGCCAAGTAGCAAACCTACCAGGAGTGACCCACCTGTATTGGGTGACCATAGATCAGGCTGAACTGCAACCAGAACTTGAGGAGCAGCTGCTTCAGATACTCAGACAGGGGCTGCAACCTCTCACGCTCTATGTTAACATGCTACAACAACTCGTCCGTCGACAGAAATGTAGTCTAACAAAGTTTCTCTAGATTAAGTGCTAGGATGAGAAGACAACAATGAGGTATTGAGGAAAGGAAACTCATCATCTCTGCAGTTTAGAAGAAAGAGAGCGATTTCAAAATTCTTTGAAGGCAAGTCAGTGTAGATTTTGACCAGTTGTTTACCTTGATGGGGTATTTCGAATGAAGGGTAAGTGACCAATTATTTAGAACTCAGAGAAGAATTGCTTCATAATTTAAATCTTAACAAAATTCTGTCCTGACAGGATGTAGATGGTAAGACTAAAACTGACATATCTGGAGACTAAGTAAATAAAAGGTTGTGTAATTTTGATGGGAAAATGGGGTTAATTTTTTGGTTTTATGCTTTCTTTAACTTCCCTTGTCAGTCAAACCTGCCTCATTCTCCCTTTAGAATACATGCTCTTCCTTGGGAAGAACCAAACCTGCATCTATCAAATTACTGCCAGAAATTCCAACAATTATTGATCTACAGTCATCCATGCTAGTGTCCCCTTCCAATCAACTTCGGCCAACTCCTCGCTCACACCTCCGTAATTCCCTTTACTCAACTGTAATACTGATACATCTGCCTTTAGCTTCTCCTTCTCAAACTGCAGGATGAATTCTATCTTATTATGGTCATTACCTCCTAAGGGTCCCTTTATCTTAGAGAAGAAAAAGCATTTCCGGATGTATATTGTATACATTTCTCTGGCATTAAATTGAAACCTTTGAACCTTTGAGGTATCTAATCAAAACTGGTTTATTACACAACACCCAAATCTAGAATTGCATTTTCCCTAGTGGGCTCAATTACAAACATCTCTGAAAAGACATCTCCATAAAATCATAAGACACAGGAACAGAATTAGGCCATTCAGCCCATTGAGTCTGCTCCACCATTCCATCATGGCTGGTTTAATATCGATCTCAATCTCATTCTCCCGCTCTCTCCCCATAACCTCTGATCCCCTTACTAATCAAGAAACCATCAATCTCTGTTTTAAATATACCCAATGACTTAACCTCTACAGCTGTGTGTGGCAATGAATTTCACAGTTTCACCACCCTCTGGGTAAAGCAAGTTCTCCTCTATTCTAAATGGATGTCCCTCTTTTCTGCAGTTGTGCCCTATGGCCTTAGACTACCCCACTATATGAAACATCATCTCCACATTCAATCTATGTCTTTTCATATTCAATATGTTTCAATGAGATTCCACCACCCTCCCCCCACCCCATTCTTCTAAACTCTGGCAAGTACAGGCCTAGAGCCACAAAACACTTCTCGCATGTTAACCTTTTCATTCTTGATATCATTCTCGTAAACCTCATCAAGACTCATTCCAATGCAGGACATCTTTTCTTAGGTAAGGGAACTTAAACTGCTCACAATACCCCAAGTGCATTCTGACCAATGCATTATAAAACCCGAGCAAGGACTCCCAAATCCCTTTACACCTCTGATTTCTGAATTTTCTCCCTACTTATCAATTCATTTTTCAATCTTTTTATTGATTTGCAGTAAAAAAAATATACAAATCAGAGGAGAAGTTTAGCAAACATATAATACAGAAGACATAAACAGCAATAAAGAAAAGTATATATTGTCAAAATCAAATAGGTATAGTGTTATGCTGTTATATGTACAGTATAATCAAAAAAACCACAACTCCACTTAACAAATCATTAAAAAAAATTGGAAATTTTTATTTATAAAGGAAAAAAACCCACTAAACTAAATTGGAACAAAAAAAAAGGAAAAGAGAAGAAAAGAAAGATTGGGCAGTCCATTTGAGGATAAAATTAGAAGAAAAAAGAAAAAGAAAAAAGCACCCTTCCAGTCAGCTCCGAACCTTCACGGATCAGGATTTTCCCCAAAAAGAACAAAGAAAAAAAAATAAATAAATAATATTTTAAATCATGTAAAAATATTGAATAAAGGGTCACCAGACTTGCTCAAAATTAAAAGATGTATCAAACATCCGGCTTCTAGTTTTCTCCAAGCTTAGACATGACATAATGGAGGAGAGCAATAAAAGCAGTAGGTGGATTAGAATCTTTCCTGTATAACAAGATAGCTCTCCTAGCCAGTAAAGTTGAAAAAGCTATCAGATGCTGAGTGGAAGCAGATACTCTACCTGCTTCCTCTGGAATATTCCCAAAAATTGCCGTAAGTGAATTGGGTTGAGCATCCACATCTATAACTTTCGATAGTATTCTAAAGACATCTCTCCAAAAATTATTTAAGTTTACACAGGACCAAAACATGTGAGTTAGAGTAGCCACCTCTACATTACATCTGTCACAAATAGGGCTTATATTAGGAAATATATGTGCCAATTTATCTTTAGACATACTACGTACTATCTTAAACTGAATTAAGGAATGGCGTGAACAGATAGATGAATTATTAACTAGATGATAAATTTTACTCCATTGATCATCTGAAAGTGAATGCTGAAGTTCTATTTCCCCAGTACATTGAACCTTATCATTAGGCAACATGCGAGCATTCATTAACTGTTTATAAATGATAGCTATTAATCATTTTTGAAATGGTTTAAGCTGCAAAATAGCATAAGCCAAATTTGAAGAATAGGCCAAGGGATAATTCGGTAAAAAATCACGTAAAAAATTCCTAACCTGTAAGTATCTAAAAAAATGTGTTAGAGATATCATATTTATCCATTAACTGTAATAAGACAAGATCATAGAATCTATTTTATCAAAAAATGTTTTGGAACAAAAGAGGGAACTGCTTGAAATATATATAAAAATTTCAGTAAAATAACCATTTTTATAGTATTAACTCGACCTATCAATGACATCGATATAGGCGACCATTTAGAAAGCACCTGTTGAGTATATTCAATTAGAGGGGAGAATTTATACTTATATAGGTCCTTAAAATTTTTAGTAATTTTGATACCAAGATAAGTGAAATGGTTTTTAGCAATATTAAAAGGTATTTGATCATAATAATCAGAATGATTATTAATAGGAAATAATTCACTTTTATGCAAATTAAGTTTATACCCAGAAAAAATACCAAATTCCATAAATATAGATAGCATAAAAGGAATAGAGTTCCTAGGGTTTGAAATGTAAATGAGTAAATCATCCACATATAACAAAACCTTATGTAATTTATCCCGTCATAATACCTTGCACAGAATTAGAATCCCGAAAAGCAATAGCAAATGGTTCTAAAACCAAATTAAATAATAAAGGACTAAGAGGACATCCCTAGCAGATTCCTCTATATAATCTAAAATAAGGAGACTTTTGATTAATAGTTATAACCACAGCCACCAGGGTATGGTAAATCAATTTAATCCAGGAAATAAATCCCAGGCCAAAATTAAACCTCTTCAAAACCTGAAATAAGTAAGGCCACTCCACCCTATCAAAGGCTTTCTCTGCATCCAGAGATACAATACATTCAGATTCTTTAACTGAGGGGGAATAAATGATATTTAACAATCTTCAAATATTAAAATGTGAGTATCTATTTTTAATAAATCCTGTTTGATCATTTGAGATAACATTAGGCAAGATATTCTCAAGTCTATTAGCTAGGATGGAGAAAATTTTAAAATCTACATTCAATAAAGAAATAGGTCTGTAGGATACACATTCTAGTGGGTCTTTTCATTTTTTAAGAATCAATGAAATTAATGCCTCATGAAAAGTTTTTGGGAGGTTCCCAGAGGATATAGAATTGGTAAATGTTTGATGAAGATGTGGTATAAGCAGTTCATGAAAAGTCTTGTAAAATTCTACCGTATAACCATCAGGTCCTGGAGCTTTCCCTAATTGCATAGAGGATATAGCCTTGGCTATCTCCTCTTGTTTAATAGATGCATCTACAAATCCCATTTCCAGAAAAGTTGGGATATTTTACAACATGCAACAAAGCCATGCTGTTATAACCCGTGCAGAATGTGGTCTAGCATTGTCCTGCTGAAGTAAGCATGGACGTTCTGGGAAGAGACATCGCCTTGATGGCAATATATGTCTCTCTAAAATCCTAATATACGCCTCAGAGTCAATGGTACCTTCACATACATGCAACTCACCCATGCCGTGGGCACTGATGCACCCCCATACCATCATGGATGCTGGCTTTTGCACCTTTTGCTGATAACAATCAGGATGGTCGTTTTCATCTTTGACACGGAGAACTTGATGCCCGTTTTTTCTGAAAACTAGCTGGAATGTGGACTCATCTGACCACAGCATACGGTTCCACAGTCTTTTGGTCCATCTGAGATGAGCTCGGGCCCAGAGAACTCGCCGGCGTTTCTGCATAGAGTTGATGTATGGCTTCCTCCTTGTATAATGCAGTTTCAAGTTGCATTTCTGGATGCAGCAATGGACTGTGTTAAGTGACAATGGTTTTCTGAAGTACTCCCGAGCCCAGGTGACTATAATTGTTACAGTAGCATGACGGTTTCTTAGGCAGTGCCGCCTGAGGGCTCGAAGATCACGCGCATTCAACAGTGGTTTCCAACCTTGCCCCTTACGCACTGAGATGTCTCTGAATTCTCTGAATCTTTTCACAATTTTATGTACTGTAGATGTTGAAAGACCAAAATTCTCTGCAATCTTGCATTGGGAAATGTTCCTTTTGAACTGATGAACAATTCTATCATGAATTTTGTTTACAAAGACTGAGCCTTTGATGGACGCTACTTTTATACCCAGTCATGATATCTCACCTGCTACCAATTAGCCTGCTTAATGTGGAGTCTTCCAAACCGGTGTTACTTGAATATTCTGTGCACTTCTCAATCTTATTTTAACTCTGTCCCAACTTTTGCTGAGTGTGTTGCAGCCATCAAATTCTAAATTTGTGTATATTTACAAAATACAATTAAGTTGGTCAGTAAAACTATTGAAAATCTTTTCTTTGTACTTTTGTCAGTTAAATAAAGGTTCATGTGAATTAACATAATCACAGATTTTTGTTTTTATTGCATTTTGGAAAATATCCCAACTTTTCTGGAAAATATCCCAACTTTTCTGGAAATCAACATCTTGAGATGAAATTTGAGATATATTTAACCTTTGCAAAAATCTTTTCATAGTAATAGTATTATCAGAGAATTCAGATTTATAAAGGTTAGAATGGAAGGCCATAAATATCTTATTAATTTTATGAGGATCTAAGGTTTCAATTCTATCTGGTCTACGAATTTTTAAAATCTGTCTTCTGACCATCCCAGCCTTTAACTGACCCGCCAAAAGCTTAGCAGATTTTTCCCCATGTATATAAAATAAACTTTTGGACTTAAAAATTTGCTGTTCAATGGGAAAGGTCAGAAGCAAATCATACTGTGATTGGAGTTCGACCCTTTCTTTATATAGGTCCTCAGTAGGTTCAAATGGATACACTTTATCTATCACTTTAATTTTATTAATAAGCACTGACAATTCCACTTTAGTTTTCTTTCTCACAGCTGCTGAGTATGAAATTATCTGTCCCCTAAGAAAAGATTTCAACGTATCCCATATAAGCAGATGTAACCCCCTGGGTCGCCTCAGGCTCGCTCAGCTCATTCTCGTCTAGGGGGAGCAGCCTTCGGCTCCGCCACACTGGGTAATCAGCTGGTGTGGATGCTGTGTGATGTCCCCGCCTCGCCCAAAAACAGACAGTACACCATATGTGATTAAATGAGTACAATTTATAAAGGTTACTATAACTAAGTGATTAATAATGATAATATATGATAATAATGATAAATGATTAATATATGAAGAAAAAAATAAAGAAAAGGCGCCAAACTTATCGAAGTCCAAACCACTTTGTGCACAACTGTTGGAGCTCAATTACTGAAGTCTTCTGGCCACCATTCGATCCCCTCCGAACTCCTCGACTCGCAGCTTAGGACCATCCGAAGTGGTCAACCAAGCACATCTAGCTTTATCTCCTCTCCTCGAGGTACCTCCTGGCCTTGGACTGCCACGTGGGGTCCGTTCCTCGCCCAGCTTACAGCATTGTGTCCTCTCTGTCTCTACCCCTCACGCTGATCTCCCCAAAAGCCCGCCAACAATAGCTTACAGACTCAAAAGAAAGAACAACATTAATCCCATTTGGTTTACAAAGGAATACAATTCTCGTTATCAGTAAATTTTAACCCAAACAAGCTTCCAGCACTCTCTCGCAACAAAGAAACATTCCTGCTTTTAACAAAACAAAGAAGCCATTTTGATGACATACACAGTAACAAAGAAACCCCCTTTACACAGGTTTGACATTCCTTCAGTTGAATTAAATTCAAAAAATATAGAAATTTGCTCCTTAATAAAATGAACAAAAGCTGGATCAAGTAACAGTACGGTGTGACATTTTCAAAAAGCTATCTGAAAGCTTCAGGGTTAACTTTAAAGACGTGTGATCTGAGATTATGTCATATGCACACTCAACAATGGAATATAACAAATGTGTATCTAAAAAAGTAATCAATTCGAGAATACTTATGATGAACGTGTGAGAAAAAAGAAATCTTTATCATTGGGGTGTTTATATCTCCAGATATTGACCAGGTCATATTCTAATAAAAAAGAATTAATACAGGCTGCCGCTTTATTAGGAAGCGATGGATTGATTGATGACCTGTCAATCGAACAACAATTGAAGTCACCGCCCATGATCAACTTATATTCATTCAAATTCGGTAGTTCAGAAAAAAGTTTCTTAAAAAAAATCAGAATTATCTACATCAGGGGTGTATACACACCCCAGAGCTACCTTTTGATTGCATAGTAAACCAGTAACAGTTAAATATCTTCCAATCAAATCAATAATAGTATTAAAGTATACAAAAGGGATTTTGGGGCTAAGAAATATAGAAATGCCTCTTAACTTACTATCCGACAGCAAATGGTACAAAGGTCCTTTCCAAAATTGGAAAAATCTGTCCTCATCCTGTTTCCATATATGATTTTCTTGCACAAAAATAATATCTGCATTAAGTGTTTTTAATTTCTTAAAAATCTTACACTTAATGGGGTGATTGATACCATTCCAATTCCAAGGTATTATATTGATTTTATTAACATCCATGTTTAGAATTGAATTAAATATTATATAAAAGAAATGTTACGCAAGCACAGATTAAACCAAAAGGCGTGGGTACAACCAGAAGGAGTGTCGCGTTTACGAAAGAGAAATCCATCAAAAGAACTGCCCAATCAAGAAAAAAACCTACTCTAATAGTCCCCTCCCCCTCCCAAAAGATAAGAAATACAACGACCAATAGGGTGGCCACATGCTAAACTAATAACCCTTGACCCTATCTCTATTTTGCAGCTACATATATTTAAAGTTAAAGCAAAAATCCCACGGAAAATAGCCATAATAAAACGCACAAAGTTCAACTACTACCATGTTCTAACAGTAATAAAAACATAATCAGCAACGGCCATCTTAAAATCAACTAAAGTATCTTAATCCCATATTCAAAAAAGAGAGTTCTTTCTCTCAAAAAAAAGAGTAAGTGAGTATATATATAACAAACCTAAAACTATGTTAGTATTGAAACAAATAAAAGAAATAAAAAGGTTAATACACGACAGGTCCTGTATGGACCATTAGAGTATAATACTATAAAAATTCCCTACAAAACAGTTATGCATATACTAAGTATAAATAGGTTAAAAAAAGTTTAGTCAGCCATGTCCTATACCAAAGACTAAAAAAAAGTATAGAATGAACTTAACTCAGAAGATCCATAAATATCTCATACAACAAAATACTTCAGGATTACATTGAGTAATTGGATTAACTTCAAGATTTTATTCAGTAGGCTTAACTTTAAGATTTTTAATGTACTCCCATCCTTCCTGGGGAGAGTAGATTCTCAGTTGACTGAGACTTTTCGGGAAAAATTATCAGCCTTGCTGGGAAGCGAAGGGAGGGGTATAAATCTAATTTATACATTTCACTCATAACTTCTCAGTATTTCCTTCTTTCAGCAAAGATTTCAGGGGGATAGTCTTCAACTATACGAATGTCTGCTGATTTAAAGATCAACTTTCGTTTCTTTCTGGCTTCTCGAAGTATGGTTTCTTTAGTGGTATAATAATGCAAAGAAAGTACAATTGGTCAAGGGTGTAATTCGGATGAATGCCAAGAAAATGGAATTCTATGGGCTCTGTCAATGAAAGGGCTAGATTCCAGGGTCTCACTAAAAAGTGAGTACAACATATCTGAGAAGAATTTTAACAGAGCACCAGCTTCAATATTTTCAGGCAGTCCCAGAACACACAAATTCCTCCAATGCCCTCTACTATCTAAATCAACAATTTTTTTTCTTCGTTTTAGATAGTTCCAAGGTAATTTCATTGATTTTCTTTTCCATCAAAGTTATCTTCATTCCTTGATCTTTAATAGTTTGCTTGAATAGATCATGCTCATTCTCAATTCCGGTTGTAGTCTATTTGAAGCTGAGAGTCCAGATTTTTCAAAGAGTCTTGAACCGTAAAAATGGCTTTTTCAAGCTTCCCATTTGAACCCGTCAGCTTATCAATCTTAATGTTAAGCGATCCGAATTCCGATTTCATGTCCTGTATTGAAGAAAATATTAATGCTAATGTAATAGGTTCCTGCATTTTCTTGGTTTGTTCCGTTTGCTCTGTTTCAGGAAAAGTCTTGCTGCTTCTCAGTTCAAAACCAGAACGACTTTTCTCGGCCACTGTAATTCAATCGTAAATCCTTTAGTAGAAGTAATAAATCATCAAAGTTAAAAGGGATCTGTCAGTGGGATATAAAATATATTTAAAAAGGGAGTCGCTAAGAGTGCAACTACTCCATGCGCTGCAAAATGGCAATTCCTCCCAGCTTAGAAAATAGCTTACATCTTTATTCATTTACCGAAGTGCATAATCATACACTAAACTCCATCTGCCACTTCTTCACCCATTCAGTCATCCAAATCACTGATATCATGCGAAAGGAAGAACACCCAACACCAATGCCTGTGCAACACCACTTTTCTGTCTGTCTGCTGTTCACATCCTGATGGCCCGAAACATCGACTCTTTACTCCTTTCTACAGATGCTGTCTGGCTGGCTGAGTTCCTCCAGCATTTTGTGTGTATTGCTTGGATTTCCAGCATCTGCAGATCTTCTCATCTTTGTGCAGGACATAAGAAACTGGGTGACAGTTAGGAAGGGGAAAGGGGTTATACAGCCAGTGCAGAATCCCCCTGTGGGCATACCCCTCAACAACATTTTAGATATCATTGGGGGGGTTGACCTAGAAGAGGAAAGTTACAATGGTCAAGTTTCTGGCATTAAGTCTGGCTCTGTGACTCAGAAGGAAAGGGAGGGGAAGGAAAGGGGGGAGAAGCGGTGAGCTGTGGTGATAGGGGATTCATCAGTTAGGGGAACAGAAAGAAAATTCTGTGGACAAGAACAAGTTTCCCAGATGACATGTTGTCTCCCAGGTGCCAGGGTCCAGGACAAGTTGGAACTAGTTCTTAGCATTCTTAATTGGGAGGGTGAGCAGCCAGAGGTAGTGGTCCATGTAGGTACCAATGACACAGGTAGGTAGAGTACGAGGCTCTGCAAAGTGAGTTCAGGGAGTTAGGTACTAAGTTAAAGGGCAGGACCTCCAGGGTCACGATCTCAGGATTGCTACCCATGCCACGTGCTAGTGAGGCCAGAACTAGGAAGACTAGGAAGACATAGTTAAGGAGTTGGTGTAGGAAAGAGGGTGTGATTTTTGGATCATTGGGTTCTCTTCCAGAGGAGGTGGGGCCTGTACAGAAGAAACAGTTTGCACCTGAACTGGAGAGGGGCTAATATTCTAGCAGGAAGTCTAGCTGGTGCTGCATGGGGGGGGGGGGGGGTGGAGGTTAAACCAGAGTTGCGGGGGTTAACGAACAGGGGTACCCAATTGCCGGACCAGTTAGCAGAGAGGTTGTGGAGACAGATGTTGTTAAGAACTCAGACAAAGTTGGGAATCAAAAGGTTGAGCATGGTGCGACTAATACCCTGAGCTGCATATATTTCAATGCATTGCAGAAAAGGCAGATGAATTCAGGGCATAGATTAAAACAATAATTATGATATGGTAGCCATTAGTGAGACTTGGTTGTACAAGGGGAAGGATTGGTACTCAATATTCTGGGGTTCTATTGCTTTAGATGCAACAGAGCAGAAGGGATTAAAGGAAGAGGGGTTGGGGAAAATGTCACAGCAGTGCTTAGTTAGGACAGAGAGGAGAACTCTTCTAGTGAGGCATTATGGAGTACTTGGTGACACAGAACAAGGTAGGACAAAGTCATCATGGTTTCCTTAAGAGAAAATCTTGCCTGATAAACCTGTTGGAACTCTGAAAAGATTACAAGTAGGACTGATAAAGGGGATGCAGTGGAAGTTGTATACTTGGAGAAGGCCTTTGACAAGGTACCACACATATGGCTGCTTACTAAGGTAAGAGGCCATAGCGTTGCAGGGAAGTTTCTGGCATGGTTAGAGCATTGGCTGATCAGTAGGAAGCAATGAATGGGAATAAAAGGATCCTTGTCTGGCTAGCTGTCAGTGACTAGTGGTGTTACGCAGGGGTTGGTGTTGGGACCGCATCTTTTTATGCTGTATATCAATGATTTAGATAATGGAATAGATGGCTTTATTGCCAAGTTTGTAGGTAATATGAGGATTGGTGAAGGTGCAGGTGAAGTTGAGGTAACAGGTAGGCTGCAGAAGGTCTTAGACAAATTAGGAGAATGGGCAAGAAAGTAGCAAATGAAATACAATGTTGGAAAATGCACGATCATGCACTTTGGTAGCAGAAATAAATATGCAGACTATTTCCTAAACAGAGAGAAAATCCAAAAATCTGAGATGCAAAGGGACTTGGGAGTCCTTGTGCAGAACAATATAAAGGTTAACTTGCAGTGGTGAGGAAGGCAAATGCAATGTTAACATTCATTTCAAGAGGTCTAGAATACAAGAGCAGGGATGTGATGCTGAGGCTTTATAAGGCACTGGTGAGGCCTCACCTTGAGTATTGTGAACAGCTTTGGGCCCCTCATCTTACAAAAGATGTGCTGGCATTGGAGAGGGTTAGAGGATATTCACAAGGATGATTCCAGGAATGAAAGGGTTATCATACAAGGAATGTTTGATAGTACTAGGTCTGTACTCACTGGGATTTAGAAGGATTGGGGGGGGAGGGGCGGGATCTCATTGCAACCTCTTGAATGTTGAAAGACCTAGGCAGTGCAGATGTGGAAAGGCTGACTCCCATGGTGGGAGAGTATAGGATATAGGACAAAAGGGACAGCCTCAGGATAGAGGGACATCCATTTAAAACAGAGATGCGGAGAAATTTCTTTTGTCAGAGGGTGGTGAATTTGTTACCACAGACAGCTGTGGAGGCCAGGTCATTGAGTGTATTTAAGGCAGAGCTTGATAGATTCTTGATTGGACACGGCATTAAAGGTTATGGGGAGACCAGAGAGTGGGGCTGAGGAAAGGAAATAAAGGATCAACCATGATTGAATTGCAGATTAGGCATGAAGGGCCAAATGGCCTAATTCTGCTCCTATGTCTTATGGTCTTACGGTCTGACTGAGAAATAAGAAAAATATGATCATGTTACTGGGGTTATATTACAGACCACGCGACAGTCTGAGGGATTCAGAGGAACAAATTTGCAGAGGGATTGCAGACTATTGTATGAAACATACTTTAGTTATAGTAGATGACTTCAACTTCCCACATATTTACTTGGACTTCCATACCGTAAAAGGACTAGATGGGATAGAATTTGTCAAATGTGTTCAGGAATGTTTCCTTAATCCATATATAGAAGTCCCAATGACAGTGTGCGATATTTCCTTTTTCAATCTTTTTATTAAGTTTCAAATTAATAAACATAGCAATAATAATAATGATACATAGAGATCGGGATTACATTAATAATGGTCAACATGTACAAACACAGATTCCAAGTAACAAATAGATGTCCCAATCTCTTAGTAACAAAAAATGAAAAAGATATTTTATAAAGAGAGAAAAAAAACCCTAAACTAAAAAGAAACTAAACTTTAAAAAAATCAAACAAAGATTGGGCTGCCATATTTCATCAGTTAAAATTATAATTTGTCGTTAACTTCACTCCTCTCTCAATGAGCAAAAAATTACTAAAAAAAAAATGATTCAGAAAAGGGCAACTTACATCATATGAAAATATTAATAAGTGGCCTCCAAATTTCTCCGAAGGGTCCTGAGTACCGCTCCTAATTTTTTCCAAGTTTAAATGTGCTGTCATTTGGGGAAACCATTGAAATGTGGTAGGGGGATTGGAATCTTTCCATGTAAGTAGAATGGATCTTCTGGCTATTAATGTAACAAATGCAATTAGATGACAAGCTGATGAGAATAAATGACTGGAGTCTATCACTGGTAGTCCAAAAATTGCAGTAATAGGTTGAGGTTGTAGATCAACATGCAGAACTACTGAAATAATATCAAAAATATCGTTCCAATATTTTCCTAGAAGAGGACAAGACTAGAACATATGTGTCAAGGAAACTGCTTCAGAATTACATCTATCACAAACAGGATTTATATAGCAGTAAAATCAAGCCAACTTATTGTTGGACATATGAGCTCTAAGAATAACCATAAATTGATTCAAAGCGTGTCTGGCACATATTGAAGAAGTATTAACTAGTTGAAGAATTTTCTCCCATTTCTCTATAGATAAAGATATTTGAAGTTCTCTTTCCCACTCATTCTTAATTTTATCAGATGTATTTTTGTAATCAGATCATAAATAATTGCTATTAACCTCTTCTGATAGGGGTTTAAACCTAACTTTTTTCTGTAATTTCAATTTGATGCAATATCGGAAAGGTAGGTAAATTAGCGTTCAGAAAGTTTCTAATCTGTAAATATCTGAAAAAGTGTGATCTAGGCAAATTATATTTATTAGACAACTGTTCAAAAGACATAAAACAATCATCCATGAATAAATCATGAAAACATGTCATTCCCTTTGTTTTCCATAAAAGAAAAGCTTGATCAATTCTACATGGTTGAAAGAAAAAATTAGATAGAATAGAACTTGATAGGATAAATTTATTCAATCCAAAAAATTTATGAAATTGAAACCATATTCCTATTGTATATTTAATTATTGGATTTATCATTTGTTTATTCAATTTAGTAAATACAAAGGGAAGTGCAGCTCCTAAAATAGAAGCCAATGAAAAAACCGATACAGACTCCCGTTCGAGGTTCATCCATCATGGACATTGAGTTTCATCCAATTCTTGTGTCCAAAATGTTAAGTATCGAATATTAATTGCCCAATAATAAAATCTAAGATTTGGCAAAGCCAAACTGCCTTCCTTTTTTGATTTCTGTAAACATTTCTTACTTAACCTGGGATTTCTATTCTGCCGTATATATGAAGAAATTTTAGACTCAATAATATCAAAAAAAGATTTAGGGATAAAAATTGATACTGCCTGAAATAGATACAGAAATTTAGGTAAAATAATCATCTTAATAGCATTAATTCAACCAATCAAAGATAAGGACAATGGGGACCACTTAGTAAACAGTTGTTTAACATGATCAATTAAGGGTAAAAAAATTAACTTTAAATAGATCCTTATGCTTCTTAGTAATTTTAACACCCAAATAAATGAAATAATCAGTAACCAATCTAAATGGTGATTGTCTGTAAATTGGAACTTGCATATTTAATAGGAAAAGCACACTCTTATCAAGATTCAATTTATAACCAGAAAAACTGCTAAACTGAGCAAGAAGTGTTATTACTGCAGGAATGGATTTCTCTGGGTTAGAGATATATAGTGACAGGTCATCTGCATATAGTGATACTTTATGCATCCAATTCCCATGAATAATGCCAAATATATTAGGTGAATCACGAATAGCAATTGCCAGAGGCTCCAGGGCAATATCAAACAGTAAAGGGCTTCAAGGACAGCCCTGTCTAGTTCCTCGAAAAAGCCTAAAAAAAGGGGGATCTCTGATTATTGGTAAATACAGCAGCCAAAGGTGTATGTCAATTGAATCCAAGATATAAATTTTGAATTAAAATTAAATTTCTCAAGTATATTAAATAAGTATTCCCATTCAAGTCTGTCAAACATCTTCTCGGCATCAAGTGAAATAACACATTTTGGCGTATTAGATGAAGGAGTGTATACAATGTTCATTAACCTCCTAATATTAAAATGTGAGTAATGATTTTTAATAAATCCTGTCTGATCCTCGGAGATAATTTGAGGCAATACCTTCACTAATCTAATTGCTAATATCTTGGAAAAGATTTTAGAATCCACATTCAATAAAGATATAGGTCTGTATGATGCACATTCAGTGGGATTTTTTTTTAGGAATTAAAGAAATAGATGCTTCATAAAAGGATTGTGGTAATTTACCTACAAATAAAGCATCTTTAAAAATTCTACGTAACCAGGGAGAAAGTAAATCTGAAAAAGATTTTTAAAATTCAGCTGTATACCCATCCAGGCCAGTGTGGTACTTGATCTGCTATTAGGGAATGAGAGAGGGCAGATGACAGAAACTTATGCAGGGGAACACTTTGCATCTAGTGATCATAATGCCATTAGCTTCAATGTAAATATGCAAAAGATAATTGGTCAGTTCCATTCGCTGAGATTCTAAATTCACCAATTTTGGTGGTATCTGAAAGAATCTGGCAAATGTGGAGTGGGACAAGAAGAAGTATACTTGGTAAGTGGGAGGCGTTCAACAGTGAAATTTTCTAAGTTCAAAGCTTGTGCCTGCCTGGCAGAATAAAAGGTAAAGATAACAGGTGTAGGGAACTTCAGTTTTCAGAGATATTGAGGTTAAGAAGAAAAAAAGAGGCAAGCAAGAACAAATGAAGATACAAAATGAAAGAGAATACTTAAGAAAAAAATCGGGAGGGCTGAAAAAAGACATGAGGTTGCCAAGCAAACAAAGTGAAGGAGAATCCTCAGGGGTTCTACAAACATGTTATGAGTGAAAGGATTGTGAGGGACAAAATTGGTCCTCTAGAAGATCAGAATGGTAATCCATGTGAAGAGCCAATAGAGATAGGGGAGGTAAATGAACTTTTCGCAACTGTATTTACTCAGGAGATGGACAGAGTCAATAGAAGTGAGGCAAAAGGGCATCAATATCATGGATCCTGTACAAATTATAGGGGAGGTGGTGTTTGCTGTCCTGGGGAAAATCAGGGTGGATAAATCCTCAGAGCCTGACAAGGTGTTCCTTTGGCTGCCTCTGTGACTGGAGTACTGCTGGACCCATTGCTTGTTTGTCAAAGAAAATTTATTATTGGAGTACATACACTATATGTCACCACAAACAATGCTGAGATTCATTTTCCTGCGGGCGTACTCAACAAATCTACAGAATAGTAACTATTACAGGATTAATGAAAGATCATCCAGAGTACAGACAACAACAAACAGTACAACTGAAAATACAAATAAATAGCAATAAATAATGGGAACATAATGGGTCATTTCTTTGGCAGTTTAGACGAAGCATGACTGCACAAGCATGTGAAAGTCAGCCCATGAGGCAGTGGGAGAATTTAAAAAGCAAGCAGATTGAGAAGGGGCAGTCATTTCTTCAGCAGTTTGAACAGGGCATGACTGTGCAAGTGCGTGAAAGTCAGCCCGTGAGGCAGCGGGAGAATTTAAAAAGCGAACAGATTAATGGAGCGGGTGACGTAGTAGAGGGAGACAGAGTAGGAAGGCTTTGGCTTGAGGCTTCGGCGAGCAGAGGCTGAGGACGAGCTTCACTCCAGGTGAGGTAAGGCCAGGTAAGCTCCTTTAATTAATCTAATTAGTTTAGGAGTAGGGAATGGAGGCAGCAGTTGGGGCAGTCGAGTGCTCTGTTTGCAGTATGTAGGAAGTCAGGGCGAGCACAGCTGTCCCTGATGACTACACCTGCAAAAGGTGCATCCAGCTGCGGCTCCTGACAAACCCTGTTAGGGAACTAGAGCTGGAGCTGGATGAAATTCAGATCATTCAGGAGGCGGAGGCAGAAAGAAACAGGAGTTACAGGGAGATAGTCACCCCTAAGAGTCAGGAGGCAGGTAGCTGGGTAACTGTCAGGAGAGGGAAGGGGAATAGACAGGAAGAGCAGAGCACCCCTGTGGCCGTTCCCATCAACAATAAGTATACCGTTTTGGATACTGTCAGTGGGGATGACCTACCAGGGACAAGTTGCAGTGGTTGCGTCTCTGGCACAGAGACTGGATCCTCAGCTCAGAAGGGAAGGAGGAAAAAGAGGAGAGCAGTAGTGATAGGGCATTCGATAGTTAGGGGGACAAATAAGATGTTCTGTGGGAGAGATCGAGAATCCCAGATGGTCTGTTGCCTCCCTGGTGCCAGGGTCCGTGATATCTCAGATCAAGTTCTCAGTATTCTCAAGAGGGAGGGTGAGCAGCCAGATGTCGTGGTCCGTGTAGGGACCAATGACGTGGGTAGGAAGAGTGAGGAGGTACTGAAAGGTGAGTTTAGGGAGTTCGGCACCAAGTTAAAGGACAGGACCTCCTGGATAGCAATCTCAGGATTGCTACCAGTGCCATGTGCAAATGGGTTTAGAAATAGTAAGATAGCACAGATCAACATGTGGCTGAAGACATGGTGCAGGAGGGAGGGCTTCAGATTTATAGATAATTGGGCACTTCTCCAGGGAAAATGGGACCTATTCAGGCGGGATGGTTTACATCTGAACTGGAGGGGGACAAATATTCTTGCAGGTAGGTTTGCTAGAGAGGCTCCAGTGGATTTAAACTAGATATGAGGGGGGAGGGGAACCAGAGTGTAGGGACAGATGTATGGGAGAAGGAAGAAAATGAAGATAGTAAAGTTGTTTGCAGTTTTAGTGATAAATAGAGAGTAAGAGGTGGAGAATTTCTTAAATGCATTTATTTTAATGCTAGGAGCATTGTAAGAAAGGTGGATGAGCTTAGAGCATGGATTGATACCTGGGAATATAATGTTGTAGCTATTAGTGAAACATGAAACATGGAGGGGTCTGATAGGTAGCTAATTATTCCTCAATTTTGTTGCTTCAGGTGTGATAGAATTGGAGGGCGGGGGGGGGGGTGTTGCATTGCTCGTCAGAGAAAATATTACAGTGGTGCTTTGGCAGGATAGATTAGATGGCTCGTATAAGGAGGTGATTCGGGTGGAACTTAGGAATAGGAAAGGTGTAGTAACACTTATAACACTTATTATAGACCACCTAATGGGGAGCGAGAATTGGAGGAGCAAATTTGCAAGGAGATAACAGATATTTGGAGTAAGCACAGGGCTGTGATTGTGGGAGATTTTAATTTTCCACACATAGAATGGGAAGCCCACACTGTAAAAGGGATGGATGGTTTGGAGTTTGTAAAATGTGTGCAGGATAGTTTTTTGCAGCAATACATAGAGGTACCAACTAGAGAAGGGGCAGAGTTGGATCTCCTGTTAGGGAATGAGATAGGTCAGGTGACGGAGGTACGTGTTGGGGAGCACTTCGGGTCCAGTGATCACAAGGCCATTAGTTTCAATATAATTATGGAGAAGGATAGGACTGGACCCAGGATTGAGATTTTTGATTGGAGAAAGGCTAACTTTGAGGAGATGTGTAAGGATTTAGAAGGAGTGGATTGGGACAGTTTGTTTTATGGGAAGGATGTAATAGAGAAATTGAGGTAATTTAAAGGTGAAATTTTGAGGGTACAAAATCTTTATGTTCCTGTTAGGTTGAAAGGAAAGGCTAAAAGTTTGAGAGAGCCATGGTTTTCAAGGGGTATTGGAAACTTGGCTCAGAAAAAGAGATCTACAATAAACATAGGCAGCACAGATTAAATGAGGTGCTCGAGGAATATAAAGAATGTAAAAAGAATCTTCAAAAAGAAATTAGAAAAGCTAAAAGAAGATACGAGGTTGCTTTGGCAAGTAAGGTGAAAATAAATCCAAAGGGTTTCTACAGTTTTATTAATAGCAGAAGGATAGTGCGGGATAAAATTGGTCCCTTAGAGAATCAGAGTGGACAGCTATGTGTGGAGCCGAAAGAGATGGGGGAGATTTTGAACAATTTCTTTTCTGCAGTATTCACTAAGGAGAAGGATATTGAATTGTGTAAGGTAAGGGAAACAAGTAAGGAAGTTATGGAAACTATGATGATTAAAGAGGAGGATGTACCGGGGCTTTTAAGGAATATAAAAGTGGATAAATCTCCGGATCCTGACAGGATATTCCCTAGGTCCTTGAGGGAAGTTAGTGTAGAAATAGCAGGGGCTCTGACAGAAATATTTCAAATGTCATTAGAAATGGGGATTGTGCCGGAGGATTGGCATATTGCTCATGTGGTTTCATTGTTTAAAAAGGGTTCTAAGAGTAAACTTAGCAATTATAGGCCTGTAAGTGTTACATCAGTGGTGGGTAAATTAATGGAAAGTATTCTTAGAGATAGTATATATAATTATCTGGATAGACAGGTTCTGATTCGGAACAGTCAACATGGATTTGTGCGTGGAAGGTCACGTTTGACAAATCTTATTCAATTTTTTGAAAAGGTTATTAGGAAAGTTGATGAAGGTAAAGTAGTGGATGTTATCTATATGGACTTTGACAAGGTTCCACACGGAAGGTTGGTTAGGCAGCTTCAATCGTTTGGTATTAATATTGAAATAGTAAAATAGTTTCAACAGTGACTGAATGGGAGATGCCAGAGAGTGGTGGTGGATAACTGTCTGTCAGGTTGGAGGCCGGTGACCAGTGATGTGCCTCAGGGATCTGTACTGGGTCCAATGTTGTTCATGATATACATTAATGATCTGGATGAAGGGGTGGAAAATTGGATTAGTAAGTAGGCAGGTGATACTAAGATGGGTGGCATTGTGGATAATGAAGTAGGTTTTCAAAGCTTGCAGAGAGATTTAGGCCAGTTAGAATAGTGGGCTGAACAATGGCAGATGGAGTTTAATGCTGATAAGTGAGAGGTGCTACATTTTGGTAGGAATAATCCAAATAGGATATACATGGTAAATGGTAGGGCATTGAAGAATGCAGTAGAACAGAGTGATCTAGGAATAATGGTGCATAGTTCCCTGAAGGTGGAATCTCATGTGGATAGGGTGGTGAAGAAAGCTTTTGGTATGCTGGCCTTTATAAATCAGAGCATTGAGTATAGGAGTTGGGATGTAATGTTAAAATTGTACAAGGCATTGGTGAGGCCAAATTTGGAGTATTGTGTACAGTTCTGCTCACTGAATTATAGGAAAGATGTCAACAAAATACAGAGAGTACAGAGAAGATTTACTAGAATGTTACCTGGGTTTCAGCACCCAAGTTACAGAGAAAGGTTGAATAAGTTAGGTCTCTATTCTTTGGAGTGTAGAAGGTTGAGGGGGGACTTGATAGAGACATTTAAAATTATGAGGGGGATAGATAGAGTTGACGTGGATAGACTTTTTCCATTGAGAGGAGATTCAAACAAGAAGACATGAGTTGAGAGTTAGGGGGCAAAAGTTTAAGGGTAACATGAGGGGGAACTTCTTTACTCAGAGAGTGGTAGCTCTGTGGAATGAGCTTCCGGTAGAAGTGGTAGAGGCAGGTTCGGTATTGTCATTTAAAGTAAAATTGGATAGGTAAATGGACAGGAAAGGAATGGAGGGTTATGGGCTGAGTGCAGGTCAGTGGGACTAGGTGAGAGTAAGCATTCAGCACGGACTAGAAGGATGGAGATGGCCTGTTTCTGTGCTGTAACTGTAATATGGTTATAAAATAACAAGATAAAGAGCCTTTAAGATGTGATCATCATTTGTGAGACCATCCTAATGGAAGAGAAAGTGAGTGTAGTTATCCCCTTTTGTTCAAGGGCCTGATAGTTGAGGAGTAGTAACTATTCATGAACCTGATGGTGCAAGTCCTGAGGCTCTTGTACCTTCTACCTGCTGGCAACAGCAAGAGAAGAGCGTGGCCTGGCTGGTGGGATCTCCAAAGATGGAAACTGCTTTTCTGTGACAGTGCTTCATGCAGATATGCTCAATCATTGGACAGGCTTTACTTGTGACCTACTGGGCCAAATCCATAACCTTTTATAGGATCTTCTGTTGATAGGCATTGATGTTTCCATGCCAGACTGTGATGCCTGCAGTCAATACACTCTCTATGTTGTGATGAACGGGTGAACCCAAACACAGGACACTGACAGGGAGAGACACAGGCAAACAACAGCGCAGAAACAAAAGTTAGAATACACAATTCTAAGCGGCTAGGACGGGAACTACCACCCTGGCTGAAGCAACGACCTGGCTATGAATGGATGGAAATCCGGAGTACTTAAGCTGCAGGTTAGTGGAGATTCAGGTGCAGCGCAATCAGGAGGCCCGGGAAAACAAACGGAACGGCACACCCCCGCCCCCCCCCCGCGCGCGCACACACACACACACACACAAATAGAGAGAGAGAGACAGACTGGAGCAGGTAAGTAACGGGGAAAAGGGAATTAGGAGAACACGAGTAATAAACGGCCAGGACCGTGACAGTACCCGCCCCCAAAGGGGGCCACCAGGCTTGCCCGGATTTTCGCGATGGAAATCTCGGATGAGGGAAGGGTCTAAGATGAAGGAGCGGGGGATCCAGGTGCGCTCCTCAGGACCGTATCCCTCCCAATCGACAAGGTACTGGAGAGCCCTGCCTCGGTGGCGCACATCCCGTATTCTCCGGACGGCGTACGCTGGGTGATCGTCGATGACCCGGGCGGGTGGAGGGGATTCGGCAGGAGGGCACAAAGGGCCGACAGACTCAGGTTTCAGTTGGGAGACGTGGAACGTGGGATGAATGCGCATGGATCAGGGTTGCTTGAGCTTGACCGCCGAAGGGTTGATGATGCTCTCAATTTCGAATGGTCCGAGGTAATGAGGGGTGAGTTTCTTGGACTCAGTTTTGAGGGGGCTGTCTCTTGAAGAAAGCCAAACCTTCTGACCAGGCTGATAGTTGGGTGCTGGAATCCGGTGGCGATCGGTGATACTCCGGTTGCGGTCAGCAGAGTGGAGCAGGGCCGAGCCAGCATCCCTCCAGACCTTGCGGCTCCGGCGTGGGCGGGAAACAGAAGGGGTTGGTAGTCTAGGGAACATAGCGGTGGCAGCGCTGACCAAGGTGTTGTGGGCATACTCAATCCAAATGAGATGTGTACTCCAGGATGACGGGTTATTCGGAAATGCAGCGCAGTGTTGCTTCCAAGTCCTGATTGGCTCGGTCCGTCTGTCCGTTCGTCAACCAGAAGACAGACTCACTGAGGCTACCAGGGCTTGACAGAAGGATTTCCAGACTTGGGAGATGATATGGGGCCTTCGGTCAGAAATGATTTCGGAGGGAATTCCATGAAGCCAGAAGACGTGTTGGACAAGAAGGTCGACAGTTTCACGGGCTGTAGGGAGTTTGGGAAGGGCTATGAAGTGCTCGGCTTTGGGAAAACAGTCCACAATGGTGAGTATAGCTGTGTTAGCATGTGAAGGGGGTAGACCAGCGACGAAATTGAGAGCTATGGGGAACCAAGGGTGGCCAGGGACAGGTAGGGGACGAAGCAGCCCAGCAGGTGTCCGATGGGAGGCTCTTCGGTGGGCACACACAGTACAGGCAGCGACGAAGGAGCGAGTGTCAGCATCCATGGGGGCCACCAGAAATATCACTTCAAAAGGGACAGGGTGTGACCGATTCCAGGATAGCAGGTGAGCCGGGAAGTATGCCCCACTGAAGAACCTGAGAGCGGACAGAGTCAGGCACGAAGAGACGAGTGGGTCAGGTTGAGTCCGTTGGGCCTCTCTAACTACGTGCTCGATCTCCCAGGTGAGGGCAGCCATGACACATGCTGGTGGAAAGATGGTATCAGGATTGGAAGGACCCTCCTCGGAGACGAGAGACAGCATCTGACTTCACGTACTTGGAAGCAGGACAGTAGGTGGGGGTGAAGTTGAAGCGGCTAAAGAACAGTGCCCAACAGGCTTGGCGGGAATTAAGGCGTTTAGCTGTCTGAATGTATGCCACGTTCTTCCGGTCCGTCCAAACAATGAATGGGTGTTCTGCTCCCTCCAGCCAGTGCCTCCACTCCTCCAAGGCGAGTTTGATGGCCAGCAACTCACTGTTCCCAATGTCGTATTTACCTTCAGCGGGGGTAGACGGCGAGAGAAGAAGGCGCAGGGATTGAGCTTTTGGTCCGGGACGGAGTGTTGAGAGAGGACCACCCTCACCCCAGTGTCGGAGGTGTCCACCACCACTATGAGCTGGCGAGATGGGTCAGGCTGGACCAGGATGGGTGCAAGGGTGAAACGTCTCTTAAGCTCTCAGAAGGCTGAGTCCTCTTCGGGGATCTAGTGGAAGGGGGTCGCAGGAGAGGTGAGCTGAGTAAGAGGTGCTGCCACCCGGCTGTAGTCCCTAATGAAGCAACGGTAGAAACTGGCGAATCCCAGAAATCGCTCCAGTCGTTTAAACGACGTGGGTTTGGGCCACTCTGCCACCGCACGGATCTTTTCGGGATCCGCACTCACCTGCCTCCTGGAATGGGCATGGAATTCGCACTTCTCGACCTTAACAAATAGTTTGTTTTCCAAGAGCCTCTGAAGAACCTGGCGGGCATGAGGGTGTGCTCCTGGAGGTTACGGGAGAAGATTACGATATTGTCCAGATAAACGAAGACAAATAGGTGATGAAGTCCCTAAGGACCAGAGCCTGGAACACCGCGAGAGCGTTGATCAAACCGAAAGGCTTCACCAGGTATTCAAAATGGCCGAGGGGGGCGGTGTGTGTGTGTTGAAGGCCGTCTTCCATTCATCTCCCTCCCGTATCCTGACCAGGTGATAGGCATTCTGCAAGTCCAATTTGAAGAAAACTGTGGCTCCGTGAAGGGGCTCGAATGCAGAGTTGTTCAGGGTCAGAGGATACATTTTTTTATGGTAATGTTGTTCAGGCCATGGTAGTCGATGCGTGGGCATAGCAAGCCGTCTTTTTTGACCGCAAAGAAGAAACAGGGGTGAGATGAGGGTCGGATGATGCCAGCCGCGAGGGAGCCGTTTATGTACGTCTCCATAGCTTCTCTTTCTGGACAGGACAGGTTATACAGCCGGCTGGTGGGTAATGAGGTTCCAGGGAGAAGGGTAATCATTGTAGAGGCAGAGAAAGGGCCCGTTGCTTACAAAACACCTGTCCAAGATCATGATTCACTACGGGAATGTCTATGGACAAGTCAGGGGGCTCAGAGGTGGAGGAGGTAGCAGTGACTTCCACTGGGGGAAGGGCTGATTGCAGGCAGAACGGGCTCCAGCTGACTATCTTCCCGATGGACCAGTCGACGGCTAGCCACGGGTGGCCGAGGACTAAAGGGGCCTGAGGAGAGGAGATTAGATTGAACCGTATCTGTTCCCGAGGGTTTCTGGGGAGAAGGAGAAGCAGGGGTTCTGTGCAGTGCGTGACACGACCCAGGATCCTAGCGTCTAGCGCACTGGCGTCCGGGGGCATACAGAGAGGCTGAAGAGAAATACCGGCTTGGAGGGCTGGGTTTCGTTTAGGAAGTTTCCCTCTGCGCCGGAGTCCACTAGCGCTAGGAGAGGCAAGGACGGTTGATGGATGGCGTCTGACCAAGATTTAACCAACATTTTCTGTTATTAAGAGCCTTGGCATTTGTAATTGTATTTCCCCAAACAATTCAGGTGTGTTTCTTGGTTTCTTTTTAAAAGATTACTCATGTATGGGATGTGGGCATCACCAGCTGAGCCAGCATTTATTGTCCATCCCTAGTTACCCTAAGATGGTGAAGAGCTGCCTTCCTGAATACCCACAGTGCTGTTAGGGAGGGAATTCCCTGATTTTGACTCGGCCACAATGAAGGGACGGCAATATATTTCCAAGTCAGGATGGTGAGTGACTTGGAGGGGATTTCCCGGTGGTGGAGTTCCCAGCCATTTGCTGAGACTGGAAGCTGCTCTTGTCATCCTCTCATGCATTTTTCAGCTGGTCCAAAATTGTGAGTTCGACCAACAGAAAGAATTTACAAGGGGAGAGAATTTTCTTCAGCGTTTGATTGAGGCACGACTGTGCAAGTGTGTGGACGTCGGCAAGTTAGACCGGCAGGAAGAATTTAAAAAGAAGACAGCATCATAGAGTGGATGACAGAGTAGAGGGAGTCGGAGTCGGAGGGCTTAGGCGATAACGGGTCGATGCCAGGTTAGTTACTTGTGGAGAATAGAAATTGGAAGTATGTCTGTGAGGCCGGTGTTCTGTACTGGGGTCTGACGTGGAATATCAAGGTGTATTCCAGCCTCCCAGACGGCCACATCTGCACCAGGTGCATCGAGCTGCAGCTCCTTAGGGACCGGGTTAGAAAACTGGGGATGCAGCTCGATGACCTTCGTCTGGTCAGGGGGAGTGAGGAGGCGATAGAGAAAAGCCATAGGCAAGTAGTCACACCAGGGCATCGGGAGACAGATACATGTGTAACAGTCAGGAGAGGGAAGGGCAAGAGTCAGATACTAGAGAACACCCCAATGGATGTTCCCCTTAACAAACATAGACATAGAACAATACAGCACAGTGCAGGCCCTTCGGCCCACAATGTTATGCCGACCCTTAAACCCTAACTCCCATATAACCACCTTAAATTCCTCCATATACCTGTCTAGTAGTCACTTAACTTTCACTAGTGTATCTGCCTCCACCACTGACTCAGGCATTGCATTCCACACACCAACCACTCTCTGAGTAAAAAACCTTCCTCTAATATCCCCCTTGAACTTCCCTCCCCTTACCTTAAAGCCATGTCCTCTTGTATTGAGTGGTGGTGCCCTGGGGAAGAGGCACTGGCTGTCCACTCTGTCTATTCCTTTTAATATCTTGTACACCTCTATCATGTCTCCTCTCATCCTCCTCCTCTCCAGAGAGTGAAGTCCAGCTCCCTTAATCTCTGATCATATTGCATACTCTCTAAACCAGGCAGCATCCTGGTAAATCTCCTCTGTACCCTTTCCAATGCTTCCACATCCTTCCTATATAGTGAGGTGACCAGAACTGGACACAGTACTCCAAGTGTGGCCTAAACAAAGTTTTATAGAGCTGCATCATTACCCCATAACTCTTAAACTCTATCCCTCGACTTATGAAAGCTAACACTTTCTTAAGCTTTCTTAACTACTCTATCTACCTGTGAGGCAACTTTCAGGGATCTATGGACATGTACCCCCAGATCCCTCTGCTCCTCCACACTACCAAGTATCCTGCCATTTACTTTGTACTCTGCCTTGGAGTGTGTCCTTCCAAAGTGTACCACCTCACACTTCTCTGGGTTGAACTCCATCTGCCACTTCTCAGCCCACTTCTGCATCCTATCAATGTCTCTCTGCAATCTTCAACAATCCTCTACACTGTGTCATCCTGTGTCATCTGCAAACTTGCCATCCCACACTTCCAACCCCACATCCAGGTCGTGAATAAAAATCATGAAAAGTAGAGGTCCCAGAACTGATCCTTGTGGGACACCACTAGTCACAACCCTCCAGTTCAAATGTACTCCCTCCACCACAACCCTCTGCTTTCTGCAGGTAAGCCAATTCTGAATCTACCTGGCCAAACTTCCCTGGATCCCGTGCCTTCTGACTTTCTGAATAAGCCTACCGTGTGGTACCTTGTCAAATGCCTTACTAAAATCCATGTCAATCATATCCACTGTCATCAAGTTCCCTCTCACTGGTGAATACTGAAGACAAGTATTCATTGAGGACCTCGCTCACTTCCACAGCCTCCAGGCACATCTTCTCAGCTTTATCTCTAATCGGTCCTATCTTCACTCCAGTCAACCTTTTGTTCTTCACATAATTGAAGAATGCCTTGGGGTTTTCCTTTACCCTACTCGCCAAGGCTTTCTCATGCCCCCTTCTTGCTCTCCTCAGCCCCTTCTTAAGTTCCTATTAAGCTACCCTATATTCCTCAATAGACTCATCTGATCCTTGCTTCCTAAACCTCATGTATGCTGCCTTTTTCCACCTGACTAGATTCTCCACATCACTTGTCACCCATGGTTCATTCACTCTACCATTCTTTATCTTCCTCACTGGGACAAATTTATCCCTAACATCCTGCAAGAGATCCCTAAACATCGACCACATGTCCATAGTACATTTCCCTGCAAAAGCATCATCCCAATTCACACCCGCAAGTTCTAGCCTTATAGCCTCATAATTTGCCCTTCCCCAATTAAAAATGTTCCTGTCCTCTCTGATTCTGTCCTTTTCCATGATAATGCTAAAGGCCAGGGAGCGGTGGTAACTGTCCCCCAGATGCTCACCCAACTGAGAGATCTGTGACTTGACCCAGTCCATTACCTAATACTAGATCTAGTACGGCATTCCCCCTAGTCGACCTGTCAACATACTGTGACAGGAATCCATCCTGGACACACTTAACAAACTCTGCCCGTCTAAACCATTGGAACTAATCAAGTGCCAATCAATATTAGGGAAGTTAAAGTCACCCATGATAACAACCCTGTTATTTTTGCACCTTTCCAAAATCTGCCTCCCAATCTGCTCCTCGGTATCTCTGCTGCTACCAGAGGGCCTATAGAATAACCCCAGTAGAGTAACGGCTCCCTTCCTGTTCGTGATTTCCACCCATACTGACTCAAAAGAGAATCCTGCTACATTATCCACCCTTTCTGTAGCTGTAATAGTATCCCTGACCAGTAATGCCACCCTTCCTCCCTTTCACCCCCTCTCTATCCCTTTTAAATCACTGAAATCCAGGAATATTGAGAATCCATTCCTGCCCTGGTGCCAGCCAAGCCTCCGTAATGGCCACTACATCATAATTCCATGTATGTATCCAAGCTCTCAGTTCATCACCTTTGTTCCTGATGCTTCTTGCAATGAAGTACATGCACTTTAGCCCTTCTGCCTTACTACCCTTATGCCCTTTATTCTGTTCCTCTTTCCTCAAAGCCTCTTTATATGTTAGATCTGGCTTTACATCATGCACTGTACTTGCAGTTCTCGCATGACCTTTATCCTCCTCCACTTCACCATCTGCTCTAACACTCTCATTCCCCTCCCCCTGCAAACCTAGTTTAAACACCACCCCCCCCCCTCCACCCGGAGCAGCACTAGCAAATCTTCCCGCAAGGATGTTAGTCCCCCTCCAGTTCAGTTGCAACCCGTCCCTGTCGGAACAGGAACAGGAACAAAGCCCAATTGTTCAGAAACATGAAGCCTTCCCTCCTACACCAACTCCTTAGCCATGTACTTAGCTGCATTATCTTCCAGTTTTTAGCCTCACTAGCACATGGCATGGGGAGCAATCCTGAGATTGCAACCCTGGAGGTTCTGTTCTTCAACTTTGCACCAACTCCCTAAATTCTCTTTGCAGGACCTCCTCCTTCTTCCTATCCACATCACTGGTCCCTACATGGACCACGACATCTGGCTGCTCACCCTCCCTCGTGAATACTGAGAACTCAATCCAAGGTATCACGGACCCTGGCACCAGGGAGGCAACAGACCATCCAGGTTTCTCGACCTCTTCCATAGAACCTCTTATTTGTCCCCCTAACTATCGAATCCCCTATCACTACTGCTCTCCTCTTTTCCCTCCTTCCCTTCTGAGCTGAGGGCCCAGTCTCGGTGCCAGAGACGCAACCACTGCATCTTGTCCCTGGTAGGCCGTCCCCACTGACAGTATCCAAAACGGTATACTTATTGTTGATGGGAACGGCCACAGGGGTGCTCTGCTCATTCTGTCCATTACCCTTCCCTCTTCTGACAGTCACCCAACTACCTGTCTCCTGACTCCTAGGGGTGACTGTCTCCCTGAAACTCCTGTCTATTTCTGCCTCCGCCTCCCAAATGATCCGAAGTTCATCCAGCTCCAGCTCCAGTTCCTTAACACGGTTTGTCAGGAGCTGCAGCTGGATGCACCTTTTGCAGGTGTAGTCATCAGGGACAATTGTGCTCACGCTGACTCCCCACATACTGCAAACGGAGCACTCAACTGCCCTAACTGCTGCCTCCATTACCTACTCCTAAGTTAATTAGAGTTATTAAAGGAGCTTACCCGGCCTTACCTCACTGGGAGCAAGCTCGTTCTCAGCCTCTGCTCGCTAAACCCTCTCAAGCCAAAGCCTTCCTATTCTGTCTCCCTCTACTCAGGTCACCCACTCCATTAATATGCTTGCTTTTTAAACTCTCCCGCTGCCTCACGAGCCAACTTTCAGGCGCTTGCGCTGTCATGCCCTGTTCAAACTGCTGAAGAAAAAAAGAAAAATAAGTATTCCTGTTTGAGTACTGTTGGGGGAGATGGCCTACCCGGGGGAAGCAACAGCCTCGGGCACAGAGTCAGGCCCTGTGGCTCAGAAGGGTAGGGAAAGGAAGACGATGGCAGCAGTGATAGTGGACTCTATAGTTAGGGGGTCAGACAGGCGATTCTGTGGACGCAGGAAAGAAGTACAGATGGTAGTTTGCCTCCCAGGTGCCAGGGTCTGGAATGTTTCTGATCACATCCGTGATATCCTGAAGTGGGAAGGAGAACAGCCAGAGGTCATGGAACATATTGGTACAAATGACATAGGTAGGAAAAGGGAGGAGGTCCTGAAAACAGACTACAGGGAGTTAGGAAGGAAATTGACAAGCAGGACCTCAAAGGTCGTGATCTTGGATTACTGCCTGTGCCACATGACAGTGAGTGTAGGAATAGAATGAGGTGGAGGATAAATGCGAGCTTGAGGGATTGGAGCAGGGGCAGGGATTCAGATTTCTGGATCACTGGGGCCTCTTTTGGGGCAGGCGTAATCTGTACAAAAGGGATGGGTTACACTTGAATCCCAGGGGGAGGTTTGCTAAGGCTACTGGGGAGAGTTTAAACTAGAATTGCTGGGGGTTGGGAACTGAACTGAAGAGAAGGAGGAAGGGATGGTTGGCTCAGAAATAGAGAAAGCTTGTAGGCAGTGTGAGAGGGAAGATAGGCAGGTGAGAGAGAAGGGACGCACTCAGACCGATGGCTTGAGATGTGTCTATTTCAGTGCAAAAAGCATTAGAACAAAGCGGATGAGCTTGCAGCGTGGATCAGGACTTGGAGCTATGACGTTATGGTTTTGAGAGATTTGGATGGCTCAGGGGCAGGAATGGCTACTTAGATTGCCAGGCTTTAGATGTTTCAGAAAGGACAGGGAGGGAGGCAAAAGAGGTGGGGGTGTGGCGCTGTTGATCAGAGATAGTGTCATGGCTGCAGAAAAGGAGGAAGTCATGGAGGGATTGTCTACGGAGTCTCTGTGGGAGGAAGTTAGTAACAGGAAGGGGTCAATAACTCTACTGGGTGTTTTTATAGACCACCCAATAGTAACAGGGACATCGGAGAGCAGATAGGGAGACAGATTTTGGAATGGTGCAGTAATAACAGGATTGTCATGATAGGGGATTTTAATTTCCCCAGTATTGATTAGCATTAACCTAGAGTGAGGGGTTTAGATAGGGTGGAATTTGTTAGGTGTGTTCAGGAAGGTTTCCTGAAACAGTATGTGGATAAGCCTACAAGAAGAGAAGCTGTACTTGATCTGGTATTAGGAAATGAACCTGGTCAGGTGTCAGGTCTCTCAGTGGGAGAGCATTCTGGAGATAGTGATCACAATTCTATCTCCTTTACTATAGCATTGGAGAGGGACAGGAACAGACAAGTTAGGAAAGCCTTTTATTGGAGTAAGGGAAAATATATCAGGCAGGAACTTGGAAGCATAAATTGGGAACAATGTTTTCAGGGAAATGTATGGAAGAAATGTGGCAAATGTTCAGAGGATATTTGTGTGGAGTTCTGCACAGGGATGTTTCAATGAGACAGGGAAAGGATGGTAGGGTACATGAACCGTGGTGTACAAAGGCTGTTGTAAATCTAGTCAAGAAGAAAAGAAAAGCTTATGCAAGGTTCAAAAACTAGATAATGATAGAGATCTAGAAAATTATAAGGCTTGCAGGAAGGAGCTTAAGAATGAAATTAGGAGAAGCAAAAGGGGCCATTAGAAGGCCTTGGTGAGCAGGATTAGGGAAAACCCCAAGGCATTCTACAAGTATGTGAAGACCAAGAGGATAAGACGTGAGAGAATAGGACCAATTAGGTGTGACAGTGGAAAAGTGTGTATGGAACTGGAGGAGATAGCAGAGGTACATAATGAATACTGAAGTAAAGTATTCACTATGGAAAAGGATCTTGGTGATTGTAGGGATGACTTACAATGCACTGAAAAGCTTGAGCATGTGGACATTAAGAAAGAGAATGTGCTGCAGCTTTTGGAAAGCATCAAGTTGGATAAGTCACCAGGACCAGATGAGATGTACCCTAGGCTACTCTGGGAATCAAGGGAAGAGATTGCTGAGGCTCTGGCAATGATCTTTGCATCATCAATGGGGATGGGAGAGGTTCCAAAGGACTGGAGGGTTACGAATGTTGTTCCTTTATTCAAGAAAGGGGGTAGAGATAGCCAAGGAAATTATAGACCAGTGAGTCTCACTTCAGTGTTTGTTAAGCTGATGAAGAAGATCCTGAGAGACAGGATTTATGAACATTTGGAGAGGTATAATATGATTAGGAATAGTCAGCATGGCTCTGTCAAAGGCAGGTCATGCCTTACAAGCCTGATTGAATTTCTTGAGGATGTGACTAAATACGTTGATGAAGGTAGAGTAGTATATGGATTTCAGCAAGGCATTTGATAAGGTACCCCATGTAAGGCTTATTGAGAAAGTAAGGAGGCATGGGATCCAATGACACCTGGCTTTGTGGATCCAAAACTGGTTTGCACACAGGAGGCAAAGAGTGTTTGCAGACGGGTCATATTCTGCATGGAGGTTGATCACCACTGGGGTGCCTCAGGGATCTGTTCTGGGACCCTTACTCTTCGTGATTTTTATAAATGACCTGGATGAGGAAGTGGAGAAATGGGTTAGTAAGTTTGCTGATGACACAAAGGTTGGAGGTGTTGTGGATAGTGTAGGGGGCTGTCAGAGGTTGAAGCAGGGACATTGATAGGATGCAAAACCGGGCTGAGAAGTGGCAGATGGAGTTCAACCCAGATAAATGTGAAGTGGTTCATTTTGGTAGGTCAAATATGATGGCAGAATATAGTATTAATGGTAAGACTCTTGGCAGTGTGGAGGATCAGAGGGATCTTGGGTTCCAAGTCCATAGGACACTCAAAGGTGCTGCACAAATTGACTATCTGATTAAGGCGGCATATAGTGCATTGGCCTTCATCAATTGTGGGATTGAGTTTAGGAGCCGAGAGGTAATGTTGCAGCTATATAGGATCCTGGTCAGACTCCACTTGGAGCACTGTGCTCAGTTCTAGTCACCTCACTACAGGAAGGATGTGGAAACTATACAAAGGGTGCAGAGGAGATTTACAAGGATGTTGCCTGGATTTGGCAGCATGCCTTATGAGAATAGGTTGAGTGAACTTGGCCTTTTCTCCTTGGAGTGACGGAGAATAAGAGGTGACCTGATAGAGGTGTATAAAATGATGAGAGGCATTGATCGTGTGGATAGTCAGAGGCTTTTTTCCGGGGCTGAAATGGCTAGCACGGGAGGGCACAGTTTTAAGGTGCTTGGAAGAAGGTACAGAGGAAATGTCAGGGGTAAGTTTTTTATGCAGAGAGTGGTGAGTGTATGTAATGGGCTGCTGGTAGAGGAGGATACAATAAGGCCTTTTAAGAGACTCCAAGATGGGCACATGGAGCTTAGAAAAATAGAGGGCTATGGGTATTGTAGGCCAAAGTGCCTGTATTGTGCTATAGGTTTTCTATGCTTCTATCGCTGTGTGGTACAAGCTCTAAACCATAGGATGAGAAGGGCAAATGGAAATTAAGGAGCAGATATGGGTGGGGTAGTTGTAGAAGGTGGGATAGGGTAGGAATAATTGGGGAGATAGGAGGCTGGGTTGGTTTGGAGAGATTATGGAGAATGGTCAAGGGTGGGAGAAAGTGACTGAGGTGGGAAGGGGTGGGGAGTGTGAGGCCATTTCAATCAGATTTGTAAAATCCTATCTTTGGATCTTTAAAGGTACAGCTGAACTCTAAGGGCTGGACTTCCTCACTAACAGCATTATAGTTGGAAAATGCTGAACTGACTGGTAATGAAGTGGGAAGGGACAGAATTTGGGAGAGATCTGGGGTGAATGGAAGGAAATGGAAGCTGAGATAAGAACAGGTTCTGTTGCTCCAGATGTCTTGAGCCTTGTGGCGCCCATGCACGGAGCACTGCATGCACCAGGTTACATCAAGGACTAAACAACAGTAAGACCAAGGAATTAATTGTGGACTTCAGGAACAGGAAATTGAGGGAAAACACACCAGTCCTCACTGAGGGATCGGCAATGGAAAGGGTGAGCAATTTCAAGTTCCTGGGTGCCAACATCTCTGAAGTTCTGTCCTGGGTCCAACATATTGATGCAATGACAAAAGAATGCAGCTACATTTGGTACGTCACTAAAGACACCCAAATTTCTACAGGTGCGCTATGGAGAGCATGCTAACTGGTATGGAGGGGCCACTGTACAGGATCAGGAAAAGCTGCAGAAAGTTGTAAGCGCAGCCAACTCCATCATGGGCATTAGCACCCCGGCATCAAAAATATCTTCAAAAAGGAAATTTACTCAAAAAGGCAGCATCCATCATTAAAGACCCTGATCACCCAGAACATGCCATCTTCTCGTTCTACCATCAAGGTGGTAGTACAAGAGTCTGAAGACACACACATAATGTTTCAGGAACAGCTTCCTCCCCTCTGCCTTCAGAATTCTGAATGGACATTGAACCTACGCACACTTCCTCACTAATTGTTTTTTGCAGTACTTAATTTTACATACATTTACGTAGGTTTCTATTTATTGTAAATTATAGTTTTTATTATTCTATATTACAATGCACTGCTGCCGCAATCAACACATTTCATGACATATGCAGCGATATTAAACTTGATTCTGATTTGGAGGAATACTTGGCATTTGTTACTCAGGTGTAAGACTGAGTTTTTAAGAAGGGTCAGTTGAAAATCCTTTAATTTTGAAACAGAAACTACTGAAGAATTATTGTCGGGTAGAACTTCAGTAAATTCACCTGTATTTTTCCTGAGCTTTTATTACCTTCGCCTCACTTTTTGTTATCCTTGCTTTGGAATGTCTGAAGTAAAATTTCCTGCAAGTGCTGAAAATACTCAGCAGGTCAGGCAGCATTTGTGGAGAGGGAAGGAGAGTTAATATTGAAAATTGTTGACTTGTCCAACTATCATGAAAGTCCTGATTAAGTCAACATCCATAGTTTTTCTGAGAGTGAATGCTGCTCGATTCCAAATGGGTTAATAGACTCAGTCCTTGAACAGAAGCTCTAGAATTACCTCACGTGGAAGGAACGTTTTCTAAAAGAGGTTTGTTATTTTCACATTGCATGCTGGGTACATGCAGAAAATCATAAATATTTCAGGTGCTGGAAATACAAAGTGAGAGCAGTGGATATACCCAGCAGGTCAGACAGCATCTAAAAAGAAAAAAAAAATAAAGTTTTTTTTTGTCTTTCAGTTGCAGAATTCCCATTTTCAGATGAAGCTACTGAAGTGAGTTCTGACTTTATACATGCTGACTGAATCTTCTTTGGTTACTTTGCTTTTGCTTTGGAGCTTTGAATGACATCAAGTGATTACATTCTGTGTTTCAGCCAATTTGTGAGCAGCTAAGAGAGTTGTTCCAAGTATGCCCAAAGAGCTATATACCAGTGTGTGGAACTGATGGCGTAACCTATGACAATGAATGCCACCTCTGCAATGCAGCTCAGTGAGTATCACCTTGGGGATAAGAAAGAAGTCATGCTCAGAAACGTAAGCTGTTGTTACATTTTAGATGGGAATAATTTCTACAAGGCCAGTTATTTATTAATGGGATATGAATTGACAACATTGTGAATGGAGTACTAAGGTTTTGATCCAGAAACACATGATGGCAGCAAAGGAAATTATATTCAAATAATTGAATTAATCTATGATTAAAAGGTAATGGCAATTATCTATTCCCCTCCCCCCACACTCCCTATGCAACACCCTTGTCCATTCGTCCCTCCCCACTGATCTCCTCCTTGCACAGTCAACGTTGCTGGCCGACAAAATGGCTGAGGTGTAGATTGAAAAGTGAGGGGAGGGAGGAGAGAAAAAAATCAGGCATTAGGTGAAATCCGGAGGGGTAGGAATGAAGTAAAGAGCTGGGAAATTGATTGGTGAAACGGAATATAAGGTGTTGTTCCTCCAACCTAAGTGTGGCCTCATCACAATGCTGGAAGAGGCCGTCGATGCACATATCAGAATGGAAATGGGAAGTGAAATTAACATGGGTGACTACTGGGAGATCCCATTTGTTTTGGCAGATCGAGCATAGATGCTTGGCGAAATGGTCTTGCAGTCTACATTGGGTCTCTCTGATGTACAGGAGGACCAAACACTTAAAATGACCCCAACAGACTCACAGGTGAAGTGTCACCTCACCTGGAAGAACTGTTTAAGGCCCTGAGTGGTAGTGAGGGAGGAGGTGTAGGGGTAGCTATGGCACTTGTTCCGATTGCAAGGGTAAGTGCCAGGAGGGAGATCAGTGGGGATGGATGAATGGAAAAGGGGGTTGCGTATGGAGCAATCCCTGTGGAAAGCAGAAAGTTGGGGGGGGGGGGCTGGGGAGGGAAAGATGTGCTTGGTGGTGGGATCCTGTTGGAGGTGGCAGAAATTTCAGAGAATTATGTGATGGGCGCAGAGGCTGATGGGGTGGTAGATGAGGACAAGAGAAACCCTATCCCTGGTAAGGTGATGAGAGAATGGGGTGAGAGCAGACATGCATGAAATGAAAGAGATGAAGTTGAGGGCAGCATTGATGGTAAAGGAATCCCCTTTATTTGAAAAGGAAAGACATCTCCTCAATTCTGGAATGAAAAGCTTCACCCTGAGAGCAGATCCAACAGAGACAGAGAAATTGAGAGAGGGTGGTATTTATACAAGTTAAAAGGTAGGAGGAAATATAGTCCAGGTAGCTGTGAGAATCCGTGGGTTTATAATAGACCAGTAGATAAGCTATCTTCAGAGATAGAAAGAGATCAAGGAAGGGGAAGAGGTGTTGGAAATGGACCTGTCACCAGGTTTGGATATGGCCCAAGTGTAGAACGAGGGAAACTGAAGCGGGTCACAGACTTTAATGCAAACAGAGTTAGAGGGAAAATAAAACAATAAACACTAGGCCAAACAGGGCTGTTAACTAAAACTCTCAAATGGAAAACAAAGCCAATGCTGTGGCTGAAAGGAATAACTAAATATAAGACAAATATCGCTAGTCTTCAGAATCAGTTGACCCGACAGTCCAGTGTCTCAGGTGAGGCTGAATGCAAGCAGGCAGCGAAACATTGCTGTGCTGAGTTCAAGTCTTGACAAGAACTATGACAAAAAGACTGAAGTTAAATACTATCACAGTGAAATAATAATTGGCTGATATGTGCATATTCACAAGCGCGATTGCCGTATCTGCTGTGCTGCCAAATCCAAGATTGTGACAGGAGCAGATAAATTTGAGGGCAGGGTAGAAATTGAAGGCAAACTTGGTGAAGTTGGTGAGTGCTACATGGGTGCAGGAAGCAGCACCAATGTAGTTGTTGATGTAGTATAGGAAAAGTGCGGGACAGTCACCACTGTAGACTTGGAATACAGACTGTTCCATGTAGCCAACAAACAGGCAGGCATAGCTGGGACTCATGTAAGTGCCCATGGCCACCCCTTTTGTTGGAAGGAAGTGACAGAAGCCAAAGGAGAATTTATTTAGAGTGAGGACAAGTTCAGCTAGGTGGAAGGGAGTAGTGGTGGATGTAGGTGGGAAGGGATTGAACTAGGGGAGATAAAACAGAGTTGAGGTATACAGATATGAGTTCAGTAGAACAGGAACAAGCTGAAACAATGGGTCTACCTGTACAAGTGGGTTTGTGGATTTTAGGTAGGAGATAAAAATGGGAGATGTGGGATGTGGGGACTATGTACAGTAAGACAAAAAAATTAATAATCCTGGAAATACTCAGCAGATGAGCAACCTTCTCTGTCCTGAAATATTAACTTAATTTTCTCTACAGATGCTGCCTGACCTACTGGGTGTTTCCAGCATTCTCTGTTTTCACTTCATATTTTCAGCATCTGCAATATTTTAGGTTCTCTGTATACATTCAGCTCCATGCAGTATGACAAGAACAGAAACCTCTTTCAGACAATGATGTCATCGTTCTTTTCATTCTTTTTTTTCCCTGATTCTTCAACAATTGCAGCTATTGGGACACAATTTGAAATAGCACAGTCTACAATTATTGCCTGAATATCAACTCCTGAGCATTTAACCCATTTCTGTCAGTCATGCCACATATGTTCTAACATTTCTTCTCTTGACCCCTTACCACTCTTTCTTCAAGTAGGACCAAAAGCATGATTACATTTTGGACATAGTTCAGGTGATGGTAGGTTGCCTTAGGGAGCTCACGAACTGGACTATATAGATACAAGATATATTTCCCCTAAAAATTCACCAGTGACTAAACTCTGAAGGAGTTTGTAGTATAATCAAAAAAATCTTCCACTCCCTTTGGATGTAGTTCAAAAATAATGTTTGAAAGAGACCTGAGGAGGTTTATCTCTGACTTTAGCACAATTTGGAAAAATAAATGGCAGCCCTAACATTTTGTGTTTTAATTGATCATGTTTCAGAATTACAGTCTCAGTACAGCTGATGCTTTTTATATTCTAGAAAAGATGGAGCTGGAATCTTGATTCAGAAATTTGGACCATGCAGAAATCAACGTCGCAGAGACTGAGTTTCCACTTATTTGGTCGACCTATCTGTCATTATTGTCTGGTGTATTTAAACGCTGTCTGTCATGAAAAGAGAAATAATTGAAACATTTGACTGCTGGAAATGATATCTAAATGTTTTTTAAATCATTAAAGTTTTTTTTGTATTGGAGTCTAATATTGTTTATCATTTTAACACTTGAAAGCAGGCTACTTCAACAAAAATCCGACCTATGTTGTATCCTTGATAAGACGGCATCTTCTAAGGTGCTTCACAGGAGTAAGTTTAAATATTATTAAAGCAGACATTGTCAAGCTTAGTAGAAGTAGCTGATTATAAAGGCTTAGAGGAAAGAGAGGGCAGTGAAAGCCAGATATTAAGGAGGAGATCAGTGTACAAGACTATGGGAATCAATGCTGCAGCCAATCAGAATGCTTGGAGAGAGTGGACAGTGCAAAATAGGCCAGGAGGATTCAGCAGGTCAGGCCGCATCTGCAGAGACAAGGGGTAGTCAAAATTGAGCCAAAAACCTGCATCAAGACCAAAACTGTGACTATCCTTTTGTCTCCACAGATGCTGCATGAACTGTTAAGTTCCTCCAGAGGTCTAGCTCTGGAGCTAGAATATAAAAAGCTCCAGATTCCAGCATCCACAGTTTTGTGACTCCACAATAAGCTGGAGTTAGAGGAAAGCTAAGTTTACCTGGTGAAATAGGGCGGGAGGTAGCTAGAGAGTAGGAAGAGTGAGTTTTAATTTGCAGGTAGTTGAACCTGAAGCCAATGTGGATCAGAGGGCAGAGTGCTCAGGGGAAAGGCTGAATTGGAAACATGAAACTGGAAGCTTACGGAGGGTGGAAACAAGAATGGCTGGCCTGAAATGCAATGGAATGTTCAGATCTAGAGGAAACAATGACATGAATGAGGCTTCAGCAGCAGAAGAGTAGAGCAAAGGATGTTGTTACTCAGTCGTTAAGTCGAGTCTGACTTCATGACCTCATGGACCATAGGGTCCGTAGGGTTTTCATGTTTAGATACGGAAGTAGATTGCCAGGCCTTTCTTCCACACAGATACTGCTGATGTCCAGGTTGAGACCCAGCTGGATTTGAACTCAGGATCATCTGCCTCGAAGTCCAGTGCTGATGCCACACCACTGCCAGCCGGCCCAGAGCAAAGGATGGAGATGAGTAAAACTACTGTTGGTCTTGGTGATGAAAGGGATATGAGGTCAGAAATTAAGCTGATGTGAGCACAATTAATCTGTTTTAGTGAATGTCCTACATCCAGCATGCATCATGTTTCAATCATGTCAAAGATCTGAGAAGGACTCCGAGATCAGTCGAGGCAATCTTGCTGAGTTCAGAGCAACAAAAAGTAAACCGACATCAAGCTAAAGATGAAATTTCATAGTCAAATATCAAATTAAGCTATGAAAGTCTGATAAAAATCTTGATCAACCAAGCAGTGCTTAAGGTGGAAAATAGGAAAAGAGACAAATGCAAGAAGAGAAGGAGACTGTAATCCTGGGGCTTGGGCAAATAAAGAGTCGCCAAAAATTGGAAAAGGTATGGAAGATGGACAGGGCTGGGGAGTTCAGGTTTTGCAGTACTAACTTTGCAGATGAAACAGAGCACCCATATTAGATTTAATCATAAGAATGAAAGTTATAACATATCCATTTTCAGATTCAGCCATGGTAGGGCTGTGCAAGCAGGTCGTGTTAATTCACATTGATGGGACGGTACTGTTTTGAATAAGGCATCTGTTCCCACTACACCTTTCCTTAGCCAAAAGAAACCAACGGGAAAATACAGAGCAGGGTTTGCCACAGAGATGAACAAGGATAAATGTGGAAAGGGGCAGTTGCTGAGTCATGGACTAGAAAAGGGGAAATGGTCCTTGGCAAGAACAGAGATAAAGATGTGAAGCAGACTTGGTCTACAAGTTGTGGCAGAAATGGAGATGGATTTTTACAACGTGTTAAGATACAGGATTAACCAGAAAATCAAATGCAGGAGTGAAAATTGAATAGACTTTGATGTTTAGGATACTTGCACTTGCGGACAAAAATGGTCAGGAGATGCATTACAATATGTGAGTCTGGCAATAACAAAGACATGGATCATCATTTCAGCAGCGGATGAGTGAGGTGCAGTTAGAGTGAGGCTACATTATAGAGATGTGCAGCCAGGATCTGTAGCAGCAAAGTCACACACCTTTTGTTAGGAACAAAGGTAGAAAAAAAGTTATGACCAGTCTAGTTCAATTAACGGTTAAGAAAAGGATTCATGCTGTATGCTGCAACAAATGGTTCGCAGAACAAGCTATGTCTGGCAGAAAGACACAAATTCCAATTATCTACTTAGAACTACAAATCTTTGATTACTAGAACAGAAAAGAAGATGTCACTATCTCAGAGGACCTGTCCTGCACACAGCATATAAATATAATTGCAAAGAAAACACAACAGTGACTCTACTTCTTCAGGAGTCTAAGTAGATTTGGCACGTCATCAAAACCTTGGCAAACTTCTATGGCATTATGGCCTGGTATGGAAACACCAATGCCTTTGAGCAGAAAATCCTACAAAAGGTAATCAATTTGGCGTAGTACGTCACAGATAGAACCCTCCCAACCGTTGAACACATCAGCATCCATCATCAAGGACTTTTTCTCTTGTTATTTCATGCTCTTGTTATTTATTGCTATTTATTTATATTTGCAATTGCACCATTTGTTGTCCATTGATCCTGTTTCTAGTTACTGTTCGGGAGTTTTGCTAAGTATGCTCACAGGGTAAAAGAACCTCAGGGTTGTATGTGGTGACGTGTTTGTACTCTGATAATAAATTTTACTTTGAAAAAAAGTTTAATTTTTTTCTCCCCATGGCTGGGGAATCAGTAAGCGTCCCCCTTTCCCACAGCGACACCTCCCTTCTTTTCTTACATTGTCAATGGTCTTTCCATAAAACAGACAAGGCAGTGATGGGTATCTTGTCTACCTGTTCCTTCAGGAGGATCACAAGATGAGGCAAAGCATTTTATGAACAGCAAGAAATGCACTGTCAGCGAAGGTGGTGAACAAAGATATTGTAGCAAAGTTTAAGAGGCATTTGAACAAGCACATGAAAGGCAGCAATTGGAGATTTAGACCATATACAGCCAGGTGGATTTGTATAATAGTTGGCACAGACAAGGTGGGCCAAAGGGCCTCTTTCTTTGCTGTACGGCTCTATTTTCATATTAAGACAGTTTTAAAGAATAGTCACAGTTTTCACGTAAGGAACATATCCACAAATTTGGCTAAATTCCATAAATAACAATGTTTGAAACATGTTCTCTGAATGACACAGATTTGTTGAACCATGTCCATTTGAGGGGGCCAATGTTTAACATAAGCGCTCCTCCTGGTGTTCAAGGTCAAGCTAAAAATAATCCACAGCAATGGAGCTTTCAAGCAGATTTCCATTCAAAAGTGTGCGAGTCCATGGGAAAACACAGAGTAAAAGATGATAATTAATATATGGTCTTTAATATTGAAAAATATTCCTTATCAATAAAAATGTGTCAGCTTACTAGGCCAAATGTTTAGATGTTTGATTAAAAATGTAGATTTTGTAGAGTATATTGGAGAACAAAAGAGAGATAGAAAGATTTAAAGAGGGAATTCCAGAGTTTGACAGGATCGATAGTTGATGGGGTCATTGGTAATGATGAATCAATTTTGTGGGAGGCTTTGAGGTCAAAAAAAGCTGGAACGTAGAGATTCCAGCAGGCTATGGAGGATAGAGAAGATTAGCGGGGTGAAGCAATAGGTGGAATTGGAAACAAGAGTTTTTCAAGCTAGGCAACAGGAGTCAACATTGGTCAGCAAGCACTGAGGTGTGAATGAACAGGATGATGCTAGTCAAAGCACTAGCAGCAAAGTTTTGGATGGAATCAAAGTTATAGAGGGAAAAATATAGAAGGCTGCTTAACAAAGGTGTGGATAAGTCAAGGTAGGAGCAGATTATAAGGAATGAATTGGCATTTCATAATCTCTCGAACATGAGCAAAATGGGGGTGGGGGGAAATTTCATCCATCCAGAAAAACTCCAATTCCACTTCTTCATATGAACTGTCTGGGTTAAAATATCTTTCAAAATCCTGAAATATTAACTCTTACCACACATATTGACATCTAGAAAGAAATCTTAAACTGTGCTGGTTGTGAAGTGATTACATTAATGGTCAAATTCAAATCCCAGCAAGTAATTCAATTAAGTTAACGATCTGATATTTTAAAAATTTCCAAACCAAGATCAATTAATACTAACTGCAAACCACAAGATTTTTGTTAAAAACCCAACTAGTTCTCTAGTGCCCTTTGGAGTACGAAATCTGTGTGGCTTACCCTGATGAGCCAATGTGAAATTCTACCAATGCAGATGACTCTTAGATGTCCTAACTAGTCAATCACATCTAGGAGAAGGATGGGTAATAAGTGTTGGCCTTTGCAATAAACCCAATATTCTGAAAAAATTAATAAATGTTAAAAAACTGATCATCTACACTAAAAGGTAGAAATTTCACTGGATGCAGTTTGGGGGAAGATTCGGACTATTGCACACTGAATAGTATTATGTTGCTTATGGCTATCTGTGCACACTCTTATCTTGCACTGATGATATCTATAAGGTCTGTCTGAATTACTGGGAGAAATGAATTTACACCCAGGTCAAAGATGGCACTCCTCTAATGCAATACTCTCTCATTATTATAGCAGAAGCATTGATCCAAGTTAGGTTGGCATTGGTTAATTGATTAAATCCCAAAACTTCTGGATAGAGTGTACATTTCCTTTAGTAGGAGAGTCAAGGCTATCAGGGCAGATTCTGATTCACTGATTTATCACATGGAAACATACAGTGGAATACCTTGTTTGTATTAACAGCCAACACAGTTTAAAGACATGCAGGGCACAGCCTACAATCTTCACCACAAATTGGGGCACCAACATAACATACCCAAAATGATCAGACGAATAAAAGTGACAACAGCAACAAAGCGAACCCCTTTCCCCCCTCCCATCCACTCACACGTATGGATAGGCTTCCAAATCCAGTACAGGCAGCCTCTGGGACTCCAGCAGAATTGTGGTTTCACAGACATCAGACACTCGATTTTGCCAGTGGACTTACAGACTTACAGAAACAAGTCTTTGGCCATTGGGCCTTGACCTCTGTACTCACTGACTTCAATTTTTGGCCTTTGAGCTTCGTTCTTCAATATCGACCCCAGCACTTACCAGTGATGGAACCCTGAACTCCAGGTTTCAACCTCTGTCAACCTGCCAACCTAAGTGTACACTGGGCCCTTCTGCCTCCTGCCAGCACAGGCATTCAATCCTGGCACCCACCTACTTGGGAGGGAGGGGAGAGATTCACCAACCAGGAGGGAGGAGGGCCATCAGCCCTCATGCACCATGATCTTTTCCCACAGCACTTGCCAACCTGACATCCATCCACGGAGATCACAGGCAGTCAAACGTAGCGCACTCTAACCAGAACTCCTCCACATACTTGTGCCTAAACCCTAACTCCCACTGCATCCCTAAAATCATCCCTATGAACCTAAAAGACAACAAAATCTGAGCCACAACCTCAACATCCACTGCAACTCAGCACCATTTTAACCAGAATATTTCAGCCAATGCAGAACTGCCATTCCTGGCAGAGAGATTCAATACTATATGGCGACCCATTTCCTGGTGCATCCGAACCGACTCACAATTAGATAGCCTACGGGGGTTTGCGAGCACAGAGCTTTGGAGCCTCTGCGCCATGGGGGGCCGGTTGAGCGAGGCTTAAAAGTGAGGCTGAAGTTTTCGAATAAAGTTTTTTCCTTCGACTGCAGTTACCGACTCCGTGTCGTAATTTTAGCGCTGCGTGTAGCACACCGCTACAACAACGTACCTCTCTTCAGCAGCATATCCAATGCTGAAAGAAAAATGCAAAACAAAATATGAAACTGCCAATGAAAACAAAACTTATGCAACAAAAGAATTGAAGATTCTTGCAAAAATCTGCCTATGAAATTTGTTATTTGGATAGTATCTTGATCCATCCCAATTATCAGTTGCATGCCATTCATTCCTTTTGTGCAATCTGATAGGAAGACACAACCTGGTTCAGGAACAGTTACTACCCCTCAACCTTCAGGCTCTTAAATCAAACAGAATACCTTCTTTCGCTCCATCACTAACTGTCGCCACAACTTACAAACTCACTTTTGGAACTCTTTGTCTCATGCTGTCAATATTTATTGTTTATTTATTGATTATTTCTTTTTCTTCTTTCTTTTTGTATTTGCACAGCTCATTGTCTCTTGCACACTTGTGGTCCTGTTGGTGTGCTTGTTCATTGATTCTATTATATTTATTGAGTATGCCCGCAAGAGAAAGAATCTCTGGGTTTTATATGGTGACATACAGATGTACTTCGATAATAAATTTACTTTGAACTTTGTATCTAGTCATTTAATGTAATAAAATGACCGAATGTATTTGACTGGAAACTCATGGTTTAATTAGGGAGAGCCAGCATGGCTTATTGCATGGCAGGTCGTACCCTATCAATTTGATTGAGTTTTTTGACAAGGTGACGAGAGAGATTGACCAGGGTAGGCCAGGGATGTTGTCTACATGGATTTTAGTAAGGCGTTTGACAAAGTCCCTCATGGGAGGCTCACCCAGAAAATTAAGATGCATGGGATCCCCAGTGAATTGGCTGCTTAGATTCAGAACTGGCTTGTGCATTGAGGACAGAGGGTAGTCATTGAAGGTACTTTTTTGAGCTGGAGGTCTGTAACTAGTGGAGTACTGCAGAGGTCTGACCTGGGACCTCTGCTGTTTGTAATGTATATAAATGACCTGGATGAAACTGTAGATGGGTGTGTTAGTAGGTTTGTGGATGATACCAAGATTGTGAAGTTGTGGGTAGTGTAGAAGACTGGCAAAGAATATAGCATGATATAAATCAGTTGCAAATATGGACAGAGAAATAGCAGGTGGAGTTTAACCCAGATAAATGTGAGGTGTTGCACCTTGGTAGGGCAAATACAAGTACACTGTTAAGGGCAAGATCCTCAAGAGAGTTGCTGAGCAGAGAGACCTTAGGACCCAAGCTCATAGCTCCTTGAAAGTGTCTACCCAGGTCAATAACGTGGTTAGAAGACTTATGGAATGTTTGCTTTTATTAGTCAAGGCACTGAGTTCAAACGTCAGGAGGTTATGTTGCAACTTTCGAAAACTCTGGTTAGGCCACATCAGGAGTATTGCATACAGTTCTGGTTGCCCCACTATAGGAAAGATGTTGAGATTTTGGAGAGGGTGCAGAAGAGTTTAAGCAGGATGCTGCCTGGTTTAGAGAGAGTGTGCTTTTACAAGAGGCTGGGTAAACTTGGGTTGTTTTCTCTGGAGCATCAGAGGCTGAGGGGAGAGCTGATAGAGATTTACAAGATTATGAGAGGCATAGATAGAGTGAACAGAGAGTATCTGTTTCCCAGGGTTTAAATGCCTAAAACCAGACAGCAAGCATTGAAGGCGAGTGGGGGTAAGTTCAAAGGGGATTTGAGGGGTAAGATTTTAATCAGAGAGTGGTGGCATGATGGTAGAGGCAAATACATCGTAGGTTTTTAAGTGACGTTTGGACAGGCACATGGATGTAAGGAAGATGGAGGGATATGGTCACGGTGTAGATATGAGGGATTACTGCTTGGATGTTTTTAATTTGCTTTTTAGCTGGGTCAGCACAACATTGTGGGCTGAATAGCCTGTGCTGTACTGTTCAATGTTGTTCTACTGTAAGGTACCTCTGTTCAATTATATTCACTTGTGCCCTACCAACCATAGTTTAAGTCTTACATTGGTTAGACTTGCCAAAATGCATCACTTCACACTGATTTGAATTGAAATCCATTTGCCACTCCTTGGCACACCTTCTAAACTGATCAAGATTCACTGTGATCTCTGATAACCTTCATAATCAACAACACCCAATTTAGTGTCATCTGCAAACTTCCTGATAGCCTTGTGGATTTTCTTCCAAACAATGTATGTACAGTAAATAATGAACAACAAGGCTTCTAATACCAATCCCTACAGCCGTGATATCTTCAACTACCACCCTTTGCTTCTTATCTCCAAGCCTATTTTGGATCCACTGAACTAGATCTCCCTGGATTCCATGGGACCTAACCTTACGTGGCAGGTTATTGCGGAAGAAACAGCCTACATGTGGGACGTTGTCAAAGGCATTGCTTAAGTCCAAGTGGACAACATCCAATGCCTTACACTCATCTATATTTTTGTTCACCTCTTCAGAAAGCTCTAACATGTTCATCAAGCATAACTTATCAGGTATAGTAAAAATATTCTCCAGTGAATACAAATTCACCCTATCTGATCTCTCTGTTTAACCATAGACCTCCATTCCAGGCAATATCTCCAGGATAAAGAATCTCTTCTGCATTTTCTCGAATTCCTACTACATCCTTCTTGAAGAGTATTCACCAGAAATGCACATAATAAGTCAAGCACAGTCTGACCATGCACTTGCACAGTTGCAACATATCCTGACTTTTACTCAGTGCCTCAGCCTGTGAAAGCAAACCTAATGAATGTCTTCTTCATTACTCTATCCATTGTCACCATTTTCTGGAAATTTTGGACTTGCAATCCAAGGTTCCACTGTACATCAAATATCCTATAGTCCTTGGCATTTATCCTACCTATCTTTGTCATTTCAAAGTGCACTACCACTCTCCATGTCATGACCTGGAGTCATAGAGCACTAAGCCAAGAAACAAGCCCTTTGGCCCATCTAGTCTGGGCTGAACTGCGATATTGCCCAGTCCCATGTGACAATAGCCCTCCATGTACTTATCCAAACTTCACTTAAATGCTGCAAGTGAACCGGCTCTCACCACTTCTCACACTCAGAGCACCCTATGAATGAAGAAACTCCCTTTATCCCCTTAAGTATTTCACCTTTCACAATTTACAGAGTTACGTGTCACACCTGAGCCAAGGTACAAACACAATACCAACAGTCATGCAGGGCACAAAGCACATATAACACATATAAGATGGCAGTAAAATTCAGTCATGCAACAAAAATCAGTCCAAGTCCCTGAGTCCATAATAGTCGAACACAGTACACCAATCAAATACTGTAACCATATAACAATATAACAATTACAGCATGGAAACAGGGCATCTCGGCCCTTCTAGTCTGTGCTGAATGCTTACTCTCACCTAGTCCCACAGACCTGCACTCAGCCCATAACCCTCCATTCCTTTCCTGTCCATATACCTAACCAATTTTACTTTAAATGACAATACCAAACCTGCCTCTACCACTTCTACTGGAAGCTCGTTCCACACAGCTACCACTCTCTGAGTAAAGAAATTCCCCCTCATGTTACCCCTAAACTTTTGCCCCCTAACTCTCAACTCATGTCCTCTTGTTTGAATCTCCCCCCCCAATGGAAAAAGCCTATCCACATCAACTCTATGTAAGGCAGCACTGTCTCCAGCTTTGCCACCCAGCCTTCAACATCAACTCCGACACCTTTCTTTTGGATGGCTGTAAGCAGGTGACATTGCAACTTGAGGCCTCGTCCACACTATAACCAAGGCCACACAGCTGCCCAATGACAGTCCTGTCAATAAACCAGTGAACTGGACTTGCAGCAATTCATATTACCAGTGTCCAACAGGGTATTGTTGTTTTTATCTAAATATATTTTATTGTTTTATGTGAACGGACTTGGAAAAAGAACCAACAAAAAAACTAATGAGAAAAGGAGAGGAAAAAAAGGGAAAAAATACAGCACAACCACAAAAACCACAACCATAGCAAAATCAAATTAAATATTGAGCAGTATGGTGATCCACTTTCCAGCGCACTCAAACCGGCCCATGTGGACTTGGCGCAGTCGTTCGAGATTCAGGCACCACGGTGCGGAGGCAGACCACCCGAACAGGGACTGACCCAGACTGAGGACATTGGGGGGTGTATCGCCAGTTCTGGGGGGGGGGGGGTTATGTGGCGACCCACTTCCCAGCGCACTTGAACCGGCTCACAAAGTGGCGCGCGCCGGCATTGAGGCAGGTCCCAAAGAGGGCGCCAAGTCTGCTTCACCAGCAAGGGGAAAATCCCGGGCGCAGGACGGGACTGTGAATACGAGCCCCCTGCAGCATTCCCGCCAGGGGAGGGCGGGATCAGGAAGGCTTTAAAGCGAGGCCGCGAAGTTTGAATAAACCTCTTTTGCAACTGCAACTCACCGACTATGTGTCGTTATTTCAGTGCTGCATGTAGCGCACCACTACAGCAGCAAAAGAAAAAAATATATAAAGGCAAAAAGTAAACATACACAGCAGAGGTGCACCGCACCAAAAAACCTCAGTCCTCACCCTGTGAGAAAATCCATCTCCTTTCAAAGATGTCTCCTCTGTCCTCATTACATAGTCTCACTCTCTCCAAATAGAAAGTGTTTGCCAGTTCTCACAGACACAGACCGTACATAGGCACAGAGCCCATTTTCCACATTTGCAGGATTAACTTCTTAGCAATCACCATTCCAAACAATACAGCGACTTTTTCATACATATTGGCTGAAGATACCAACAGGTTATTGTGATCAGAAGAGAAGTGACTGAGACAATCACTCACTGTTAGACTGCACACTGCCTTCGCCCACTGACTTGGATACGTCACTGCAGCAGGCAGCAACACAATCAGCACTAAGTCTAGTTCCTTTAATTTCTCTGCGGCAAGCAATACACTGATGGGTTAGACCTACAGTGCTTTAAGCTCTTAATGTCCAGCAGAGGGCTGAGAGCATAAAAAAATATGTTTAAAAAAACATAATGATACTTTTGGTTGCTCCCACTGAAGTTGCTGCATCCGAATGCACTGCCATTTTACTGGTGTATATATGAAAGTGGATAAGTCACCTGGACCAGATGGACCACACCCTAGGGTTCTAAAGTGGAGGCATTAGTCATGATCTTTCAAGAATCGATATATTCTGGAAATGTTCTGGAGGACTGGAAAATTACAAATGTTACTCCACTCTTTAAGAAGGGAGGGAGGCAAAAGAAAGGAAGTTATAGATCAGTTAGCCCGACTTCAGTGGTTGCGACGATGTTGAGGATGAGCTTCTGAGATACTTAGAGGCACATAATAAAACAGGCCTAAGTCAGCATGGTTTTCTAAAGGGGAAATCTTGCTGCCAAATTTGTTGGAATTCTTTGAGGAAACTACAGGTAGGATAGACAAGGAGAGTCAACGGATGGTGTTTATTTGGATTTTCAAAAGGCGTTTGCAAGGTGCTGTACCTGAGGTTTCTTAACAAGGTAAGAGCTCCTGGTATTATAGGAAAGGTACTAGGATAGATAGAAGATTGGTTAACCAGTAGGAGGCAAAGTGTGGGAATAAAGGGGGTCTTTTCTGATTGGCTGCCAGTGACCAGTGAGGTTACAGGGGTGTTGGTGTTGGGACTGCTTCTCTTCATGTTATATCTCAAGGATTTAGATGAAGGAATTGATGGTTTTGTGGTCAAGTTTGTGGGCAATACAAAGGCAGATGGAGGGACAGGTAGTGTTGAGGAAGCAGGGTGTCTGCAGAAGGACTTTGACAGACTGGGAGAGTTGGCAAAGAAGTGGCAGATGAAATATAGTGCAGGGAAGTGTATGGTCATGCACTGTGGTAGAAGGACTAAAGGCATGTACTATTTTCTAAATGGGGAGAAATTCAAAAATCCAAGTTGCTTTTGAACTTGGGAGTTCTTGTGCAAGATACTCTAAAGGTTAAATTGCAGATCGAATCAGCGGTAAGGAAGGCAAGTTAAATGTTGGCATTTATTTCGAGAGGGCTGGAATATAAAAGCAAGGATGTGATGCTGAGACCGTACTAGGCCCTGGTTGGACTGTACTTTGGAGTATCATGAGTAGTTTTAGACTCCTTATCTAAAAAAGGATGTGCTGGCATTGGAGAGGGCCTTGAAGACTGCAATCACAGGTTTGTTAGGGGCTGTGGGAGTTTGTGAATATACCTCCATGTTCTGTCAGTCAAGGCATTGAACTCACCTATGTTGCTCGGTTTTACTTTGTATAAGACAATAGCATTCAAGCTCTGTCACAGTTGTTGAACATCCTTCAGTGATTCAAGTTTGGTCCAGAATTGCCACTTCACATATGAGATGGCTTTCCGGATGTGGAAGAAAATTTCAAATATAGGACTAAAAGACCTGTGTGTCACTGAAGCGGCCTTTTCTTTTAATTAAGTTGCAGATCTACATGACTATGTCGCAAGTCATGAAAGGGCTCTATGGACTGTCAAGTGTTTGACATCTAAAGGGGGTGTAGATTTTTCTCATTTGTCTATTACAAAGATATAAAGACAATACTTCAGAGTTCCATTTGTGAACTCTCCACGATATCACGGTAAAATAAAAGGTTCTGGTATTGAGCTTTATTTTAAAAATTCCTTCAATCAGCGTAGTCGAGCAAGATCCCTACAAAAGAGGATCGACTGATGGGGTAACTGAGGGTCGCAAAGGCGACTTCAAGTTAGCGCCTCTGTTACGTGATCCGATTTCAGCCACCCTGCCCCCACAATGCTGGCGCATGATCAGGTAGAAAAGATGGGATCGGCAAAACCAAGTAGGAAAGACCGCTGCATTATGTGAAGTAAGGATCTGGGTCCTTGTAGGACACATGATGTTCTCCAATTAGTGATTAGTAAGTTTTAAGACTTCAAGGGGCAAACGGAAGGACATTTCATTCACATATTCGCTTGCAACTGACTGTCTTTTTCTTTGCAGGACCAGGTAAGTAGAGTGAAGGAGGATGGAAAGTAGTGATAGTGAAGTTAATAAGAGAAATACAGGGACAGAGTTCTTGGAAAAGATGAAAAAGAAAAGGGCTAAGAAGCACCAGAAGGTTGAATGAGTGAAGAAATCCCTGGGAGAGCAGTTGGTGCCATCAGTCTCCTCTGCTGATGAGGTATGGTTGGAAACTGGACTTGGCAGGTATGTGATTCCTTTCAGCAGTGACTTGTATGGTTGGACACAAGGAACAATGGCCCAAGGGTGGGTCTTTAGATTTGAAGAAAATTGAAAATTTTAAACAAATATTTTAAAATGGAGAGACTGCATGGGATTATGATTATATGATAAGTGGTTGGAGGAAGCTAAACGACATCAACCTCTAAAACAAAAGAAGCCGAAGACTGGCCAAACGACTTCCAACTAGTTAGTATAAGACAGCCTGAACCCAGCCCAGATTCAGGCCTGCATGAAGTTTTAATGTTAGCAGAAGCTCTATGACAAACACCCTCATATCACTCAGGCAACCAAAGCTGAGGAGCAAGAGGGGGACCCGCCCCAAGCCAGAGAATTATCCAGGAATGGTGAGCCCACTGAAAAAGTGGAGTATGGTTCCAATTTGCACAGTAGATCAGGAAAAGAGGAGAAACAGAAAGAAGCAAGTTCAGAACTAGAACATTTTGCGCAATACAGGGAGATTGGCCATGAAACGATAATAGAAACATAGAAAACAGGTGCAGGAGTAGGCCATTCGGCCCTTCAAGCCTGCACCGCCATTCAGTATGATCATGGCTGATCATCCAACTCAGAACCCTGTACCTGCTTTCTCTCCATACCCCCGATCCCTTTAGCCACAAGGGCCATATCTAACTTCCTCTTAAATATAGCCAATGAATCGGATTCAACTGTTTCCTGTGGCAGAGAATTCCACAGATTCACCACTCTCTGTATGAAGAAGTTTTTCCTCATCTCGGTCCTAAAAGGCTTCCCCTTTATCCTTAAACTGTGACCCCTCATTCTGGACTTCCCCAACATCGGAAACAATCTTCCTGCATCTAGCCTGTACAATCCCTTTAGAATTTTATACGTTTCAATAAGAACCTCCTCAGTCTTCTAAATTCCAGTGAATATAAGCCTAATCCATCCAGTCTTTCTTCATATGAAAGTTCTGCCATCCCAGGAATCAATCTGGTGAACCTTCTCTGTACTCCCTCTATGGCAAGAATGTCTTTCCTCAGATTATGGGACTAAAACTGCACACAATACTCGAGGTGCGGTCTCACCAAGGCCTTGTACAACTGCAGTAGAACCTCCCTGCTCCTGTACTCAAATCCTTTTGCTATGAATGCCAACATACCATTTGCCTTTTTCACCGCCTGCTGTACCTGCATGCCCACCTTCAATGACTGGTATACAATGACACCCAGGTCTCATTGCATCTCCCCTTTTCCTAATCGGCCACCGTTCAGATAATAATCTGTTTTTCTGTTCTTGCAACCAAAGTGGATAACCTCACATTTATCCACATTAAGTTGCATCTGCCATGAATTTGCCCACTCACCTAACCTATCCAAGTCACCCTGCATCCTCTTAGCATCCTCCTCACAGCTAACACTGCTGCCCAGCTTTGTGTCATCCACAAACTTGGAGATGCTGCATTTAATTCCCTCATCTAAATCATTAATATATATTGTAAACAACTGGGGTCCCAGCACTGAGCCTTGCAGTCACTGCCTGCCATTCTGAAAAGGTCCCGTTTACTCCCACTCTTTGCTTCCTTCCTGTCTGCCAACCAATTCTCTATCCACATCAATACCATACCCCCAATACCGTGTGCTTTAAGTTTGCACACTAATCTCCTGTGTGGGACCTTGTCAAAAGCCTTTTGAAAATCTAAATATACCACATCCACTGGCTCTTCCCTATCTACTCTGCTAGTTACATCTTCAAAAAATTCTATAAGATTCATCAGACATGATTTTCCTTTCACAAATCCATGCTGACTTTGTCCGATGATTTCACCTCTTTCCAAATGTGCTATTATCACATCTTTGATAACCAACTCTAGCATTTTCCCCACCACCGATGTCAGACTAACTGGTCTATAATTCCCTGGTTTCTCTCTCCCACCTTTTTTAAAAAGTGGGGTTACATTAGCCACCCTCCAATCCTCAGGATCTAATCCAGAATCTAAGGAGTTTTGAAAAGTTATCACTAATGCATCCACTATTTCTTGGGCTGCTTCCTTAAGCACTCTGGGATGCAGACCATCTGGCCCTGGGGATTTATCTGCCTTTAATCCCTTCAATTTCCCTAACACGACTTGCCTACTAACATGTATTTCCCTCAGTTCCTCCATCTCACTAGACCCTTGGTCCCTTACTATTTCCGGAAGATTATTTATGTCTTCCTTAGTGAAGACAGAACCAAAGTAGTTATTCAGTTGGTCTGCCATGTCTTTGTTCCCTATGATCAATTCACCTGTTTCTGACTGTAAAGGACCTACATTTGTCTTGACCAAATCTTTTTCTTTTCACGTATCTATAAAAGCTTTTACAGTCAGTTTTTATGTTCCCTGCCAGCTTTCTCTCATAATCTTTTTTCCCTTTCCTAATTAAGCCCTTTGTCCTCCTCTCCTGGTCTCTGAATTTATCCCAGTCCTCAGGTGTGCTGCTTTTTCTTGCTAATTTATATGTTTCTTCTTTGGACTTTATACTATCCCTAATTTCCCTCGTCAACCACGGGTGCACTACCTTCCCTGGTTTATTCTTTTGCCAAACTGGGATGAACAATTGTTGTAGTTCATCCATGCGATCGTTAAATACTTGCCATTGCATATCCACCATCAACCCTTTAAGTATCATTTGCCAGTCTATCTTAGCTAATTCAAGTCTCATACCTTCAAAATTACCCTTTTTTAAGTTCAGAACCTTTGTTTCTGAATTAACTATGTCACTCTCCATCTTAATGAGGAATTCCACCATATTATGGTCACTCTTATCCAAGGGGCTTCGCACGACAAGATTGCTAACTAACCTTCCTCATTGCTCAATACCCAATCTAGAATGTCCTGCTCTCTCGTTGGTTCCTCGACATGTTGGTTCAGAAAACCATCCCGCATACATTCCAAGAAATCCTCTTCCTCAGCACTGTTACCAATTTGGTTCACCCAATCTATATGTAGATTGAAGTCACCCATTATAACTACTGTTCCTTTATTGCACGCATTTCTGATTTCCTGTTTAATGCCATCCCCAACCTCACTACTACTGTTAGGTGGCCTGTACACAACTCCCACCAGCGTTTTCTGCCCCTTAGTGTTACGCAGCTCTACTCATATCGATTCCACATCCTCCAGGCTAATGTCCTTCCTTTCTATTGCATTACTCTCCTCTCTAACCAGCAATGCTACCCCACCTCCTTTTCTTTCCTGTCTATCCCTCCTGAATATTGAATATTCCTGGATGTTGAGCTCCCATCCTTGGTCACCCTGGAGCCATGTCTCTGTGATCCCTACTATATCATATTCATTAATAACTATCTGCACATTCAATTCATCCACCTTGTTACGAATGCTCCTCGCATTGACACACAAAGCCTTCAGGTTTGTTTTAGCCCTTATACTCTTAGCCCTTATACAATTATGTTGAAAAGTGGCCCTTTTTGCTTTTTGCCCTGGATTTGCCTGCCTGCCACTTTTACTTTTTACCTTACTATTTTTTGCTTCTGGCCTCATTTTACACCCCTCTGTCTCTCTGCACTTGTTCCCATCCCCCTGCCACATTAGTTTAAATCCTCCTGAACAGCAGTAGCAAACGCTCCCCCTAGGACATTGGTTCCAGTCCAGCCCAGGTGCAGACCGTCCTGTTTATACCAGTCCCACCTCCCCCAGAACTGGTTCCAATGCCCCAGAAATTTGAATCCCTCCCCCTTGCACCATTTTTCAAGCCACGTATTCATCTGAAATATCCTCCTATTTCTACTCTGACTAACACGTGGCACTGGTAGTAATCCAGAGATTATTACCTTTGTGGTCCTACTTTTTAGTTTATCTCCTAACTCCCTAAATTCACCTTGTAGGACCTCATCCCATTTTTAACCTATATCATTGGTACCTATGTGCACCACGACCACTGGCTGTTCACCCTCCCATTCCAGAATGTCCTGCAGCCACTCAGAGACATCCTTGACCCTTGCACCAGGGAGGCAACATACTATCCTGGAGTCTCGTTTGTGGCTGCAGAAATGCCTATCTATTCCCCTTACAATCGAATCCCCTATCACTATAGCTCTCCCACTCCTTTTCCTTCCCTCCTGTGCCGCAGGGTCACCCATGGTGCAATGAACTCGGCGGCTGCTGCCTTCCCCTGATGAGACATTTCCCCCATCTCCTATATCTGTTTAGGAGGGAGATGACCCCAGGGGACTCCTGCACTACCTGCCTACTGCTACGCTGTCTAGTGGCCACCCCTTCCCTTTCTGCTTGTGTAGCCTTTACCTGCGGGGTGGCCAACTCACTGAACGTGCTATTCACGACTTTCTCAGCATCACGGATGCTCCAGTATGAATCCAATCGCAGCTCCAGAGGCTCAATGCGGTCTGCCAGAAGCTGCAGCTGGACACACTTCCTGCACACATAGTCGTCAGGGACACTGGAAGTATCCCTGATTTTCCATATGCTGCGGGATAAACAAACCACGGGGCCGACCTCAGCTGCCATGACCTACCCAATACTTGCCTCAACTTTTGAAACTTTCTCCTTTGAAAGGAACTTACCCGGCCTTACCTCACTTGGAGTAAAGCTCGACCTCAGCCTCTTCTCATCAAAGCCTCTCGAGTCAAAACCTCAAATCTCCACTCCTTCACTGGCCCCTTTCCAATAGCTGACATTGATAATGACATTGATAATGTTACCAGGGAAACGTGGTTAAAAGGACAGTGTAAGGTTGCCATTGATAGGGCAGCCCGTCAGCATAGTGATTTTGGAGAGGTCACTAGGTGCATACAAAAAGTAGGAGAATCTTGATTTCCCATTTCTGTGACACATGCAAGTCTTCTGCTGAATTAGACTTGCAGGACAACTCTGCTCTGGCAATACAGGCATCCTTAAACTGCAAAGTGCACAAGCTTACAACTTAGCCAATTTGAATTGGCAGCAACAGCAACTTTCCAATATCATGACTTTCCCTATTAATATGGACAGACAAGACTTGTTTACAAGAAAACATTACAGTTACAAAGGGCAGGATGTACAGCAGCAGGGTGATCAGCCGGGTCAAGGGCTGTTCAAATAATAGGGCAGTTGTGGGCCAACTAGAGATGGAAAGAAAGACTAGTCATAAATTTCCGTGTGGAGTTAGCATTATTAGGAAGAAGGTTCTTAGCAAACTGAAAGGTCTGAAGGTAGATAAGTCACCTGGACCAGACTATGTACAGCTCAGGGTTCTGAAAGAGGTGGATGAAGAAACTGTGAAGGCATTAGAAATGATCTTTCAAGAATCACTAGATTCTGGAATGGTTCTGGAAGACTAGAAAATTACAAATGTCATTCCACTCTTCAAGAAGGGAATGAGGCAGAAGAAAGGAAATTATAGTAGAGTTAGTCTGACCTCAGTGGTGGGGAAGATGTTAGTCAATTGTTAAGGATGTTTCTAGAGTTCTAGGAAGCAGATGATAAAATAGGCCATAGTCAGCAGGGTTTCCCCAAGGGAAACTCTTGGCAGTGTTACACACTCAACCCTGTAGAAGTCTCAGCAGCAACAGAACACCCCGGAGTCTGGTTTTGCTGTTAACAAAACACTGTTCTATTGGCAACTACGTCATATAGTAACTTAAACCAGGTAAATCAAGAGTTAACGGTGTTATGCATATATAGGTGTAAAACAAAAATGAAGTTCCCAAACTTATACAAGCTTAGGTGGCAAGAGTTACAGTCTTACAATGGTATGAAAGAAAAGTTCAGTTCTGATGCACGGGATTGAAGTGAGAGAGAGCTACTTGTAATATGAATAAACTGGTGTCGTCGATCCTCCTCGATGTCCTCCAAATCTTCCAAGTCAGCCAAACATGACCGACTTAAGAGCGCTGTCTTCAAGTGATAATCTACCAACCCAGGCAAGGGTTAGACACACTGGTAGATTCCACAGGGTCGCCCTTTATACGCACTAATAGTCACGGATTTATTCTTCTTAATCGATCCTCAGCCCTACTCTTTGTGGGTACTTAAAAGTTCAGTGGCAATTTCCACCAGCAGCCTTTGTGCATCTGCGTGTCCTGTGAAACAAGCAGTAATACCTGATTAAATACCATTGCACTAAACACCAGCTGTCCATCATGTAGCGCCTCCTCACTCTCTCTCTGTAACAAGCTGCTTGCGCTGCAGACAGTCTTCTTCTGTCGTTCGTCTCTCTCTCTCTCACACAGACAAGGTTCTTAAAGGCACTGTCCATAATGAATAAAACTTGAGATTCCATCACACGGGTTTCCGGTTACATCATCGTCGAGAATGGCAGCTTAAGTCACAAGCTCTTCTGGAAAAATGCGTATTAAGCCTCGTTAACCCATCAAATATAATATTTTTCAAAAAATATTTGAACTGAAAAGGGGCAAGAATGGGGAAAAGAAATGGAAATTTAAAAAGCGACACTGCGGAGCCTGCGTCTGAGAGGAGTGCAGCGAGTGACTCTCCTACCCGACCGTGTGCTAGTGAGGCGGCTGCTGGGCCTCGTTCAGAGAAGCGGCGAATGTCTTAGAAATCCTGAAAGAAATAATGGAAGTCCAGAAAGATATAAAGCAGCAGCTCCGTGATATTAAGGCAGAGCTTGCCAGCATTAATCAAAAAATAGCGGTGGCAGAGACTCGGATTGAGAAGGTGGAAGATTGCATTCGAAACGTTGAACGGATATTGAGTAAGACAATAAAAGTAATACATCACCAAGAAGGTAAACTGCTTGACCTGGAGGGAAGATCACAGTGGAAAAATGTCAGAATCTACAACATTCCCGAAGGAGTGGAGGGCTCGTCTATGATGGAGTTTGTCAGAAAGTTACTGTCAGACGTGCTGGATGCTCCCCCGGCTATGAAGCTGTAAGTTGAAAGAGCCCACTGCGCATTAGTCCCAAAACCTACCCAGGATAAAAAGCCATGCTCAATAATAATTAAATTCCTTCGGTACAGCACCAAGGCGGAGATTCTACGAAGGGCCTGGGGTAAGAAGAGAGTGTTTTTAGAGAATAATTTAATATATTTTGACCAAGATTAGGCCCCCCGCAGTCCTCCAGAAATGCAAAGAATACACTGAAATAAAACGAGTACTAAAGTAAAATAACATTAGATTTCAAACTCCATACCCTGCTAAACTTCGAGTGTTTTATGACAACGGGATGTACCAGACAGTGGAAGAGGTGACTACAGACATGAAGGCCAGAGGGTTGCCCGTCAGCATGACCAAAACAAGGGAAAGCCTGAATGAAGAATTATCCCGCTCCGCTTGGGAAATAACGCGAGAATCGAGAAGGCAGGAGACAGGAGGAGGCCAAGAGAAATATATCAGGAAGAGACCGGGAGTTTCCCAAACACAGTCCTCACCCCCCTCAGAAGAGCCATAATGTTTGGCTAACTTTAAAAATGATGAGAAGCTAAACGTATTGTAATGTGGATTTTATATTAATTAATTGCTATTCTTTATTTGCTCATTTACTCCTTTTTCCCCACCAAAATGAGAATATATATGTGAATATGTCTATGTGTGTATGTATGTGTGTGTGTGTATATATATATATATATATGTGTGTGTGTGTGTGTGTGTGTATATATGTATGCATATATAGGAGGAGTACACAGGGAAATCTTTTCTGTGTAACGGATTTGTTCACTGACCTTTATGAAGACTGCAATGGGGGCCCTCAACTCACAAGTAGGAGGGGTTATCCCCCACAGCTAGACATTTCCTCTAGCTCAATGCAGGGTCATCTACTAGAGACCTCAGCCTTGGAATCACACGATTGTTGCCATTTTTGTAATTATTTGCGTTTCTTGGTTCTTATTTGTTCAGGGAGTAGATCGATAAAGTTTTATTCTAATTTCAATGATATATTGACAGATAAATACAGATGGCTAAGGACAAGGTAAAAGGCATTTTGTTTAATGTAAATGGACTATTAAATCCAATTAAACGTAAGAGAACTTTATCCAAAATGAAAAAAGAACAAGCCCATGTAGTGTATTTACAGGAAACTCATTTAAGTGATAATAAACATAAAAAACTAAAGAGAATGGGCTTCACTAATCTGTTTTTCTCCTCATATAAATCAGGACAAAGGAGAGGAGTTGCTATTCTTATCTCAAGTAAGCTAAATTTTGAAAAAGTATTTGAAATGGGAGAAAAAAGAGGGCAAATATATTCTGGTAAGGGGGAACATAGACGGCAATTCAGTTACTCTATTGACTATATACGCACCCCCGGGAAGTGATATTGGTTTCTTTCAGAAGATTACTGATATTATGGTAACGGAAACAGAAGGTCTCCTGATATGTGGGGGAGACTTAAATTTACAATTACAACCATACTTAGACTCTTCCAATAGAAAAACCTATGAAACAAAATCTTTACATAAAAAGGTTAATACACTTTTTGAGGATGTTGGTTTAATTGATATATGGAGGGACCTTTTCCCTGACGGAAGGGATTACGCTCATTATTCTGCTCCCTAATCTGTATAAAAAGAATAGACTATTTCATAACATTTGGAAAAGACAAAGACAAAATAAACACCTGTGGAATTGGGACAATAGATGTAAGTGACCATGCACCTGTATACTTATCTGTTGATTTTGACCTACAACCAAAGAATACTATTTAGAAACTAAATTCAAGTCTATTCAATGATCTGTACTTTAAGGAAAAAATTAAAAAAGAAATTGGTCTCTACTTAGAATTTAATGATAATGGAGAGGTTTCACCCCCCCCCCCCCCATTTTATGGGATACTCTGAAGGCTGTCTTAAGATGGAAAATTATAGTGATATCTTCACATAAGAAAAAAAGGAATAAAACATTAGAGGAATTACAAAATAGGCTGAAGGAACTAGAGAAAAAACACAAATTGAATTTGGCACAGGGTACATTAGGGGAAATTAAAAGAATTAGGAATGAAATTAATAGTTTAGCTGTGCAAGAAAGGAAAAATTTAATGTTTCTGAAACAGAGACATTAGGAAAGTGGATCGGAATCTATGAAAATACTGGCGTGGAAACTGAAAAAAAAAGATAGCAGAAAATACAATTCATAGAATTAGGGACCCAAGAATGAAAATGATAAAAAATAAGCTAAGTGAAATTCAAGAAGCTTTTGAGGTGTTCTACAAAACTCTATATTCCAAAGTTCCAGGGGGAAGCATAACTCAAATTGACTCCTTCTTGAATTCTCTTGAGTTACCCACTTTAAGTGAAGAACAAAATAGAATGATGACTGCTGACATAACTGAAGTTGAATTAAAAGCTGCAATTAGTAGGCTTAAATTAAGCAAGTCACCAGGATCAGATGGGTATACTGCAGAGTGGTACAAAGAATCTAAAAATGAGTTAATTCCTGTTTTACTCCTCGCATTGAACTGGGCTCTAAAAAAAGCACAAATGCCACCCTGTTGGAAGGAAGCGATAATCTCAGCTAACCGAAAGAAGGCAAGGATAAAATGGAATGCGAGTCATTTAGACCAACATCCATTCTTAATGTAGATTATAGGTTATTTACCTCCATCATGACCAAATGATTAGAGGAGTTTCTACCCATAATGATACGTAATGATCAGACAGGTTTTATACGACAACGCCAGACAAAAGACAATATACGAAGGACTCTTCACATTATGGATCATATACAAAAAGAAAATCGAAGCAATAGTGATAAGCGTGGACACTGAAAAAGCAGTTGATTTGGTTAATTGGAATTTTCTTTAGAGTTTTACATAGATTTGGTTTCCAAGACACAATTATTAAAACTATATAGATACTATCTGACAATCCTACTACTAGGATTAAAATCAATGGATATTTATCAAGTAGTCTTACCCTAGAAAGGGGCACGAGACAGGGTTGTGCATGGTCACCACTACTCTTCGCGTTATATCTGGAACCATTAGCTCAATATATCAAACAAAATGAAGATATCTGGGAATTACTATTAAAGGGATAGAGCATAAATTGGCTTTTTATGCGGATGACATTTTGATCTATCTAGGGCAACCAACATACTCTTTACCTAAATTGATGCAATCCTTTGAACAATATGGTCAATTATCAGGATACAAGATCAACATAGATAAAACCCAATTACTTACATATTACTATAGCCCACCAAGAGAAATTGAAAGTTGATACACCTGGGCATGGCACACAGAGTGTTTCAAATATTTGGGCATCATTACACCAAAAGATTTGGCAAAATTATCAAAATGTAATTATCAGCCTTTATATAAAAAAATTAAGGAAGATGTGGCAAGATGGAACTCGATTCCTTTTTTCAGTCTCAGTTCAAGGATTGAGTCTATTAAAATGAATATACTGCCCAGACTGTTATATCTCTTTCAGACCCTACCAACAGAGATTAATCAAAATCAATTCAATGAATGGAACAAGATGCTATCAAGATATATTTGGCAGGGTTAAAGGCCTAGAATTCGTCTCAAAACTGCAGTTAGCAAAGGAAAAGGGGGGATGGGGCCTACCTTCTCTTAGAGATTATTATTTTGCAGCACAATTGAGAGCTGTGATATGTTGGTGCAACCCATCATATGACGCTCAATGGAAAAACATTGAGTAGCGGGTACTTCCCATCCCCATACAAGCAATCTTGGCTGATAACAACCTGCAAAGGTACATAAATACCATTGATAACCCATGGGTGAAATTGACTCTTAAAATATGGAAAACTAGTATAAAAGAATATAATCTAGAGGGAGATCTTGCAATTCTAAAATGGTGTGCATATGACTCAGATTTTACACCAAATAAATTGGATGCTAGATTGAAGGACTGGACAGCTAAAGGAATAACAGTTATTTGCAACATAATGAAAGAAGGAACACTGTTCAGTTTTGAAATGCTTAAAGAGAGACACTTATTAGAAAAACAAGATTTCTATCGGTTTTTACAGATGCAACATGTTAATAAGATGGTTAAAAATGTAACCAAGGCAAGTACATGCTTGATAGAGCTCTTTAGAAAAGCATATAATTCAGATAATGGTAGTAGAATCATTTCAAGCATGCATAAGGGGTTGTCAAATCTTAAAACACATTCAACTTCATACATTAAAATAAAATGGGAGAAGGAAGGAGGGATAATTACATCTGAGGAAGAATGGACAATAATATGGAGATATCAATGGAAGTGTACCAGTTCACAGAAATGGAGGGAGTTCGGATGGAAAAACTTGATCAGAAATCCCATTATGATAGTAACCTCCCTGTTTGCTGGAGAAATTGTGGAAATCAAAATGCAAATCATTATCATATTTTTTGGGACTGTCCTGTTATCAAAAACTATTGGAGGGGGATACACAATGCCCTACAAGACATCTTTAAATATGAAATACCCTTAGAGAGTAAGACCATATATTCTGGATATATACCTCAAGAATGGTTGAAAAGAGATAAATATTTAATGAATATACTGTTGGTGGCTGGTAAAAAGACTCTTAATAGGGAATGGTTATCACAGGAGAGCCCAACTTTAAATACATGGATGGAAATTACAATGGACATTTACAAAATGGAGAAGATAACAGCATCTGTTAATCATAAGCTGGAACAATTTGATTCATACTGGGAAAATGGTTTAACTACATAATGCCTCATAGGCCTGATTTTATTCTCACAAATCAATGAATCTGTTGTAAAAAAAAAATCACTCCCTACTTGTACATAGTTCTTTCCTTTTGCTTGTTTTTTTCTTTTCACTCTTTTCTATAAGTGTATACCTGAGATAAATACTTTGTGGAGATGTGTGATATATATGATATACATGTACAATGTCTGAAATACATCTTATGGAAATGTTTGATGATGAACTTCAATAAAAAATAAATTACAAAAAAAAGAGAAAGGGAAAGGATGGTAGGGTACAGGAACTGTGGTGTACAAAGACTGTTGTAAATCTAGACAACTAGAAAAGAAAGGTTTACAAAACTAGGTAATAATAGAGATCTAGAAGATTATAAGGCTAGCAGGAAGGAGCTGAAGAAAGAAATTAGGAGAACCAGAAGGGGCCATGAGAAGACCTTGGCAGACAGGATTAAGGAAAACTCCAAGGCATTCTACAAGTATGTGAAGAACAATAGGATAAGACGTGAGAGAATAGGACCAATTAGGTGTGACAGTGGAAAAGTGTGTATGGAACTAGAAGAGATAGCAGAGGTACATAGTGAATACTGAAGTAAAGTATTCACTGCGGAAAAGGATCTTGGCAATTGTAGGGATGACTTACAGCAGACTGAAAAGCTTGAGCATGTAGGCATTAAGAAAGAAGATGTACTGGAGCATTTGAAAAGCATTAAGTTGGGCAAGTCACTGGGACCGGATTAGATGTACCCCAGACTACTTTGGGAGGCGAGGGAGGAGATTGCTGTGTCGCTGGTGATGGTCTTTACATCATCAATGGGAACAGAAAAGGTTCCAGAGGATTGCGGACGTTGTTTCATTATTCAAGAAAGGGAGTAGAGATAGCCCAGGTAATTATAGACCGATGAGTCTTACCTCAGTGGTTGGTAAGTTGATGGAGAAGATCCTGAGGGGCAGGATTTATGAACATTTGAAGAGGTATAATATGATTAGCAATAGTCAGCATGGCTTTGTGAAAGGCAGGTTGTGCCTTACAAGCCTGATTGAGTTTTTTTTAGGATGTGACCAAACACATTGATGAAGGTAGAGCAGTAGATGTAGTGTATATGGATTTCAGCAAAGGCATTTGACAAGGTACCATATGCAAGGCTTATTGAGAAAGTAAGGAGGCATGGGATCCAGAAGGGGACATTGCTTTGTGGATCCAGAACTGGCTTGCCCACAAAAGGAAAGTGTGGTTGTAGACGGGTCACATTCTGCATGGAGTTCAGTCAACAGTGATATGCCTCAGGGATCTGTTCTGGGACCCCTTCTCTTCGTGAATTTTATAAATAACTGGGATGAAGAAGTGGAGGGATGGGTTAGTAAATTTGCTGATGACACAAAGATTAGTGGTGTTGGAAAGTATGAAGGACTGTTAGAGGTTACAGTGGGGCATTGATAGGATGCAGAACTGGGCTAAGTGGAAGATGGAGTTCAACCCAGTAAGTATGAGGTTGTTTATTTGGTAGGTCAAATGTAATGACAGAATATAATACTAATGGTAAGACTCTTGGCAGTGTGGAGGATCAGAGGGATCTTGGGGTCAGAATCCATATGATGCTCAAAGCTGCTACACAGGTCGACTCAGTGATTAAGGCGGCATACAGTGCATTGGCCTTTTTCAATCGTGGGATTAAGCTTAGGAGCCGAGAGGTAATGTTGCAGCTATATAGTGCCCTGGTCAGACTCCACTTGGAGTACCGTACTCAGTTTTGTTTGCCTCACTATAGGAAGGATGTGGAAGCCATAGAAAGGGTGTAGAGGAGATTTACAAGGACGTTGCTTAGATTAGGGAGCATGCCTTAAGAAAATAGGTCGAGTGAACTCTGCCTTCTTTCCTTGGAGCGACAGAGAATGAGAAGTGACCTGATAGAGGTAAATAAGATGATGAGAGGCATTGATTGTGTGGATAGTCAGAGGCTTTTTCCCCAGGGCTAAAAAGGCTAGCACGAGATTTAAGGTGCTTGGAAGTAGGTACAGAGGAGATGTCAGGGTAAGTGTTTTTCTTTTAAAAGACACAGAGTGGTGAGTGCGTGGAATAGGTTGCTGGCAACTGTGGTGGAGGTGGGTACAATAGGGTATTTTAAGAGACTCCTGGACAGGTAAATGGAGCTCAGAAAAAAAGAGGGCTTTGGGTAACCCTAGGTAATTTCTACGGTAAGGATATGGTCGGCACAGCTTTGTGGGCCAAAGGGCCTGTATTGTGCTGTAGGTTTTCAATGTTTCTAGCCTTGCTTTGGTATCCCCTCTATCACATTTCCATTGCTCTTTCTTAGTTATTTGTTCCATTCCATCCTCTTCAGTCCGCTGAATCTCCAACAGGAGATCCTTTTACTTTACATTACATAATGGTGAGTTCCTCATGACTAATACCTAGCAGTGCTTTGTACTTAGCTTCCAACCTGGATTCTTGCAGACTTTGATTGTTAGTTATAAAGAAAATACAATTTTTATCTCACACTACTTATTGACAAATTTTATTTTCAATAGATTCTTTAGTATAAATGTGTACATATGTATATTATCAAAGCAAGTTGTTCAATTGGTGCTACATAAATTGGTACAGCATTGATACAGAAAATACTCCACACAATTAAGCTATTATCTTTGTTCATTTGATGCAAGTACTGTTGCTACTTATGCATTTGCTGAAAATAATACAAAATCAGAAACCAGAAATACCAATGCCAGGAACAAGGTATTCCAAATGTAGGCATCCAATATCAGCATTTTGTAGTCTTATTCACCGCAGTTAGAAGAAAAGCCTTATTACTACATCACCCAGTGTATCAATGGACCATCGGAGTTGTAAGGCTCAAGCAAACTGTCAATCAAATAACTGTTCAGAGAGCAGCACAATAGCTTTCCACAGAACAACAATGAATCCATCTGATTGATTTTCATCTAATCATACTCTCCATTGGTCAATTTTCATTGCATTTTACATTGAGGATCTGAAGCAGAGGGTTTGGGCCACCAGTCAACACGTTCATTTTCATCAAATTTAGGTTTTCGTTGAGGACTTTCAGCTAAAGGCAAAAAAAAAGGAAAATTAATTGGAAGTCATGCCTCAAGGTGTCATCCATCATTTTGGGCCTCTACCACCCAGAACATGCCGTCTTCTTATTACTACCAGAGAGGTAGTACAGGGGCTTGAAGAAACACATTTATTTTTCCTAGGAACAGCCTCTTTCCCTCTGCCATCAGATTTCTGAACGTACAATTAACCCATGAACATTACCTCACTATTTGCTATCTGTTTGCACTTTAAAATTATATATTGTATATTGCAGCCTAGTATTTTTCTCCAAGTAAACATTCTGTTCCACTTTACCGAGGAACAAATTCTGTTTCAAAAATTAGTCCTTGCCCATTAGGTTTAGAGTTCATAATACTAATAAAGCCTATTTGCTGGTCCAATGCTTATCCTTCTCAGACTTTGAGTGTTTATTTCTTTTGAGTTGCTTCAGGTCCAATAAAAATTAGAATCAGGTTATTATCACCTACACCTGTTGTGAACTTTGTTGATTTTTGTGGCAGTACAGTGTAAGGAATAAAAATTACTCTAAGGTATAAAAGTAAGTAGTGAACGAAGAATTATGTGGTAGTGTATAAGACTTCACTTTTCACCTGCATAGGTTATTTTTGTGTTAAAGCTGCTCTAAAACATGTATTGCCTATGTAATTACTTTCCATCAAGCCATTTATGCCAAGTAATTGTCCCTGGGATACCTTCTTTCTCATTTCATAGAATTAAAGCAATGTAAGCCATTACTTCATTGTGCTCTAGCTGACCCTTTTATGGGGCTAACCAATTCATCTCTCTTCCTACACCCTTCTCCATTTTAATCACCTAGATCCATTTTACTTTGAAATTGCAGTATAAATCTTGCTCGCCAATTTCTGCAATTTAGTTTACACTGCTTCTCATCAGTTACAAAATCCATCATTGGATACACAAGATAAATAGAGCATTAGCTGAATATGCAGTTCATTCAATTGACACTGGAGTTATTGCTTCACTTTAACCTCTTATTCTGCATCTAAGGCACGCACCCTACTTATTCTCCTGTTCCCATGTGTTGTGCAGCATCCAACTTGTGCTATTGTCTAGATATTCTTTGGAAATTGATTGACCATGTCTGAAGCAAGGTTTGACCTGTTGAAACACTGGATTTTGAAATTTGAATATCACCTGGAGGCCTAATGATATATCTGTGGGGATTCCAGTTACATAGAGAGCATATTTTTAAAAAGATGGTCACCCTGCAACCCAGGAAATGGAGTTGGCAAAACAGAGGAATAGGCAGGCAGGTCTTCTTTGCCAAGTCGGAAAATGGTGGGGATGAATATTCCTTTGGGGACTACAGCCAAAATTAATATCAAGCCACACACTGTGTCTAATGTGCACAAGAGGAGAGCAACAGAAGTGGTAAGAGACTCAAGGCACTTTTGTAGTTGTTTGCACAAATCCAGATGGTTCATACCACTCGGCTGCAAGGGCCAATGATGTCACCAGATCCTTGCAGACATTCTAAAGTGAACAATAACCAGTTAAAGGGGAAAATGAGGTATGATAAATTTGTTAGGTAGTAGATTAAAAAGCAGGACCAAAGATTGTAATCTCTGGAATACCTGTGATGTTGCATATTCGTAAGTATAGGAAAATGAAGATGGGTCAGATGCATGAATACGTGTTTTTGAGATGTACAGGAGAGGGAATTTAGATTTCTGGATTACCTAGAACACTTCTGGGAAAGGTAGGAACTGTATAAGTTGCTCCAGAACTTAAAATGATAGAACATTTTTGGGAGTGTTGAAACTAATCATTATTTCAGATTTTGAGGTGTATTACATAATTACTAACCCTTGGAAATCAAATAAGCTTACAGGAATTCCAGGCTCCATATAAAAACAAGTCTCTTATTGCAAGAAATTTAGGGCTGATCTAATGTTCCTCAGTAGCTAAATTACATTTTAAGCTCATTGTTCTAAATTGGGGGAAGCAATTTTCATTCTATACGTTGGTTCAGGATAGTGCAGCTCCATCCTAATTACTGTTCTGGAGAAGAAAATTAGTTAATTTGTTTTCAAATGTTAACTATGTTTCAAATGTTTTCAAATGACTCCTCCACGCTATAAAGATCAATATTGTACACTAATTTTAGGAGGCATGGTAATCTCTTGATAATTTAGTGCATTCCAGCAAAGAGTCTATAGATAGCACACTGTTGTTATATTACCATGGGTGACAAAGTAATACAGCATCATCCTTAAACAGAGAATTTTATATAGTTGACAAAGGACATTTATTCTAAAATTCCTCCCGAGTACCCTATTTATAGATACTGTGGACCAAATTTCTTCAACCTGCCCCTCCATGCTTCAAATTGTTGTATTCTAGATAATATCCACAAACAGTACATTAAGAGTAACACACACAAAATTCTGGAGGAACTAAGCAGGTCAGGCAGCAGCTATGGAAATGAACAGTCAACGTTTCGGGCCAAGACTCTTCTTCAGGACTGAGGGGGAAGTTCATTACTGACCCATAGTCAAATCTGAAATTAGTTGACTATTTCTCAGCAATTACCAAATTAGAACATCAGCAGATCCATTTCAACCATCTGAAAGGCAAAGGTACTTACCTTCTGAGAAACCTAGTTGGGAGTTATCAAAAATTTTGGAGTGAGGCAATAGCCACTTTGATTCTGTGCCAAATGATGATGCTTTAGGTGAATCAAGAATTAGCATTTTTTCTGAAGTGAGTGAACTTTCATCTTGTTTGGCACCAGTTTTGATTGCAGGAAGAAGAAATTCTGAAGTTTTAATTTTTTTTGGCACTGTTGATTGTTCCGTTAATGAGCAAGGAGTTACGTCCTCTTCTGGACATGGAGTCAAAGTAGGTGGATCATTTTCACGTTGATGTTCTGATGATACTCTGTCCTTCCCTTGAAGCTTTAATGCCCTGTCTTTCCATTTAGCATTTTCATATTTTAACTCTGACGTGGTCCTAAAAAGGGAAAGAAAAAGTCTGAACCATTTGCAGATAATTTTTCTTGAAGATCATAAGTTCACAATACTACACAGAAATTTTAACTTGAATATTTAAACTATAATATAGGAAACCAAAGCGTGCAGTTTAGCAGAAGAGCATTAAATCTCATGATATTTTGTATCATGATAGTTCATAAAGAATCATAGTTCAGAACTTCCAGAGGGCAATGAGAAACGCATGTTTAAGTCAAATGAGATTGATGGTTAGAGGTCTTAAGATCCTAAATTTTTATATTTTATATCAAATTTTAGCACTTTTAATACAAAGACATTGATTTATAGATTTTCCAGTTGGGCACAAATCAGAATATTAAGCACTCTGCACTTTCCTAACCACTCAAGGTGATGATGGTGAATCGTACTCCAGGATTGCTGATGTAGTTCTGATAAAGTACTCCCAGAGTGATATTAGATAGGCTGTTTCAAGATTTCGACCTATTAATGATAGGAAAACTGACTTTTGAGCTATGATGGTGTGCAGCATGCAAGAGAACTTACAGATAGTAGAATCTGAACATACCTGTTGTCTTTGTCATGCAATTTAATCAGAATTTAGTGCAGAAGGTGTTTTTTGAGCATCCTGGGCAAGCATTTGCAGTGTATTTTATTGATACTAAACTAAGGTAGTGGAAACAAATGCTTAGGATGGTGAAGAAAGCGCCAAAAGTGCAGGTTGTTGTATGTTGGATGGCGTCAAATTTCATGAGTGTTATTAGATAGGCACTTACTTAGACAAGTAGACAAGTATTTCAACCATTTGTACCTTCTAAATGGTGGAAACAAACGGTATTGAGATGTTGTTAAACTTTAGTTCAAGGCTCATATATGGATATTCTACCTAATGATCAACGCATGTAACTACAAGGCTAGTGTTTATTTTAGAATCAACAGAATAAAAGGTAATTTAAATAAATGCAAGAATTTACCTTGCAAGGCGTGCATTTTCCTTTTTGACGCAATTTAGATCTTGAATAAGTTTAGCTTTTTCAGACTTTAATACAAGTACCAGTGCATTCTGAACTATTCCACTTCCACCACCACATGTTAGAGATTCATCAGTAGAACTTTTCTCATTATTACTTTCAAACATAACTGGAGGAAATATTGAAAATGAAAAATTATTGACAGTTAAATATTTTAAACAATGCTACTGCAAATTAGTTACAATGTTTTGCCTAGGGCAGGGGAGTAGATTGGACCAAATTGTGAGCAATTAACATGAATATATATAAACAAAACAGTTATATAGTCAATTCAACAATAACTATTTGAAAGATGTCACAACTTTGCAGACATATACAAAGAGTGCAAATTCTCATATCCCTGGTGAGACTGAGACAGATAGAAAATGAGCTTGCCCTCTTGTACTTCCAAAAATCAATGCACATTCCTGTTCAATTCTTAATTATCTGTAATACCCATGCTTTGTTTTCAAAGTAAAAACATTTACCTAAAATTACTTAAATACCCAGGCCCTAATAAATAAACAGATGAATAAATTATGGAAGATTTTGTGCAGCAATATCCTTGACAATATCGACAATGACATGAATGACATTACTTTTCCAATTTTTTTTTTGGATTTTCAAAAGGTTTTTAAGGATATGAAACAGATGACTCAGTTTTAAAACTATAGATTAATAGGCTTCTAAGGAAAAATTTTAGAGAAATTCTCTTTTCTATGAACAATATTAAGTCAGGTTCAATAGTAACTACTTTTTCTTCACAGTTTTCTATTCAAAATCCTAATATTTTAAAAATCTATAGTGGGTTTCCCTTTTAACCTTGCTGGTCTGAAAATCTGTTTTCCAATCTACCTTCTAGATATAAACTTTGCAGATTTCAGTAAGCTTCTTTTACATCCTTTCAGGAGAGAGAAAAAGTAGCATTCTGATGGAAGGTCACCGATCCCAAACATCAACTCATTCATTTCTCTTAACAATCTCATCAATCCCATTCCCCCATTTACCTTCTTGTAACACATACTCTCACCTGTCCATCAACTCATCTGAATTTTCTCCACCCATCTATGGTATAGTAACCAATTAACCTACCAACTAGCTCATGGGAGTATGGAAGGAAACCAGAGCAGCCACAAGGATAACGTGCAAGTGCCACACAGACCATACTATGGAGTAGGACAGAATCGGACAGCTGCAGATTCAGTGCAACACCACTGTCTGTGCCACTGTGCTGTCATTGCTCTCTGACCAGCTTTGTATTTCTGGTGTTTTACAACTCCCCTATCCACAATAAGGAATTTCAAATGAATTAACGGCACAAATTTTACTACCTATATTCTACAATCTGATGATGTTTTAAAAAGTGCTACATTATGCTGCCTAGATTTGAAAGATTCTGTGTACGTCAAACCTACATGCAGTTGATTCTCAATTCAGTACATAATAATTAAAATCAAAAGATGCATAAGTGTTAGCAATTTTGCCCAGTTTGTGGGTAATTAAGAAACTAACTTGTGGTATCCTGTTCTTGTTGATATCGTCGCAGCTTTTCCTTGGTTTGTCGGCACAGCTCTTTGTTATGCTCCAAGCTGGCTTTTAGAGAACTAATCCTACAACAGACAATTTGTTTTATTTTCAAGGTAATTAAGTGAAAATATTTGATAAATTTAGTTAAAAAGTTCAATATTTTAAAAGATATCCTTACTGCTTTTCATAATTGTTGCTTTCTTTAACCTTCTCCATCTCCAATATAAACAAGCGATTTTTCAGCTCTTTCATTTCTTCATAAGGTTGAGCTCCTACATCCAGCTTAGCCTGCGCATCAGACAAATAATGCAAAAAAAACACGCTGGTGATTAATTCCTTGCAGTATAATGTAGACATTGAACTTGCATATGTAATTTTCATAGCACTTTGATAAATACTATGGCTTTCAAACAATATCAGGATGATTGTCTTCTATTTCAATGGCCTGGGTGCTGTTACCATTATTCTCAAATTTGAAACAATCTAAACAGTTTTAAATTTTCAACAATTATGAACAGAATGAGATAGCTGAAGGCACAAAGAGACTACAGATCTGGTAATCTAGAGGAAAAACAATAATCAAACTGGCGGAGACACTCAGCGTATTAGCTCACATTGCTAGACCTTGGTTATCCCTTTTCATCCAGCAAATTTCTTCTAGAATCAGAATTTTTAAACAGACATAAGTGCAGGGATTTTAAAAAGTGATCAGTTCTTGAGGTCTTTGAGTAGTTTCACATTATCTTCCCAAATCTAGTTGCATGACTTTGTACGGTCAGGAGACCAACATTGTGATACATAATTATCTCAAAAAATGTTACTCTGTTGGGGTAAAATTGCACTTTTCTCCTGTGTCATGAAAGGGAGATTGTACAAGAAAATATTTATAAGTACCACCCAAATGGGGACAGATTATGGAATCCCCCAGATTAAAAAAAATTAATCAAGTTTATTTTGAAAAGAATTCTCTCATTAAGAGAAAATATCATGGGCACTAAGTTACAGTATATTGATGCACAAAAGGTGTTCATAATATAAATAGCTGTATTTTCTAACTTCCGCAAAACCTGCATAAAGATCTAGACTTGAAAATAACTGCTATTGAATGTATATATTTGAGATATCCAAATTGATTAGAAATCATCTACTTGTATACTACATATCTTTTGTCTTTCTCAATGGCTTAGCTTGAGCCATTGTCTTTAAGTGGTAGATGAAAATTTTAAGTGTGCTGAAATTGGAGAAAGAAGCAATAATTATATTGTGCAGTTGACCGTAAAATGTGAACAGAAGGGGAAAAGGCATAAATAGCCGTAATCAGCTGAAAGGTTATCTTATGACATTCATTATTCTCAATAACAGACTATTTTAAAGTCTCAGGGAAAAAATTTCATATTTAACTCCTTCATAGTTAACCTCTAAACACAGCTGACTTCCCACCTATTCCATAAACTATAGGAATGGTCCAGGTTAATAAAAATGAAAACCATTAAACTACATCAAGTTCTGATGATCCTGCTTATAATAGATGGCATTGAATATTTCAATTGCATTGCACTTTATAACTTCAGACTGGGACAACGAAGCCACTTTGTTTTTTGTGCATTATATGGAGGCAATCCGCTTTAGCATTGCAATAATACTGACATCTACCTGAAAAAAACAGAAAACTGCAAGTATTTCATGAGTAAAAAAAGAATCACTTATTATCCTGTTGGTTTATGCCAAACATCATGAAGTTGCTCAGATGTGAGATGTGTAATTGACTGAGCTGATAAGCAAATTCATTCAATGGATTATATATAAACAAGAGAAAATCTGCAGATGCAGAGGGAAAGAGGAGGGGGAAATTCCTATTAACGGCACCTTGATTTTAGCGAATCCTGTGTAAAAACTGCTGGTTAACAATCATAATTCGCCAAGAAACATCAGATTGCACACCAGCATAGAATTATAAGTATATTTACTAATTTCAGCTTTATCAGTTAATTGAAAAAAACAGAAATGAAATAAAAGTGCCCATTACAGTTTGTGTTGTTTCATATAGCAGGTGTTTTTCTCTTCACACTTCTAATCGTTTTTGTTAAGCCACTCCTCCAGCTCATGGCCTCGGCTTTGCACTTTGAAAAGTTGGCTTGATTCATGATGAAGTGTGGCCCAGGAGGGGCAGATGCGAGTCTGTCCACTCAGGAGCTGGGTTAGATCTGTCTCGTTCACAGCTGTTCTAACATGGATGGCCTCAAGCTGGCATCGCCTTATGAGTCCTTGAAGCACACAAGCCTCTACATTACGTCAATATGTTGATCCAGGTCGTGGAGGCTCATTATAGTTAAATGTGCATAAGTATTAGAGCTTACTCAGGTAGTGAACGGGTATACCACTTTACTCACAGCACTGAATTCTCATCACCAATCGCAGGTAGAACTTCCCTTCTTGGACTCCATCTCGCAAGCATCCTTTGTATCAGGATCTCCCCTTCAGATTTGCTCCTCCAGGAGTCTTCTCCGATCCTCTCCTCACAGCATCTCCCACCAAAAGACCCCATACCAGACTGCTGTTTATCAAAATCTCTCTAGAACCTTCACTCCTTCTCACCATCCTGATTGGCTAACACAATATTCCAAAGTTGGACAACATGGCTCTTATCTTTAGCCGAAGACAAAGCCTTCTCATTAGGACACACAGCTTTCACAGAAATCTGCAAAAATAAAATACTTCATGGCTTAATGATAGACATCTTAACCAGGGTATTAAGATGTCTATCTGCCCCCACCAAAAATAGTCATGTCCTCACAAAATGACTGTTATTATGACCATTCTTTTTTTCTGTGCCATACTCTGCCAGAGACTCAGCAACCACTTTTTTTCCCCAAGTGGTTGTCTTGGAGGAAAGATTCTGTGAGTGGTCCCCCACGTCCTTCTCACAGCATAGTTGGTTTTTTTTTTACAAGGCCGAGTTGCAAGCTCGAACACTCAACCTGGCACGGATGGAAAACGTGTCCGGGAGCGACTCGACTGGAGTCGAACTCGGGAACCTTCACTCCGGAGTCTGGCGCTGATGTCACTGCACCACCAGCTGGCCTAATGACCATTAAACCATTATTAATAACACAGTATTCAAATGAATTTTGTGATTTCAGACCCCCGATTCATTTGTAAATGGCAGTAATGTATCTCACTATTGGGATGGATGCAACAGTTTCCCTAGCCTGTCTAAGGGGTTTATCAAATCGGAGACCTTCTTATCTCATTGTCAGCTTCTTCAGCTTCAGGCACTTCTTTTAACTGTTCTGCTTCATCCCCAAATTACACAGTACTCACTGGCTGGTCCCTCTTCAGATCTTTCCACTGAAATCACACTCTTGTCAGTTGGATGCCTTTCTGTTCTGTGCAGAGTTTTTCTTCTAGACATAGGTTCCATGACAGGCTCTGGGTCAACACGTACTTCCTGCCCTAGGGGTAGAAGGAGTTTCCAACAGAGAATTTTAACAGTACCATTCCCATGGTCTGGCTTCACCCAGAAAATTGGCACATTTAGCATCTGGCTCTCCACTACATAAGGCGTAGTTACCCAGAGGTCAGCCAACTTGTGCTTTCCTGGCAGCATAAATTTCTTATTAAAACTGTCTCCAGGTGTCAAATGAGAAAACCTAATCTTTTGATCACATCTCCTCTTGTTTCTTTGGCTTTGCTTGGTCACAGAAACTGCTGTTAGCTCATAAGCTCTTTGCAGTTTTTTCCTCATGTTACACATACTTGAGATGTGTCTTTGGCGGCAAGTCTTCACTGCTGGCTCCAAATCCAAAACAGTGATCTACAGGTAATCTCGTTCATGCCCGAACAAATAGGATGACGAATATCCAGTGGCTTCATTCTGTGTACAGTTGTAACAGTATACCAAATGCCCAATATACTGACACCACTTGTTTTTTTTTTGTTGGCATCCAGGGTTCCAAACATGTCTAGCAATGTCCATTGAACCTTCCGGGCTAAGGATCACTCTGAAGGTGAAATGGCATGGTCCATAACTTCTTGACTCCAAGAACGTAACTCACAAAATGAGCTGACTCTCAAAATCCCTTTTGCCAATCACTGTGTCCGCTTGGGAGGTCATAATGAACAAAATACTTCTCCCAGAACACCTTGGCAACAATGGATGCTCTCCAGTCTTTAGTGGGGAAGGCTTGAACAATTCTGGTGTAGTGATCTATGATGACCAGGACATTCGCAACATTGCTGTAATCAAGGTCTACGGAGAGGAAATCCATACACACTAAATCAAGTTGTTCTGTACACCATCGCTGTGGGTGATGAATAGGGATTGCTCGACTCAGTAATAATTCCAGCTTCCTTCAGTTTCAGCAGATGCTGAACAGCTTCCACCTCTGCTGGTGCTAACTGTCGAGACCATTTTCCTTTACTTTGATAATGTAACGGAAGGAGGTCCATTACTTGGTGAGTACTCTTGGAGCAACCCATATTGAATTCATCAGTAGAAAAGACATATTTGAGCTTCAACATCATCTCTGTTAGTCTCCTTTTCCATCCCTTTGGTATCATTGAGTCACTAAAGTTGAATGACTTAGCTGTTAAATTTCCCAATCCAGAAAACCCTCTCTCTCCCCCACCCCCAGTTTTCTCACCAAAAAGCAATAGACTTTACAGTCACTGGGAAAAGATGTGCCATCGACATCCTATGTCTGAGAGTGACTTCTCTCTCCAAGGTGTTCCTGACAATCACTGTCATTATGTTTGTGTGGACAGCTGAAGGTTTCTACAGTTCAGGTCTCACCAGCGCTCCAGTAGGCAAGTGTGACTCTACTTCATGTTCTTCCGGAGTATTCACAAGAAGGGCCTCAGCATTGGGCAATCTGGGGAATTTGGGGTTTCCCATCACGCTAGCTACTTCCCCAGTATGTAACACAATGGGTTTGAACTAGATGTACCACATAGTTCCTTCATTTATGCTTCATCATCCTGCTTAGGAGGAACTTGCGCTTTCTCAGAAGCAGCTCTGAGCACCTGGGTGAATGGACTTCTCCCCAGAAAGTTTGAAGTTAATAACTCATCTCCTTCTATCTTAGGCCACAAACTTATCAATCACCCTTGCTGTGGACTCTTTCTGGAGGTCCAAGGTCTGTATGCTCCACAACTGCTGGACTAAGTGTGTAAATGTAGGAGGGGACTCTGTTGAAAAAATAAATGTGCTAGGTATTCTAAAATTGACTCCTTCTACCTTAGGCGACAAACTTATCAATCACCCCTCATATTGCCCAGCTTATTCAAGCCCCAGGTGGAGAGCCGATGAGATTGCATTTGCCATAGACCTATTGTGGCAATAGGCAAATTGCAGTGGGTCCAGGTCCTTGCTGAGGCAGGAGTAGATTGACCAACCTCTCAAAGGATTTCCTCACCATAGATGTGGGAGCTACTGGATGATAGTTGTTAAGGCTGCTCACTCTACTCTTCTTGGACACTGATATTATTGATGTCCTTTTGAAGCAGCTGGGAACTTCCAGCTCAAGCAACAAAAGGTTGACAATGTCTTTGAACACCACCGCCAGTTCATAGGTAACAGTTTGCAAAGCCTTACCAAGTATTCCATGTTTGCCCTCCTGAAAGGCAGCCCCAATGTTGGCCTCCGAGACAGAGATCACAAAATGAGCGTAAAAGGCATTGAGCTCACCTGGGAGTGAAGCACCACTGCCATTCATGGGTTTCACTTTGCAGGAAGTGATGGGCTGCAAACTCTGTCAGAACTGATGTCCATCTGATGTTACTTTCAACCTCACTTGGAATTATTTGTCAGCTCTTGAAATAGCCCTCTGCAAGTCTTGGTTTTTCTCTTGCAGAACTGGGTCACCAGGCTTGAATGGCAGATATCTAGCGTTTAGCAGACTACAAGCCTCCTTGGTTATCTACAGCTTTTGATTTGGGTATGTACAGTAAGCTCTCGTAGGCACACACTCATCCACACAGCAATCAGCAACAGCCGTGGCACACTCAGACTCAAAGATGGATTACACTTCATCGGAATATACTCAATCATTCTCATGCAACTCTCTGCATTCTCTTCAAAGCCCACAGTGACACTTACGGTGCTCAGAGAAATTATTCACCCCCCACCCCCCGGAAATTTTCATGTTTTATTGTTTTACAACATTGATTGACAGTGGACTTCATTTGGCTTTTTTGATAGTGATCAACAGAAAAAAAAACTCTCATGTCAAAGTGAAAACAGATCTCTACAAAGAGATCTAAATTAACTATAAATATAAAACAAAAAATAATTAATTGCAAAAGTATTCACTCCCTTCCGGTCAGTATTTAGTAGATGCACTTTTGGCAGCAATTACAACCTTGAGTCTGTGTGGATAGGTCTCTATCAGCTTTGCACATCAACACACTGCAATTTTTCCCCATTCTTCTTTACAAAACTGCTAGATTGCATGGTGATCATGAGTGAACAGCCCTTTTCAAGTCCAGTGACAAATTCTCAATTGGATTTACAATTAGATGATGGTGCAAGGAAGGCCAAGCCAATTCTTGTGTACAAATGCAGACAGAGCAAAGAGTTAAATTGTACTAGAGGCAAAATTCAAAAGGGCGAAGAATGCAAGACTGAAGGTGCTGTATTTATGCGTGTAGCGTTCAGAATAAGTTGGACAAACTCATGATGCAATTAGAGACTGGTCGGTACAAAGTTGTAGGCATCACCGAGTTGTGACTAAAAGAAAGTCATAGTTAGGAGCTTAACATCAAGGATATACTTTGTAGTGAAAGTACAGGCAGGAGGGCATAGGTGGTGGTGTGGCTGTGTTGATGAGATGGAATTACATGTTTAGAAAGAGGTGACAAAGGGTCAGAGAATGTCAAATTTTTGTGGGTGGAGTTAAGAAACCATTATGGGAATCATATACAGGCCTCCAAATATTAGCCAAGATGTGGGGTTGAGATTGCAAAGGGAGCTGGAAAAGGCATGTAATAAAGGCAATGACAGAACCGTAATGGGGGACTTCAATACGCAAGGGAAAACCAGAAAATCAGGTTGGTGTCGGACCGCAAGAGGGAATTTGTTGAATGCCTATGGGATGGTTTTTTTTTAGAGCAGCCTATGCTTGAGCCTATTCAGAAAAAGGCCATCTTAGATTGGATGCTGTGTAAAACCCAGATCTTATTAGGGAACTTAGCGCAAAGCAATCCTTGGTAGGCAATGATCATAATATGACTGAAATCATACCGCAGTTGGGGACTGAGAAACACAAGCCACATGTATCAGTATCACAATGGAATAAATGAAATTACAAATGCATGAGAGAGGAGCTGAGGAACTGAAAAGAGTTATGTTTTTTTTAGAATCACTTGATTCTAGCATCGTCCCAGAGGACTGGAAGATTGAAAATGTCACTCCGTTCTTTAAGAAGGGAGGAAGGCAAAAGAAAGGAAATTATAGGCCAGTTAGCCTAACCTCAGTGGTTGGGAAAGTGCTGGGGTCTATCATTGAAGATGAGGTTTTGGGGTACTTAGAGACTAATGATAAAATAAGTCAAAGTCAGCATGGTTTCTGTAAAGGGAATTCTTGCCTGAAAAATCTGTTAAGAGTTCTTCAAGGAAGTAAACAAGCAGGGTGGACAAAGCAGTGGATGTCATTTATTTGGATTTGCAGAAGGCATTTGATAAGGTGCCACAAATGAGACTGTTCAACAAGATAAAATCCTATGGTGTTACAGGAAAGACACTGGCATGGATAGAGGAATGGCTGACAGGCAGGAGGCAGTGAGTGGGAATAAAGGGGCCTTTTCTGGTTGCCTGCCAGTGACTAGTGGTGTTCCTCAGGGGTCAGTATTGGTGCCGCTACTTTTCACATTGTATGTCAAGGATTTGGGTAACTGAATTGATGATTTTGTGGCAAAGTTTGCAAATGATACAAAGATAAGTGGAGGGTTAGGTAGTGCTGAGGAAACAATGCAATTGCAACAGGACATGGACAAATTGAAAGAATGGGCAAAAGAGTGGCAGATGGAATACAGTGTTGGGAAAAATATGATAATGTATTTTGGTAAAAGGAACAATAATGCAGATTATTAACTAAATGGAGAGGGGATTCAAACATCAGAGGTGCAGAGGGACTTAGGAGTCCTTGTGCAACTCCCAGAAGGTTAATTTATAAGACACTAGTCAGACTGCACTTGGGCCAACAGTTTTGGGCCCCATATCTCAGAAAGGATGCATTGTCATTGGAGACAGTCCAGAGGACATTCATGAGGATGATTCTGGGAATGAAGGGTGTTAACATATGAGGAGCGTTTGACAGCTTTGGGCCTGTACTCACTGGAATTTAGAAGAATGCACAGGGAATCATTGAATCCTATCGAAAGTTGAAAGAACTAGATAGGGTGGATGGGGAGAGGATGTTTCCTAGGGTGGGGGTATCCAGAACTAGAGGGCACAGCCTCAAAATTGAAGGGCAACCTTCTAGAATAGAGATATGGAGGAATTTTTTTTAGCCAGAGAGTAGTGAATCTGTGGAATGCTTTGCCACAGACTGCTGTGGAGGCCAAGTCAGTGGGTATAGTTAAGGCGCAAGTTGGTCATTTCTTGTTCAGTCAGGGCATCAAAAGATATGGCGAGACAGCAGGTTTATGAGGTTGAGTGGGGTCCAGGATCAGCCATGATGGAATGGCGGAGCAGGCTCGATGGGCTGAACAGCCTAATTCTGTTCCTATGTCTTATGGCCTTGTCAGTGTGGTACTGCCCCAGGAACATGAGGATCTAAAAGACCTACAGTGTACTATTCCACACTATAGCCCTCAGTAGTTAGAGGAATGCCAGGATTTTTGAGGATAGTGGCACCTACAGCAGTGATGGTTGAAAAGCCTGCACCATTTGTACTAGACCACACTTGTACTATGCCGACACCTAATGTTGTGATGCTGCTTCTAACGTGGCAGCTACACAACACTTTACCATAGCCCGCTGAACAGGGTGTGAAGTCATGCTGCTCAGCCAATCAAATTTAACCTTCAAAGAGAACCAGCTCTCAACCCAGCTACATTGGTCCCTATGGTGGATCCCCAAACCTCATTACTGTGCATAAGTGGTTGAAACTATCACGTCACCCTGACCCAACCTCTCCACTGTGCTCCTCGAGAACCCAGACTTGATGCTCTTTATGGATGGCTCTTCTTGTAAGCCTAATGTCTACACTACACTGTCAGGATATGCAAGAGTGACTCCTTTTGAAACATTAGAGGCAGGGGCCTTCACCCGAAGAACGTCTGCTCTGACACGTCTTTACACTGACATGAACCTGTATTCTGGCAGAGGGATACGGAGTAAGTATTCATACAGACTCTAGATGTGCTTTTGGTTACTCTGGCAACATGGAGTGTTTATTACTTTATCAAGGAAATCTATACAACATGCACACCTTATTACGAATTTATTGCAAGCAATGCAGTTACCAAAACAAATTGCTGTCATTAACTACTTTCCACTAATACTCCAGACCCCATAGCATAGGGTAATGATCCCACTGATGCAGCCCCTAAAAAGGCCGCCATTGATGAAAAAGTGATGTAGATGCTTATGCAAGTGCAATGCACTCCAACAGCTCCTACTCCTACTTTGCAGGATTTGTTTGCTGCCTAGGGTTTCCAAAGAAGGGAGAGGGGGGTATGGAAGGACAAGCAATACTTCAAGGATTCTGAAGGGGTACGGAGGCATCCAGACAATCATCCAGTGTGTCCCAGAAATTTCCTATATGCCCTTATTCGGTTAGTGCAAGGGAAAGGTCATGTAGGAAAGGTGGGTATTATACATCAGAGACAACAATAATTTGCATCAGGGCTGACAGTAATTGCAAAACAGGCTGAGTGATATAAATACCCGTTGGCAATAGTGGATATGTACGTGGGTGGAGGCCTTTACCACTAGAAAGATTGATAAACGAATGATGGTTAAGACATTGATGAAGGACATTATTCCCAGATTTGGGGTGCCATACAAATTTAACAGTGACTGAGGGACTCACTTCACAGGTAAACTAATCAAGTAATTGGACCAAGCATTAGGCTTCACTTGGGAGTAACATCTTCCGTATCAGTCCCAATCCTCTGGGTTAGTGGAAAGAATGAATGGAGTACTAAAAGGTACATTGGCTAAAACATGTCAGGAAACTGGACTGAAGTGGCCGGAGGCCCTTCCTATGACTTTATATACTCTAAGAAATCAAGTAAATCGGACAACTAAATTAACCTCATTTGAAGTATTAATAGAACGACCAATGCCAACTGGGCGCCGACCTCCTTTAACAAGTTCCCAAGCCTCTTTGGCCTGGACTGATGAGAAAACTATTGAAATTGTTAAGTTTTTGGATAAAGCCATAAGATTGAATCAGGGGTGAGTGGCAGGTGCATTGCCTTAGCCGAGGAAGAAAATAGTCATCCCTTTAAACCAGGAGACTATATATATGTAAAAACTCTTAAGAAAGACTCTTTCTGCTAGGTGGAAGAGGCCCTATCACGTGATTTTGGTGACAAGCACTGCAGTAAAAGGTGGAAAAAAAGCCCGACTGGATTCACATGAGGCGGTGCAAGTTCAGTCATGGTGAGGGAGAAGCGGTGACCCAAAAAAAAAATCGAAGTTATTATTTTACTTGGATTCTTGCAGGCGCAGGCCCCCTAATATATAAATGAGGCCCCATTGCAAAATAACTTTATCTCTTAGTTATGAATTTGCTGTACGCTTGAATGCTTCTGCTTGCTGGATATGCACTTGCATTCCTCACCATAGCAGGGGCAGGGAGGTATCCCTTTCAGGGCTGTTCCCCTCAAGAAAAACAAAGTGGCCAAATGGGAAAACTGGGAAGGACAGGATTGAAACATAGATATGACAAAACAAGGTGAAATGGACAAAGGAAGGATATAGTTTGGAGAACTTTAAGGGCTCCTATCAACCCAAGTATAACGTGTCCCATTTCCCCTCATTCCTACTATTGAGCAGTTCCCTGTGGGAGAATTGTGTGTAAAGTGTATCCACCTCTTGGGGTCGGGGAAACTGAGGTCTGTTGATATCAGCCACTGTCTACAAACCCTTCACTCTGTTACGAACATGTGACACGTGACAGGTGTACTTGTCACGTGACAGGTGTTGAAGCTATACTGGACTTGAGGTAATGGTCTTGTGATGGTGGAGTGATGTCATTTTCCTGACAGTAGAGGTCACGTGACAGGTTTGTTTTTTTTTTAAGGGTATAAAAGGTGGACCCCTCCCTGTGAGGAGGGGCAGTTTGTGGCTGGATTTGCCATGTTGACTTCATGTTGACGCAGTGTGGCTGAAAAATGGAGTTTTATTTAATGCTTAAAGTTTAAAAGGTCATTGTCAGCAGTTTCTTTATAATACTGCTAGTTGAGAATCAGTGGAGAGTGAAGATTGGAGTTCGGGAGTTAAAAGATCGAGGGAAGTTGATTTCAACGGTGAAACGGGTTTGACCTTGTTTGATCCTCATTCGGAAGGAATTCGTTGACTGTGCTCGTGTTAATCCCTGTGAATAGCAGAAAGGATTGAGTACAGTGTTGTAAAGGAAAGGTCAGTGCCTTTAAGCCATTACATTTCACTTCCGTAAATTCTTCGTGGGAAAAGTAGTTCGAATGGAAAATGCAACAACACGACGTGAAAGAGAATTTAAATTGTCTTAAAAAGTCTCTCCTTAAATGGACTGTAAGCATTTTGAACTTTTGCAATACTACTTTGAAGAACTGTTTTTGCGACATCGCTTTAAGAACTGTTTAAGCTGCCGCACAGCAGCTGATTTCCAGTTACGTAGTGGTTTGTTTAGTTTTGGGGGTTTATTTTTCAGTGTTTAATAAACGTGTTATTTGTTATAAAAACCCCTGCCTCACTCATATATTTATTGTTGCTTGAATCCGTAACAACTCCAATGACCCACTTGGAAGTAACCTCTTATCCTTTAGGAAAAGGGCCGCAATCAGTACACCTGAGAGAGGTGTCACCCATCAAAATCCAAGTGGAAATGCCACTGATTTTTTGCAAATATGGCATTCAGGTCATTCCCTATAACAGTACTTACTTTGTCTGCAGTTACTGGGCCTAACCCTGGCTGCCCCAAAACTGGGTAGGAGCCTGTTATGTGGCTCCCTTTGTGGCACCTGAAATCCTTAAACTTGTATCCCAACATCCAGATTAAGAGGGCTATCACTGAGGCTGAAAGGTTCTGGAAGATTGCGTTTCTATGTACAGGGCAGAGAGAGCAGCTCAAGAATTGAAACAAACAGCCTCAGCCCTTGATAAGATGGCCAATGATAGCTCTTTGGCCCTGTAGGAAACTCAGCAGCAGATTAAGGAACTAACTATTGAGGTAGTAGCCATAAGAATGGTAGCCCTGCAAAATAGAATGTCTCTGGACTTCATACTAGCTGAGAAAGGTGGAACCTGTGCTATCATAGGACAGGAATGCTGTGTCATTATTCCCGATGAGTCCAAGATCATAATCCATTGTTCGGAAGAGTGTGAAAGGTAGAAGAATTCCACAACTATAATCCACCCAGAGTGTGATGGCCTTTTGGGAATCTCTTGGGAGGTGGTGGACAATTGTGCAGCATTGTGCATTAACACCAGCATTGGTAGTAGTGGTAGTAGGGACCTTTAGATTTACGTGTGCCCTGGTACCCCAACCCCGGCATGGAACCACAGGGATGCTTCCAAAGATGAAGCTGGAACCCATTGATCCTGAGTATGATGGAGATACTTGTTTAGACATGTGCCCTCTGCCCCCCAGGTTATGAAGTCTCTTATTTGGAAGGTGAGAAGGAGTAAAGCTGATCTAATTATCAAAAAGGAGGTGACTGTGGAAGAAAACTAACCCTCAATTCTCAGGCTGAACAAAATCATGAGGAGAGCAGGGTAAAAAGCAAATGAATTCTGTCTGTCTACTTGTGCTAATTAGCAACAAATCCTGTTAGTAATGAAGAACTGATAAGCATGGATGTTGTGTGCAAGGAAGAACTATTGGCCTTCAAGGCTACAGGACTAACTGCTTAGTTTCTTTTAATTAATGGGGAATTGACTGTGATTGTGGGGACCCCATGTCTAAATTCGTGTAAGGCATGGAAGCATCATGAACTTTGTCAATAAGTCTCAGCAAGAACTCTTGACCCCTGAGAACTGCCGAGCTGCATGTATTTTAGGTATAAAAGCCCATGCTTGTACTTACTTAAGTAGAGTCTCCTGGTGGGATCTCCATGGTCACATAATAAAAGTAATTAAACTCAATACTGGGGCCTGTGTCTTTAAGTGTAATTGGTGATAATAAATTTCTGACACCCTGCTTTTCGGACAATGAGGTGCACATTTAGACTACTTTAATTGTAACTAGGCAATTAGCAAATAAATTTTCTTTATAATTGTATACAGTGTATGATCTGTTATTTCTTGCCGATGGATAATTGCATATAGGTAGTATTTACACAGTGTTCGCTCAAATTGGGGTTCTAATAATCGAAACATCCCAACTTTCCTGTTTGGTTGGACCCAAATCATACCAACCCTGGACGTACATTGTTAAGAAATGTGGTCTTCTCACCACTGATTCTAGCAGAGCCAGCAAACGAGCCAATTTTCCCATAGTGAGGGGGCTTCAGATGAATAGCTAATAGATATATTAAACTATTTCTCCTTCATAAATGAACACAAATTCTGCCCAATGATATTTAATTGCTGATATTCTCCCTATTAGTCGTCAGGCAAAATGTCCAGTTTCAACATCTCAATTCTGAAGAGTGAGGTTACTTTTGCTATTTTCAATCTGTATCAACTATTCCAGAAGCACAAACTTTGGAAGACATTTTCCAGTACATTAATCATCTTGATACAGGTCATCTGTTCCTGGGGATTTATTGCTTTTCAATCCCAATAATTTTCTTAATTTTTTTCTATTTAAAATGAATGCTGTTTTTAAACTTCATTCAATTAAGAGCCCATTTGATTTGCAAGCCAGCTTCTACTTTAGAACATTCACTCCCTCCAAAAATCAACATCACCCCAATCTGGACTGAAGTAAACAGCCAAGGTTTTGTCAGTAATACCATCTAAACTTTATATCCTCGCCATCAAAAATGAGATTAGAAGGGTCATGGAAATATTCTCATCTTGACAACACAAGTCATAGAAAATAGAACATTAAGTACCATTGGCATTTCTACTGGTTGAAATCATAGATCTATTTCCCAAATATCTGAGTGTCCTTACCACATGGGCTCCAGTGATATGATTTTTTTTTAAAAGCACCCCTAACTCAAACATAGACTGCTTTCACAAGCAATGGTTACATCCTACAATTAGGGAGAATTGTGCATACTATTACTAAATGCAAATTACCAAACAGAACTAGTACAGCTATATTCTGTACAGTGTACATATAGATTTTTAGCCTCATACCTGCAACTGCTTTACAGCCTCTTCCAAAACATTAATCTGGTTGTCTTTTTTCAATAAGGAAGTCTGAAGATCTTCAAGCTTGTTCTCTGATGTTCTGGAGCTCAGCTCTGTCTGCAATTGCTTGATTTTACCTTCTTGCAGTTTGTTGGTGTCCTGGCTTGTGGTCAATGCCATTTTTAATTCTTGAATTTTTATTCCCATTGTCTGAAATTGTATAGTTAACTGATTAAGTTTAACTCTCCCAAACTACTTCAGGTTACTGCATTTCAAGATGCTTTAAATCACGTGTATTTTATTCATAACATCTACATTAAATCGTACCTTTGAACCTTTGAAATATAAAGCAAAATGGTTGTATGGCACCATTCAAGATTCAGAGCAACACAAAATCAATTTTACATTCATGTACATCTCACGAGTGTTAAGTAAGGGAATTATACCTTGGCTGCAGCTCCGCAAGTGTTCAATGGCACGCATGCCTTGAACTGCAGCAGCTGGTGCAAGCTTGCTCAAGTAACCAGCACACAGTCCCAGATCCTGGAATGAGCTAATCAGCAATAATCATTTATGCACGCTTTTATATTGGAACACCAGCACAGTTTCTATAGACCAAAAGGCAGGTTTTACTAAGCTGGTCATCTTCCTGTACAACTTGGGAGTCTCAGAAAAGCATCTCGGAGAGATGCAAGTCCTAAGTTAAACAGCCGTATAGAACAACTCTCAAGGAAATCAATTAGGAAGAGTAAGTCCATTCAAGTCTGCTCCACCTTTCAAAAAATTCATGGCTGCATTATGCCAGAATCAAAATCCTTTTCTGGTCCAAGTCTCCATAACCCTCAACCCTTGCAAATATCTATCAATCTCTTCCTTAAATATTATCTAACAATCTGGCCTCTAGAAGCCTCAAGGGCAGAGAATTCCAGAGACTGAAGAGTTTCTGAGAGAGAAAAAATTATTATATGCCGCAGTATGAAATGCCCAGCGCCTTAGTTGTGATTCCCAAATGCAGCAAGAAAGTATATATATATGGTCCCCTTTAGGATCATATATATTTGAGTAAGGTCACTCCTTCATTGTTCTAAACTCCTAAATAGAGGAGCCCTCAACTTCCCAGGAATTAGTCTAGTGAGTCTTTTTTGAATACCTCCAACACAACCATATACTATTTTTTTTAAAAAAAGGTAAGGTGATCAAAACTGTGCACAGTATTCCAGATGCAGCCTCATAAGTAGCCTATACAAAACAACCGGGCTTGAGTAGCATTAGTGACGGGACAGTAGATGTTGATTTTACAGGCCGAATCCTTGCACTTTATGTCTCCATTGTAGAACAAAGCCTGATTTTGAAGCTTAACTGACTTTGCAATGAAGGCTAAGATACTTAAATTTAAAAAAAAAACAACAGAAAATAGCAGAAATACTCAACAAGTCCTGCTACATCTGTTGGAAGAGAACAAAAGCTAATGTTTCAGCTTGAAGACGGTCATAACTGGGACGAGACAAGGTTGGTTGTTATTCTGCAGGAAGGGTGTGACAGAGAGGACATCTCAGATTGCGCAAAATCAACACAACCAATGGTGATAAGCTTTAACATCGAAGAACACAGAAGGTCGAGCAGCACTCGTGGGAAGATCGAAACTGTTGATGTTCAGGACTAAAGCCCTACCTGACACAGAGTGTAGAGGCAAGATGACCAGCAGAGAGAGAAAGGGAGTGGCAAGGAAGGACTTTCAGGTATGTGGGGGATAGAGAAGAGGCGCAGAATCACAGAAAGCTAGTGCCAGAGAGAAGGACCAGTGGATGGAGCTGGAAGCCAGTGATTCTTTGCACACAAGAACCATATTATTTTTAATCACAAAAGGAAGAATTGCACCACATCCCCAATTTCTGAGTCACCTCAAAGACATGCTCCTGGTTCATGCTTCAGCAACAGTAAAAAACATTCTCAGCCAATTCAAAAATGTGACCTGACGGTGAAAAGGGAGAAGAACAAGTCATACCAGTTTCTAAAAATGAGGCTTTGTTTGTGCTGTGATTCACTTTTAACAGGGGCAAGTTCAATCTGATCACAGATGCTCCATCTCCAGACAAAAGTTGAATACAGAAGACTACACTGATACTGTCCATAAACAGGGAGGCCTGTTTTGAGGGCTGCCATTTCCTAGGATACCCCTTACATTCCCCTTCTGCAATACACAAGACAAACAGCAGGCAGTCTTGCCCAGCTCCAGATTTTATCTGAAAAAATTCACTTTTCCATCCATTCATACAATATGAATTACTAACACACACAAAGCAGTCATATTCAACTGCAGATTCCCCAGCAGGACCCCATTTTGGGGACGATATCCACCTTCTATGAAAATATACTGTTATAATCCAAACTCACTGAGCAAGTTGATTCTGTCTGTCTATCTTAAAAACAACTAATCACTCAACAGCACAAAGCTGTCAAGAAATCTTCCTGCTGGAATGCCACACTCATCACCAGCCTCAAAGCACACAACCTGATTGATAATGACCTTGCAAAACAATCTTTAATCTACATTAAGTAGTGAGATAGATTGTCAACTTCTCATCTCTTCCTGGTAAATGAGGGCAATGAAGATTCTGAATATACTGTCCTCTGGAAGAAGGACCAATCCACTCCAGTCTCTGCAACATAATTCAACTGCATTTTAGAATGTCCATATTCTTGTTCTGATACGAAAATACTACGCTATCGAAATGCTCTGTAGACGGTTTACTTGCGAAACAGACCTCCAAGATCTTCAACTTAGTTATCAAATAATGTGCAGCTACACCCATGACCTTGAAATTACTGTAATATTAAATTACAGTGTCTTTTTTTAAATCAGTAAAAGTAATTCAGTACAAAGAATTTGCATACCTGAAACAATTGTTCATCTGTCTTCATTTTTTCCTTCAGTTTCTGGTTCTCCATGGCCAATACTGGATCAGAGCCATTTTTGTTGAAAGATTGCTGTCTGACAGTTTCAATTTCCAAAAGCAGCTTCTCATTCTCTTTCTTCTGATTATCCACCTGATTCCAAGTATTCCTGATGTACATTACATATCCATTCTGCTTTGACCTGGAAAATGTAGCTTCATTCTGCAGGTATGGGAAAGAGAAATATACCTTCAGCAACTTAAAGATTTCAAAATGATTCTCAAAGTGAATCAAGTTAAATAATTAAGTGGTTTATCCACCATTCATAATTGACTTAAACTAATGAACTGGGGGGAGGACTTAGCGGTTCTAATATTTCTCTTGTTCATTCTTTGCGGCACTCCTATTTTCATAGACGGTTACGAAGAAAAAGCATTTCAGGATGTATATTGTATACTTTTCTCTGACACAAAATTATACCTTTGAAATACCATATACTGACGAGTTGCTCATTTAAAGAAGAAAAATATGGAGGACGTCACGTGATAACATAGTAGGATCGAGACACTGGAACCCAGCCCTCCCGTAAAAAAGTCAATAAATTAATGTTTAAGTAAAGAAAAGTTAGTCAATACTTTAAGGTTACTTATAAACTATTCCGGATTGTTTTAAGCTATGCCTCATAAACAGAGGACGAAGAAAACTACTACCGCGAAGACAGCTCAAGTTGGAACAGAATCAAGGCCTACTTCTACCGAAGAACCACGGACTCAGGTACAGTACATCACCGGCGAAACAGAACAGGAAACTGCGGCAGCATCAGCCATTTCTAAAGGAAAAGATCAACGAGAACTGCGCAAGCGTAAAGGAACGAGCATGCGCAAACGAGAGCAACCAGAACTACAAAACCCAGCAACGACTGAAACCGACAGTGAAAGTGAATCTGAGAGAGAGTCGGATTCTCTGGAAAAATCAGACAAAGATGGAGATGAAAGTTCCTCTGAAAATACAAAAAAGACTTTGGGAGACAAATAATGCATAAATTAAATGCATTAAAAGTAACCAAAAAGTAATTAAAGAAAAAATAATAAATATGGAGACTATGTTTGATAAAATGACAAAGAAACAGGAAAAAATGGAAAAGAAAATTACAGATTTGGAAGTCAAAATGGAAGATATGGATGGAAGAATGAAGAATATGGAAGATGATAATAATGCCTAGACATCAGAAAGAAAACAACTCGTGGAAAAAATTGATAAGCTTGAAAATTTTAGTAGACGCAACAATATTAAAATTGTTGGACTTAAAGAAGATACCGAAGGAGAAGACCCAATAAATTTTTTTCAAAAATGGATTCCTGAAAAATTGGAAATGGGAGAAGAAACTTCAATTGAGATTGAAAGGGCTCACAGAGCCTTAAGGCCAAGATCTCAAGATGACCAAAATCCGCGATCAATTTTGATAAGATGTTTAAGATACCAGGATAAAGAAAAGATTTTGAGGGCGGCTGCCCAAGGTGCCAAAAGAAGAAAGGGTCCATTGATGATAGCAGAGAAACCAGTTCTTTTTTATCCTGATATAAGTTATAACCTTTTGAAGAGAAAAAAAGAATTTAATTCAGAAAAAAGTCTTATGGGAAAAAGGTTATAAGTTTTTAATGCATCACCCAGCAACACTGATAATTTTTTTGGAGGAGGGTAAAAGATTTTTTTCCGATTATCAAGATGCGGAGATGTTCGCACAAAAACTTCCATTTATTCGCTAATTAAACGTAGAGACTTCTAAATGTAATGGTTAAAGACGAAGACAGAGTTAGCGTATGGAACTGATGGACATTTAAGGATGATATAAGGGAGAAAAGTAAAATTTTAGAAATATTAATTGAGAATAGTATGTTTTTTTCTTTTTTATATATATATATTTTTTATGTTGCGGGGGGGCTGGGGAGCTTTGAATCGGTTACTACGGGATTCACGTGTGTAATCATGGCGATTGCCATGACCCGTACAATAGAGGGGGGTAATGTTGTGTTTTTTTCTTTCACAACATTAGTAGGGGGGTATTTTGTTTTTTTCTTTATACTCTATTTTTCTTCTATTCTTTTGCCTGGATGATTGGTGGGGACACACATAGCAACATGGAGACTTCTAAAAAGATTTCCCAGGATACCATGAAAGTTGAAAGATTAGGCATTATTATAGATTGGAGTAACATAATTAAAAACAATGACTAATTTATTGAATTTTTTAAGTTTTAATGTTAATGGGCTTAATGGACCAGTAAAAAGAAAAAGAATTTTAACATATATTAAAAAAATGAAAATAGATATAGCTTTCTTACAAGAAACTCATTTAACGGACATAGAACATCAGAAATTAAAAAGAGACTGGGTTGGAAATGTTATTGCAGCTTCATTTAACTCAAAGGCGAGAGGAGTTGCAATTTTGGTTAATAAAAATTTACCAATTAAAATACAAAATGTATTAATTGATTCGGTAGGAAGATATTTAATTATACATTGTCAAATTTTTTCAGAACTATGGACTCTTATGAATATTTATGCACCAAATGAAAATGATGTAAAATTTATACAGGAGGTCTTTTTGAATTTGGCTAACACACATGATAAAATATTAATAGGTGGAGATTTTAATTTTTGTTTAGATCCAGTTTTAGATAGATCAACAAAGGCTGTTACAAAATCAAAAGTAGTAAAATTAACTCTATCATTGATGAAAGACTTAAATTTGATTGATATATGGAGAAGAATCAATCCAAAAGAAAGAGATTATTCATTTTATTCAAATAGACATAAAACATACTCAAGGATAGATTTTTTCCTATTATCAACGAATACTCAAGATAGAGTGAAAAATGTGGAATATAAAGCAAGAATATTGTCTGATCACTCTCCTTTAATAATGACAATGATAATGATAGATAAAGAGGAATCAATTTATAGATGGAGATTTAATTCAATTCTACTAAAACGTCAAGATTTTTGTGATTTTATGAAAAAGCAGATTCAGTTCTTTTTAGATACAAATTTACATTCAGTTGATGATAAATTTATATTGTGGGAAGCAATGAAGGCATATTTGAGAGGTCAGATAATAAGGTATACTTCTAAAATTAAGAAGAAATATATGATAGAAATAGATCAATTGGAAAAAGAGATTATAAAATTAGAAAAGAATCTCAAAGAAATATGACAGAAGAAAAACACAGACAACTTATTAATAAGAAGTTACAATATAATACACTCCAGACATATTGAACAGAAAAAGCAATTATGAGAACTAAACAGAGATATCATGAACTAGGTGAAAGATCACATAAGGTCCTTGCATGGCAGTTAAAAACAGATCAGACTTCTAAAACAATAAATGCAATTTGAACAAAAGTGAATGAAATTACTTATAAGCCTCTAGAAATTAATGAGGCTGTTAAGAATTTTTATTCTGAGTTGTATAAATCAGAATCAAAAAATGATGACGTTAAGATAGAAAGATTTTTTATCACAAATAACTCTTCCAAAATTAAATACGGAAGAACAGAAGGGATTAGGTATGCCGTTTACATTGAAGGAGGTTGAAGAAGCTCTGGGATCATTTCAAAGTAATAAATCTCCAGGAGAAGATGGTTTTCCGCCTGAATTTTATAAAAAGTTTAAAGATTTATTAATTCCTCCTTTTATGGAGTTAATACATCAAGTGGAAAGAACGCATAAACTTCCAGAATCTTTTTCAACAGCTATTTAAATAGTATTGCCAAAAAAAAATAGAGACCTTTTAAAACCAGCATCATATAGACCTATTTCTTTATTAAACACCGATTATAAATTAATAGCAAAAATCTTATCTAATAGATTATCTAAATACTTACCAAAATTAGTGCATATGGATCAAACAGGATTTATCAAAAATAGACAATCGGCAGATAATGTAACCCGGTTATTTAGTATAATCCATTTAGCACAAAAGAGGGAGGAAATGAGTGTGGCAGTTGCTTTAGATGCAGAAAAAGCATTTGATAGATTGGAATGGTATTTCTTATTTAAGGTATTGGAAAAATATGGATTAGGAACATCATTTATAAAATGGATTAAAACCTTAAATACTAATCCCAAAGCTAAAGTAGTGACAAATGGTCAAATTTCAACATCATTTCAGTTAACAAGATCAACTAGGCAAGGTTGTCCATTATCATCTGCTTTGTTTGTGTTGGCAATAGAGCCATTAGCTAAATGAATTAGAATGGACCCAGACATTAAGGGTTTCAGAGTTAATCAGGAAGAATACAAGATTATTTGCTGATGATGTTCTACTTTATTTAACAGATCCATTACATTCACTACGCAAATTATCTTATAGATTAGAAGAATATGGAAAAATATCGGGTTGTAAAATAAATTGGGATAAAAGTGAAATTTTACCTCTTACTAAAGGAGATTATAGTCAATGTCGATTAATAACTCAATTTAGATGGCCGGCAAATGTATAAAATATTTAGGTATAAGAGTTGATAATGACATAAAAAACTTATACAAATTAAATTATTCACCACTTTTGAAAAAAATTCAGGAAGATCTTGAAAAATGGGTGGCATTACCAATAACATTAGTAGGTAGAGTAAATACTATAAAAATGAATATATTCCCTAGACTACAATATTTATTTCAATCATTACCAATACAATTACCCCAGAAGTTTTTTCAAGAGTTAAACAAATATGTGAGGAAATTTCTCTGGAAAGGTAAGATGTCAAGAATAGCGTTGGAAAAATTGACATGGAAATTTGATCTAGGAGGGTTACAACTTCCAAATTTTAAGAATTATTATAAAGCAAATCAACTTAGATTTATTGCATCTTTTTTCGAGAAAGATAAACCGGCACGGATTAAAATAGAACTAGATAAAATAGGAGAAAACGTACCAGAAGATTTTATATATAAATAAGAATCTGAATGGATACGGGAAAAGAAAGAATCTCCTATATTAAAACATTTGATTGACTTATGGAATAAGATAAATGTTGATGATGAGACAAAAAAATCTTTATTAGCAAAGAGATCTTTAATTCAAAATAGACTTATTCCTTTCACAATGGACAATTAACTTTTATATAATTGGTTTCAAAAAGGGATTAGATATATAGGAGATTTTTTTGAAGGAGGTATGTTAATGTCATTTGATCAATTAAAGAATAAATATAGAGTATCAAATAGCACTTTATTTTGTTACTTTCAACTAAGGGCTTATTTAAGAGAAAAATTAGGTCAAACAATGTTATTGCCGAAATCTAATGAAATAGAAATTTTAATTCAAAAAGGAAATATTAAAATATGTATATCTTGTATGTATAATTTGATTCAAAAACAGGCAATTAAACAAGGAGTCCATAAGTCAAGACAAAAATGGGAAAGTGATTTGAATATTAAAATTGAAGAAACAAATTGGTCAAGACTATGTCTTGATAGTATGACAAATACAATAAATGTTCGGTTAAGATTAGTGCAATATAATTTTCTACATCAATTATATATTACACCACAAAAAATAAATTAATTAAATCCAAATTTATCTGATCAGTGTTTCCGATGTAACCAAGAAACTGGTACTTTTTTACATTCTACATGGTCTTGTTCTAAAACTCAACCTTTTTGGACAAATTTAAGACTTGTACTGGAACAAATTACAGGAACACAACTTCCTCATAATCCAATATTACTCTTACTAGGTGATATTGAAGGGATAAAACTGAAACTCAAACTAAATAAATATCAGAAAGAATTCATAAAAATTGCACTGGCAGTAACCAAAAAAGCTATTGCAGTTACTTGGAAATCAGATACATATTTAAGTATAGACTGTTGGATAAAGAAATTTATGGCTGTATTCCATTAGAAAAAATTACTTATGATTTAAGAGATAAATATGAAACATCTCTGAAAATTCGGTGCCCTTATTTACAAAAGACAGGACTAAATATATAAGTGCTCTGAAGATGAAACAATTGGTTATTTGGGGAAATAAATAAATATATATACTAAAGTTATTACGAACTCCATGGAGCATGTGGAGATCTTCCAACAACAAGGTACTCTTTCTTTTTTTTCTTTCTTTCTCTTTTTTTTCTATAGGGAAGTTAGGGGGGAGGGGAAGGGTTATATACATTTTTTTCCATACTTTACTCTGTAATCACTTAAAAATGCAATAAAAAAAGTTTTCAAAAAAAAAGAAAAATATATACCCGAACTGTTTCATTTTGAAGTTGAAGGTCTTGATTTAGTATCCGTATTCTATCTTCAATGTCTTCAATTGTCTTTGAAGCATTTGTAAAAGATGTATTAGAAATTCTTTCCTGTAGAACCTTTCGAGCTTCTGCCTTGGACGATAATCCATTCTTTGTGCTTCTCAGATGGTTTTCATATTTTAGTTTCAAATCTGATAAAGTCTGCTGGGCATTCTGAATCAGAGAGTATGTAAGAATAAACGTAAACCATCTAAATAAGATTGTACAAAGCAGAATCTATTATTTATTTAAAGTAAGTATGGCCCAAAATGAAGGTGACTGGACACTCAATCTTTCATTCAATTTCTTCAATTGGAAAAATAGTCTTGTTCTGCTTATTAACAAAATTTTGTTTACCAGGAACATTACAGCAGTGTATACAACAGATGCTGGAAAATTAAAATTCAGTATCAGAGTTGAAAAGAATTATGAGCTGTACAAGGCATTACTGTTGCTTCACACGTGAAGTTTTAATTATCACCACTACAAGGGGTACATTACGTTAAGAGGTATTACTGTCAAATTTTAAAATTGTTAAATTGTGAAAAGATACTTTTTATTGCTGGTTTTGAATTGATGGAGGACCATGCAGTGGTGCATATTAAATGTGTGAATAACTGTCACAGTCCATGTGATTAACAAGATCTTAATTTAACATTTAATGACATTCTAAGGAAAAAATATTTTCTTCAAAGTTACTAAATTATTTGGTTTCTTAACTTTTCCCTGTAGATTTTGTTGACGAAGGTGGAAAACACTACAAGTAAAAGATTTAAATCTTTTTAAAACCGTTGCCCATTCAGAATTTAAATAAAACTTGAATCACTTGCAAAGTTTTTAAAAGCTCTATTGATTGGTCAATAAAACAGAATGAGGACACAGATAGAAAGAAACTAATAACTGGTCACTGAGATCTCATAAATATTTGAAGGAATTGGATATCAACAACCAAATTAAAGCTTTGCATAAAAGGTAGTCGAAGCATTTGAAGGCTATTTCAACATTGAGATTGTGGTCTGCCTGTTCCACATCCCTGTTTTCCCAAAATAGAGCTTCATAAGCAGCTGCTATCAATACTAAACTTGACAGAGGAAATTCTGACTCAACTCAGCAAAACATTATCAAAACAAAATCTAACAGAATTAGGTATTTAAGACTGAATTTAAGGGAGCAAACATCAGCAACTACCAGCAGAAATGACAAAGCAACGTTCAATTAGGAAAAGTATTTTGACTAGTCCGTCCAGTCAAAGAGTTCAGAGTCCAATGGAGAGTTCAAATTGTGATAAGTCCCCTTCCCATGTCAACAAAATTTACCAAAATAAACTGATGCAAGAACAGTGTCTCTATGCAACTCAGTTGAGGAGTGGTATAGTATGGAATAGATCTCAGCTAGCTAAGGGAAACAGAGACTAGAGTTTTGAAATATGAAAGCTTTTGTATGTTGCGATGGACTGACAAATCATAATGGAGAATTACGCTAGCAGTCAATGATGACTGATATAAAACAATAATTTATTTCATTCATGTGTTGATCCAGAAATTTATTTTGAAAATGCTTTCATTGAAATGCACATTTCCCTTCTCGCATCAGTATGGATTAATTAAAGATAATTAGGTGCAGATGCTGGAAATCTGAAATTAAATCGGAGAAATGCTGGAAAAGCTCAGTATGTCAGGCAGCATCTGTGAAAGAAACAGTTAACTTACTCACATTGAAGACTCCTCAAAATTCTGTTCCAATGACCAGTCTTTAACCCAAACCATTAACCATTTTCCACAAATCCTGTCTGACTTGCTGTATTTTTCCAGCATTTTTAAATTGAGTGCTAATTTGGTACTTTCTCTGCAAGTTATATTGGTTCAGAAACCAGACAGATACTTTTGCTCTAAAAAATATTAAAAATAAATTAGACACATCTGTTGGGAACGATTTTGAAAGTTTCTTAACAATAGTTATTAAACCAACATTGATTCTTCCTTTCTTGATTTAACAGAATTATTAAGATGTCAACTGAACAATGACAGGTTTTCCAGACATAAATTTTAAAGTCATAGAACATAGAAATCCCCTCAGGAGAACAGATAAAATTAGGGATCCATGGATTTCAAAAGGAACAAATATTAAGATACCAACTGTATAAAAATGGTTACAATAAATCTCAAATCCAAGATAAGCTTGAAAATTACAAAGACAAAGGACACAAGAAAAACAGCAAGATTAATAAATAACAAACGAACAAAATCTCTTGCGGATCACTATGTAAGGACATGTCACAGATATGATGGTATGTATCAAGAATGAAATCAACAGATGAAGGACAAGGATATTTTCAAAATTTAGTTCAGTTTTAGTATTTTGGAATCACTAGCAAAAGGATGAAGTCAAATTTGCAGAAATTTGCAGATAGAAGTGATTATTTTAGTAAACTGAGCAATGTAAATCTATTCAATACACTCAACTCATGCGTCCAGATAGTAGGCATGCAAGCTACTTTGACAGCATAAACCCAATGATACAAAATAGACTCCTATCACACTGTTGTCGGAATTTCACAAAAGTATTTCAGAAAATATGTAAGAATGACCCACAATTCAATTATTTAGTTAAGTGAGTGTTCCAAATCAACTACTTCCTCATATCAAAAAGACATGATACAATCACTACCCTTTGCTGTATCACCCCTGGGAACAATCTTCATGAAACATTGTTCTGCTGGGGATGTGTGGCAAGGAAATAAAACAAGAAAAAAATCACCAAAATATTACAGGCTCCCTTCTCCATTTATTTCTGTGGTACAAATGCAAAGGCTCCAGCTCTTTTTAGCAATCACCATCAAATCATACATGAACTGGAGATCTTGGTTGAAGTGACCAAAGATCTTATTTTACACCAGGACACTTACTTTTTAGTAAATGCAACTGGATAACAATCAATCAGGAAGAACAATCTCAGCAAACCTTACAGATCTGTAGTCCAGAAGTATTAAGGTCAAATATAAAACTGGACCTACAGATCTGAGTGCTCTGGATCTTCTCATTCAAATTGTGTTTAACCCTGGACAGCGAATTTTAGCAACAAATCTTCAAAGTATCAAAAATTAAGTTATAACTATATAACAACTACAGCACAGAAACAGGCCATCTCGGCTCTTCTAGTCCAAGCCGAACGCTTACTCTCACCTAGTCCCACCAACCTGCAATCAGCCCATAACCCTCCATTCCTTTCCTGTCCATATACCTATCCTTTTTTTTATAATGATAAAATCAAACGTGCCTCTACCACTTCTACTGGAAATTCTTTCCACACAGCTGCCACTCTCTGAGTGAAGAAATTCCCCCTCATGTTACCCCTTAACTTCTGCCCCTTAACTGTCAACTCGAGTTGATAAAGTTATCTAAACATTAACTAAAAGGAAGGTTAAAAATAGAAACATAAATTGTTGAAGTAATGTTTACAAAATTCATTACTCAGGGAAGTAGCAGTAAACTATGATAGATGGGAAATAAATTCTGATGTGCTGAGTAGGCTTGTGCACATTAGGAGAAATAGAGTTAAGCAGGACAAGCATTAGGACAACAAAAATGCACTGAAAATACATTAATACCACTTTCAGTATGAATAATATTTTAGCCACTCAAATTATAACAAGCTAGACACCAATACCATTAATGATTCCTGTGGAGGCTGGTCTAGTACTCAAGCCTTAAACAAAGCCTTGAAATTACAGCCTTCCAATACACTGATAATTTATTCAAAATAATAAATGATACAAACCATCAAGTGATTTTCTTTGAAATTAATTAAAGTAGAAAGTCGCAGTATTTCAGGATTCTTCTCTTCCAAAGTTAACTCCAGCATAGGAGAGTCAGAAACATGGTTCTTCAAAGATTGCAACTGTATAGACAATTCCCCATTCCTTTTTTGCTCATCTGCTAGACCCAAGTCACATTCAGTTATTGGGACTTGATATCGCTTTATGTTCTGAGGAACAGTACTCATCACTCTCTGTTGAAAAAACGTGAAAGGAAAGCAAAACTATGATCAGAAATAAACAGTAGGGAACTAATATACTTCAGGGAATTACATTTCATTCCAGAATGTTAGATTGGCTCCTTCCATATTGTTACTTTTCTTACACTTCCAGTATTAATCAGATGCTCACAATTGTCGACATTTGTAAATGCTTTCAATTGATATTTTTGCACCACCTTCCAAAGTTACCAATTCCATTTTTATGTGTCGTAAGTTAACTTATATAGGCAAGCAGACGTTAGCTTCAGGACCTTCCTAGACACCAGAAAAGATCTATACAGAATTTCAAATCCATTTGATTACAAAATGGTATTAATGTAATGGTAACCCAGTTTTTATATTGGACCTTTGATACAGAATGTGCCTACAAATGTTTCTTATTTTACAAGATTTCTTCACCAGCTAAATTTGAGGTGTCTATGTTTGGAAGTTATACTTTATCATGAATCAATGTCTGTTTTGATTGATGAAATATATTTCAGATTGCTGTTTGTATACTGAAATCACTAGGATCGTCCCTCACCAGTTCACCTTCACTTTAGTACCTACTATGACACTAAACTCTCAATGATGTGACATCACATTCAGTTGTAACCAATTTGGAAGTTAAAAATTTGGAAATAACATATATCCATATTGGGTAACTAAATTACCAAAGTAATTTATTGTTAGAAATGCATAACTATTGAGACTGGACACAGGGACAATTCAAAATTTCAAAATTGTTCTGTTCTAAATAAAGAATAATAAATACAAAATGACAATTCTATCTTCCACTCTGAAAATGCCACTGGGTCAGTTGTTCCTTGAATGTTCTCATATTATTTCAAAATTCCAATTGCTTGTTTATAAATTTAAACTATGCAGCAAAACCTACTCATTGAAATATTGCATGTTAAAGTTGTAATTACCAAAAAATGACTCCTCCACAACACAAGCTGTTCATATACTTTTTGATTCTCTTCCTGTAGTTTCTTAATGCTTATTGATTCTGTTGACTCTTCGGGGAACATGGAACAAAATTTGACCAGTAGCTCATTCCATTCTTCCCCCTCTCTTGACAGCTGTTGGTCAGTTTTAGCTAGTTCAATCTTGTACTCATTTTCCATTTGGAATAAACTTTGAATTGTTTCCTGAATAATAATAAAAATAAACTTCAGTCCAACACACTGCATACCTTTTCTCAAGTAGGTTTAAAATGACGGAAACGTGAAATGGCATCAATGCCGGCAGGGATGCATGGCAAGGACACACGTTGCTGAAGCATTAAAGCATGTTAACATTTCACAATACCTATTTAAATTCCACCATCTAGAAACATAGAAAATCTACTGCACAATACATGCCCTTAGGCCCACAAAGCTGTGCTGAACATGTCCTTACCTTAGAAATTACCTAAGATACCCATAGCCCTCTATTTTCCTAAGCTCCATGTACCTATCCAGGAGTCTCTTAAAAGACCCTATTGTGTCCGCCTCCACCACCATCACCAGCAGCCCATTCCACGCACTCACTACTCTCCACGTAAAAAAAACTTACCCCAGACATCTCCCTTTGTACCTACTTCCAAGCACCTTAAAACTGTGCCCTCTCATGCTAGCCATTTCAGCCCTGGGAAAAAGCCTCTGACTATCCACACGATCAATGCCTCTCATCATCTTATACACCTCTGTCAGGTCACCTCTCATCCCCTGTCACTCCTAGGAGAAAAAGCCAAGTTCACTCAACCTATTCTCATAAGGCATGCTCCCCAATCCAGGCAACATCCTTGTAAATCTGCTCTGCACCTTTTCTATGGTTTCCACATCCTTCCTGCAGTGTGGCGACCAGAACTGAGCACAGTACTCCAAGTGGGGTCTGACCAGGGTCCTATAGAGCTGCAATATTACCTCTCAGCTCCTAAACTCAGTTCCACGATTGATGAAAGCCATTGCACCATATGCTTTCTTAACAACAGTCACCCTGCGCAGTAGCTTTGAGTGTCCTATGGACTTGGACCCCAAGATTCCTCTGATCCTCCACACTGCCAAGAGTCTTACCATCAATACCATATTGACATTATACTTGACCTGCCAAAATGAACCACCTCACACTTATCTGGGTTGAACTCCATCTGCCACTTCTCTGCCCAGTTTTGCATCCTATCAATGTCCCGCTGTAACCTCTGACAGCCCTCCACACTATCCACAACACCTCCAACCTTTGTGTCATCAGCAAACTTACTAACCCATCCCTCCACTTCCTCATCCAGATGAATTGTAATTCTATCTGAAATAAGTTTTACATTTGCCATTACTCTGACCAAACTGCACTGCATCAACCTGCAATTACCCTACAATTAGATGTAATTTTAGGCAGTGGTCTCCATTTTCTTCTATGCATACATGGGATTTCATCTTTATCTACAGAACAGAATTAATTAATCATGTCCAATTGTCTCAGAACTGAGTGAGGCACCTCTTTGAAATACTGCAAACTATCAAAGTACTCCCAGAGTCCTTCTGTTACTGTTGAAGATCATCTCAAGCTTACGGCAAACTAGTAGAAAGGGATTGTCTAATTTAGCTGCTGCCATCAGTGAAGAAAGATATTGTTTAAATCATTTCACAGCCTTCTGTTACAGGAAATGCAGATAGTCCTTGGTAATGACTGGCTTCTATTCCTGAGAACAGTTTCTAACCTGAACTGTTCCCAAGTTGAAAGTAAACAAAAACAGAATGTGGGAGAGGATCTCAGAAACAGCTATGAAAGGAGATGAGTCGCATTGTGAAGAGAAGCTGCCAGCTGGCCTCACAGTCTCCGTACACTGGAATACCACGTAGATGCCTGCACCCCCATAAATACACCCAACCAGTTTCCCAAACAGGGTGCTCACAAGCCATGTGACCATAACTATTCCACTAAATCATTTCTGATCACTTTAGGATCTTCCCATAATTTCTACAGCGCTAGGGGTTTCAGAGGAATCTGTAAATCATCCATAAAAATGCATCAACTGTAAAAGACCAGTAACTACCTCCAGACTAGTATTCCATGCATGTTTATTTCTCAGTTACTTTTAACGATAGAACTGATGCTTAAATCTTACCTGGAAAAGATGATCTTTCTCCTGTAGATGATTAGAAAGCATATTAATTTCTGCTTCAATTTCCTTATTTTCTGGAGTAGTGGATTCAGTTAGTGTTTTGTCTTTCAAATCAAAAACTTGTTTTTCAAGACTCGTGTCCATTTTACTAAGTTCTTCATCTCTTCTTTTCTCCATCTTAAGCTGTTAGTCAAAAATTACATATTTACAATCCCATACAAAGTAGAAGTTAACTGCAACACCATTAAACTGTCATACATTATGTCTGTCCTGAGTTAAAATCAGAACTTAATATATGAACCACAATCTCAGGAATGGAGGAAAAGAGGAATGTTAAATGGTTCTGTACATAAATAACATTCACACTTCAATCTTACTCTTTTAAATGATACTTAAAATGAAAATGTATACCTTGAATACTATTTTAGCAAGTGTGATTTTCTGAAAAATGCTAAAGACACAAGAAATTAATAAGTTCATGTAATTTTGATTGAGTTATTTGTGATTATAATTAAATTGCATTGCCCATGACTAAAAGTCAATACATTTCTTGAGTAATTTATTAAAAATAACTTGAATGATTTTAGGCAATCAGTAGTCTCAAAAAGGGTATGATATTGAGAGAAATTAATATGCACAACCATGGGGAAAAGGAGTAAAAGGGAGGAAGATTTTGTCTCAAGACATCTATGTGGCAAACAGTTCCAACCATCAGTGCACAAAGAATTTTCTGCTAAAATATTTGCTGAGAATGACCTTTTATTTTGGTAGGAAGCATTAAATAATGCAATGCTACACAGAAACAGATTATACATTCTGCTTAGAATTAGTTTTTACAAGAGCCATGCACTCTGACCAATGGTTCTACCGATTTAGATAGGTGTCTGCCAAAAATGGGTGAAGAAGATAAAGCAGGTTACCAAATTAGTTTAATGGTTATAGAGTGCTCCAAAGTTGAAAAAGGCCGTACCCAGTGCAGGGAATAAACTAGAACCCGATAAACCTTTCAAAACAATAAAGCAGGAACACCCCCAAGAGCATGTCAATCATTACAGGAGGATTCCAATGTAGTCACAAGAACCTTTGATAGGGTGAGACAGAATAGACATGGAAACAATGTTTGCTATAATGGGCAAATCCAGGTCTAGAGCACACAGCATCAGAATACATGAACATCCCACGCAGCCGAATTCTAAAATACATTAAAGACATGAAGAATCTTCATTCCAAGGAACTTGTTAAGTATGACTCACCACCCCAGAGCTTTCTGGCAGGGCTTTTTTCATTTCTTCTTGTTCGACTTTGATACATTTCAGCTTCTCCTGAAGTTCATCCCTTTCCTTTAGCAAGCAGGACTTTTCATCCTCCAGCTGCTGGATCCGTTGATTGAATTCTTTTTTCTGAATTTCTACCTCCTCTTTGGAAACACGAGATCTCAGCCTTTCAATTTCAGCAAGCAACATGTCACGCTGAGAGACTGTGTGGTGAAGTTCCTCCTCTGGTTTTTGTGCCTAATTTGAAAATTCATTAATATTGCTAGATTAAACAAAGTGCAAATGAAGTTGTTTTTAAATTACTTTAAGATATTAGATGAATAAATGTAAGTCTCAAATTGTAGTTTATTCATTTATATTTTTTAAACAAATGCTTGTATTTTTCAGAGTATAGTGGCTAATCCCCACTTACTGGCAGAAAGAGGTAAAGTAGTAACACTATTGGCTTTATTAGCACATAACCCATGTGATGTAATTGTGCAAGCATTGGTGGGTTAATGACTAATTATAAGGAAATTTCTCACATCTCAATAATAAAGGTGATGGATTTTTAAGAGGTGCCATCTTTTTTCTCTTTTCAATCATCTGCTTTGCTTTACATCCATTTCTGTTTTATTTCTCAGCTCTTTACTTAGCTTGCCTGGTATTTGTATATTTGTTTAAACTTTAAAATCAACGATGGTTAAACAGGACTGATTACCATTCTTGACTCCCAGAAGAACCTGGAGGATCAGAAAAATAATACGGTTCTGACAATATGGTGCTTGAATGTGGGTCAGTTATTTGAAGAAAACTGGACAAAGAAAGTTTCAAGTGTGCATCAGGAAGGTAAGACAGGTTCCTCTGTTCCTTATTTGTTCGAGAATAAATATCTTCAGTACATCTTTTAAAAGAGAGCAGAGGCTGTATTTTATTTTGCCTGTGGCAGATGCAATTAAAGTTTTCATAGTCGTGCAACCCAGGGGGCCAGCATAAATTATCAGAGAAACCCAGAGGCTGATATATGTTGCTGGACAAGAGCCCGATAAAAGTTTTAAAATAGTGGATGAATAAATGTGCTTGGTGGTTATAACCTGATATTATAGTCACAACAGGGTTGTGAGATTTTTGACATCTAAAAGTGAAGAGTACTCCTGAAGTTTGAATTTAATACAACAGCTGAAGCTTTGAAACAGACTGGTCAATTCCTTCCTCAAGTTCCCAGCTCAGTTAACTGAAATCTTACGCGATTACTTAAGTGATGGATAGAAACTTGATTCAATTGGTAAAGTAGTACAGAAGAAATGTGCTTTTGGTGCTATGTCTAGTGAGGATTGGCTTATAAGCGATGTTGAAATGATATCTAATATGCTCAGAAATATGTGGTTGGGAACTAAGACAACATTGTGGATGCTAGTGATCTTAACAGATGCAAAAGTAGTAAGATACAAGAACAGCTAGATGTTTTAAAAGGGAAGCATTTGATTTAGAGGATGTAACCTGTGGACTGATTTAACTAACTGTGGAAGAAAATTCTGAACAAAGGTTAAAATATTTGAGTTATTAACACCCTGTCCCTAACTTTAATTAACAATATGCCTAGTGCTGGCTTTGGTGCAAAGCACAGCCACATAAACCAAGATGAAGATGGTGAAGGTCATAAGTTGTAGGGAGGACTCTGTGGACTGTCAAGTTTCTGACAATTAAAAAGTGTGTCTGGTTTTCCTCCATCTGTCTGGTGCTAACAAAATAAATTATACTTTTGTACCTTAAGGATATAATGAACTTTTGTGCATCATTAAAAAAAGACTCACCATTCAGCCTGGGTTCTCAGCATACTTGCAATAATCTATCTTAAATTTCAAGGATGTTCTAACTTCCCATCTCTGCGTGTTATGGGCAGAAGAGAGACTGTCTGGCATTTTCATGGGAATTGAAAAGATGCACAGGACTGACTTTTTTTTAAAAACACCTTTGACTGATGTAATTGACTGTGTGTCCTTGGGAAGACTTGATGATTGCACCAGTGAATCATTTTTCTCTTATTCACGATAAAGGTACTCCCTAGTCATTTTGAAGTCTATGTCCAATTCATTAGTGACCAACTTTAATTGAATTTCCTTAGCAAATTAATTTTCCTAACAATTTAACAATGAGGATGCGACCCCTTTTATACAGGGTCTAATGAAGTGTCATACTGTGAATTACACTTGGGAAATGCTCATGGGGAATATTTAACACAAGACCAGTGCAGACAAGGGGCCCACATGGTCGGTGACCATCCGAGCTCCTGGACAGGGGCAAGATAGTAAGTGCAAGACAGGGTCTGAGACCCACAAGGAGCCAACTGAAAAGTCAAATGAAAGGACAACAGGGATTTTGAAGACTGAGATAAACTCTGGCCAGAAAAGGGTAAGGAAATTGTATTGTGATAGAAAACTAACTAAATTTGATTACGTTGACCTAAAACTAACAGATAGGAAATGGAATCACAAAAGAGAGAAAATCTGCAGATGATGAATATCCAAGCAACACAAACAAAACGCTAAAGAAACTCAGCAGGACAGGCAACAGCTATGGAAAACAGTAGAGTTGACCTGATGAGCAGAGACCCTTCAGCACAACTGGAGAAAACAAAACAGGGAGTCAGATCTAGGTGTGGGAGGGACTGAAGAAACACAAGGTGATAAGTGAAATCAGGAGGGGGTGGGGTGAAGTAAAGAGCAGGGAAGTTGATCTCCAGGGATGGAGAAGAGGGAATTCTAATAGGAGAGCACAGAAGGAAGATGGAAGAAAGAAAAAAGGGGACGAGCACCAGAGGGAGGCAATGGGCAGGCAAGGAGATAAGGTGAAAGGAGGAAATGGGAATGGGAGTCGTGAAGGGGATGGGGGTGGGGGGGGGGGCAATTACCAAAAGTTCAAGAAATCGATGTTCATGCCATCAGGCTGGAGGCTACCCAGAAGGAACACAAGGTGTTGCTCCTCCAACCTGAGCGTGGCCTCATCACAACAGTACAGGAGGATATGGATGGACAGTAGAGGTGGCCTCTTGTGTAACAGTGTCACTACCATTCAGGGCCCCAAAAAGTCCTTCCGGGTGAGGTGACTCATCACCTGCGAGTCTGTTGGGCTCATATACTGTATGAAGTGTTTCCAGTGTAGCCACCTGTATAATCTGTAAGACCTGAGTACACTGGGAGATCGTATCACTGAGCGTCTGCCAGAAAAAAATGGGCTCTCCCAGTGGCCAGCCACTTTAATTTCATTTCCCATTCCGACATATCGATTTCTCAAACTTCCGGTACCATTGCACATCTGGACACTGCAAGTTTTTCCCATTCTTCTTTAACAAACTCAGTCAGATTGCATGGGAATCATGAGCACACAGCTTTTTACAAATCCAGCTACGAATTTTCAATTGGACTGAGGTCTGGACACTGACTTGGCCACTCCAGGACATTAATTTTGTTGTTTTAAAGCTATTCCTGTGTAGCTTCAGCTTTCTGCTTGGGGTCATTCTTCCCCCAAGTCACAGTTCTCTGGCAGACTGCAGCCCATTTTACCTCCAGGATTTCCCTGTATTTTGCTGCATTCATTTTTCTCTCTATTTTCACAGGCTTTCCAGGGTCTGCTGCAATGAAGCATCCCCACAGCATGATGCAGCCTCCACCATGCTCCATGGCAGGGATGGTGCATTTTTCATGATGTGCAGAGTTTGGCTTACGTCAGCTTGATGGCCAAAAGCCTCAGTTTTCGTTTCATCTGACCATAGAACCTTCTTCCAGCTGACTTTGGACTCTCAAGATGCCTTCTGACAAACTCCAGCCCAGATTTCATGTGCTTTCTCTTCCCACGCCCCCAACAGTGGCTTTCTCTTTGCTCCTCTCCAATAAAGTGGTGACTGGTGATGTACCCAGGCAACAGATGTTGTATGCACAGTCACACCCATCTCAGCCACTGAAGCTCGTAACCCCTCTAGAGTTGTCATTGGTCTCTTAGTGTCCTCCCTCACCAGTTCCCTTCTTGCACAGTCACTCAGTTTTAGAGGATGGCCTGCTCTAGGCAGATTTACAGCTGTGCCGTGTTCTTTCCATTTCTTGATGATTGACAACTGTATTCACTGACTTGGAAATTTTCTTGTATCCACCTCCCAACTTGTTCTTTTCAAGTCAAGTCAAGTCAAGTCATCTTTTATTGTAATTTCGACCATAACTGCTGGTACAGTGCATAGTAAAAATGAGACAACGTTTTTCAGGACCATGGTGTTACATGACATAGTACAAAAAACTAGACTGAACTACGTAGTAAAAAAAAGACACACAGAAAGCTATACTAGACTACAGACTTACACTGGACTGCATAAATTGCACAAAAACAATACCGGCATTACAATAAATAATAAACAGGACAGTAGGGCAAGGTGTCAGTCCAGTCTTCGGGTATTGAGGAATCTGATAACTTGGGGGAAGAAACTGTTATTTAGTCCAGTTGTAAGAGCCCGAATGCTTCGGAGCCTTTTCCCAGACGGCAGGAGGGAGAAAAGATTGTATGACGGGTGCATGGGGTCCTTCATAATGCTGTTTCCTTTGCGGATGCAGCGTGTAGTGTAAATGTCCGTGATGGTGGGAAGAGAAACACCAGTGATCTTCTCAGCTGACCTCACTATCCACTACAGGGTCTTGTGATCCGAGATGGTACAATTTCCGAACCAGGCAGGGATGCAGTTGCTCAGGACGCTCTCAATACAACCCCTGTAGAATGTGATAAGGATTGGGGTGGGAGATGGACTTTCCTCAGCTTTCGCAGAAAGTAGAGATGCTGCTGGGCTTTCTTTGCTATGGAGCTGGTGTTGAGGGACCAGGTGAGATTCTCCATCAGGTGAACACCAAGAAATTTGGTGCTCTTTACGATCTCTACCGAGGAGCCGTCGATGTTCCGCAGGGAGTTGTCGCTTCGTGCCCTCCTGAAGTCAACAACCATCTCTTTTGTTTTGTTCACATTAAGAGACAGGTTGTTGGCTCTGCACCAGTCCGTTAGGCGCTGCACCTCCTCTCTGTAAGCTGACTTATTTGCAGAGTTTCTTGGAGTTCTTTTGTCTTCATGGTGTAGTTTTTACCAGGATACTGACACACCAGCAGTTGGACCTTCCAGACACAGGTGTATTCTTAATACAATCAATTGAAAAACCTTGACTGCACAAAGGTGATCTACAATTAACCAATTGGCTGCACCAGTGAAGATTTGGTGTCATATTAGAAGGGGTAAATACTTATGAAATTAATTATTTTGTGTTTTATATTTGTAATTAATTTAGAGCACTTCATAGTGATTTAGTTTTTATGTTGAAACGAAAGAACTTTATTTCCTGTTGATCAGTGTCAAAAAAAGACAAATTGAATCCACTGTAATTCAATGTTGAAAAACAACAGGAAATGAACATTTCCTTTTTTATAATTTATTTTTTATTGAAGTTCATCAAACAAACATTTCCATAAGATGTATTTCAGACATTGTACATATATATTATATAATCATGTATATCACAAATCTCCACAAAGTATTTATCTGGGGTATACACTTATAGAAAAGAGTGGAAAGAAAAAACAAGCAAAAGGAAAGAACTATGTACAAGTAGGGAGTGATCATTTTTTTAACAACAGATTCATTGATTTGTGAGAATAAAATCAGGCCTATGAGGCATTATGTAGTTAAACCATTTTTTCCAGTATGAATCGAATTGTTCCAAATTGGATAAAATTCTCTTACGTTTGATTGGATTGACATTGCCCATTGACATTAAAAGAAATGAATTTTACCTTGTCCTTAGCCATCTGTATTTATCTGTCAATGTAGAATTGAAATTAGAATAAAACTTAATCGATCTACTCCCTGAACAAATAAGAACCAAGAAACGCAAATAGCAACAAAAAGGGCAATGAACGTGTGACTGCAAGACTGAGGTCTCTAGTAGATGACCCTGCGTTGAGCTAGAGGAAAAGTCTAGCTGTGGAGGAATAACCCCTCCTACTTGTGAGTTGAGGGCCCCCATTGCAGTATTCATAAAAGTCAGTGAATAAATCCATTACACAGAAAAGATTTCCCTGTGTACTCCTCCTGTATATGTATGTATGTGTATGTGTGTGTGTATATATATATATACACACATACACACACATACATACACACACACACACATATTTATATATATACACACACACACACACACACACATACGTGTGTATATATATACACACACACACACACACACATTACATACACATATATATATTCTCATTTTGGTGGAGAAAAAGGAGTGAGAGAATAAATAACAACTGAGTAATATAAACACATTATAATAAGTATTTCTCGAGATAGGTATATCACCGTGTACTTTTGCTTCCATTTAGCTTCTCAACATTTTTAAAGTTAGCCAACCTTTATGGCTCTTCTGAAGGGGGCAAGGACTGCCTTTGGGAAACTCCCGGTCTCTTCCTTATATGTTTCTCTCGACCTCCTCCCGTCTCCTGCCTTCTCGATTCTCACACTATTTCCCAAGTGGAGCGGGATAATTCCTCAGTCAGGCTTTTCCTCGTTTTGGTGACGCTAACAAGCAACTCTCTGGCCTTCATGTCTGTAGTCGCCTCATCCACCGTCTGGTACAACCACATCCAGTTGTCATAAAACACTCGAAGTTTAGCAGGGTACGGAGTTTGAAATCTAATCTTGTTTTGCTTTGGTACTCGCTTTACTTCAGAGTATTCTTTGCGTTTCTGGAGGACCGCGGGGGGGAGGGGGGCTAATCTTGGTCAAAATATATTAAATTATCCTCTAAAAATACTCTCTTCTTACCCCAGGCCCTTCGTAGAATCTCCGCCTTGGTGCTGTACCGAAGGAATTTAATTATTATTGAGCATGGCTTTTTATCCTGGGTAGGTTTTGGGACTAATGCGCAGTGGGCTCTTTCGACTTACAGCTTTATAGCCGGGGGAACATCCAGCTTGTCCGGCAGTAACTTTCCGACAAACTCCGTCATAGACGAGCCCTCCACTCCTTCGGGAATATTGTAGATTCTGTCATTTTTCCACTGTGATCTTCCCTCCAGGTCAAGCAGTTTACCTTCTTGGTGATGTATTATTTTTATTGGCTTACTCAGTATCCGTTCCACGCTTTGAATGCGATCTTCCACCTTCTCAATTCGAGTCTCTGCCACCGCTATTTTTTGATTAACGCTGGCGAGCTCTGCCTTAATATCATGGAGCTGCTGCTTTACATCTTTCTGGACCTCCATTATTTCAAAGATATTTGCTGCTTCGTCTGAACGAGGCCCGGCGGCCGCCTCGCTCGGATCGGAGAGCCGCTCACTGCACTCCTCTAGGACGCAGGCTCTGCATTGTCGTTTTTTTTTTAATTTCCATTCCTTTTCTCCATTATTGCCCCTCTTTTCAGTTCAAATATTTTTCAAAAAATATTATATTTGACAGGTTAATGGGGCTTAATACACGTTTTTCCAGAGGAGACTTAAGCTGCCATTCTCGACTATGACATCACTGGAACCGCCGAAAATGAACACTTCCAAGGGAAAGTAATTCTTTTTACAGGCACTGATAAATAATGCATCCGGGAAGAGGTTACCTTTAGGATAAATACCACACATTCTGCTCCACGAGCATTGTGATACAATGTTCTATGAATGACCTAGATAAATCCTACTAAGATGAGGTACTTTGCTCACAATAACATCATCAGTTCATTGAAGTAATGTCACCTGACGGCGAAAATAAATAACAAGTCATACTAGTTTCTAAAAATGAGGCTTTGTTTGTGCTGTGATTCACTTT